>NC_064622.1:253614186-253920896 GCF_023898315.1 Schistocerca nitens
CGTGCTGTGAAATGTACTCATGTGTACAGCATAAGTATACATTAGTAATGACTGACGTAATGGCAAGGTCAACAAATTTTACCGGACAGGGCATTTATTCCCATGTCTGGATCTAGTTTTCAGTCTTGACAGTGAAGTAAGATCACCTACAAGCAGTCGTTGTCTCTATAGCCGTGACAGTGTGTGTGGATTTGAAAAAGAGCGGAAACATTTTTTTCTTATTCTTCTTCTTTCATTTTAAGGACTTGGTAATGACCCGTACCAAAACCAAAGAAATTTAACAAACGTCTTAATCCCTTCATTGATCATCCATTATCTCGCTTTCCACTTTGGTTGAAATGTCATATGAGCCATGACACGTGCTCAGGTGGCGACCTTTTGATGTGATCGTATTATTATTATTCTTCAGTGTTCTGTTCGGTCATTGTAGCCTTTACGTCCAGTTATTGCGTTATATGTTATTTTGTTATATGTTATTGTGTTATATGTTCTCTTTCAAATTCTGAAGGTGGCAGGGTTAAAGTACAGGGAGCGAAAGGCTATTTACAATTCGTACAGAAACCAGATGGCAGTTATAAGAGTCGAGGGACTTGAAAGGGAAGCAGTGGTTGGGAAGGGAGTGAGACAGGGTTGTTGCCTCTCCCCGATGTTATTCAATCTCGATATTGAGCAAGCAGTAAAGGAAACAGAAGAAATATTCGGAGTAGGTATTAAAATCCATGGAGAAGATATAAAAACTTTGAGGTTCGCCGATGACATTGTAATTCTGTCAGAGACAGCAAAGGGCCTGGAAGAGCAGTTGAACGGAATGGACAGCATCTTGAAAGGAGCATATAAGATGAACATCAACAAAAGCGAAACGAGGATAATGGAATGTAGTCGAATTAAGTCGGCTGATGCTGAGGGAACTAGATTAGGAAATGAGGCAGTTAAAGTAGTAAACGAGTTTTGGTATTTGGGGAGCAAAATAACTCATGATGGTCAAAGTAGAGAAGATATAAATATTTGTATGGAGTGTAGCCATGTATGGAAGTGAAACATGGACAATAAATGGTTCGGACAAGAAGGTAATAGAAGCTTTCGAAATGTGGTGCTACAGACGAATGCCGGTTAGGTGGGTAGATCACGTAACTAATAATGAGGTTTTGAATAGAATTGGAAAGAAGAGGAGTGTGTGGCACAACTTGACTAGAAGACGGGATCGGTTGGTAGGACATGTTCTGAGGCATCAAGGGATCACCACTTTAGTGTTGGAGGGCAACGTGGACTAAGCAGATTCAGAAGGATGTAGGTTGCAGTAGGTACTGGAAGATGAAGAAGCTTGCATAGGACAGAGTATCATGGAGAGCTGCATCAAACCAGTCTCAGGACTGAAGACCACAACAACAACAACATGTTCACTCAGCACTGTGTCTCTTAGCGTTAGTCCATGAAATTACCTGAGAAACCTCGGCTGTTTTAATTCATCGTTCATCTCCTCTTCTTAGTATGCAGTTTTCACTATCATACATAAGGGCAGGCTTTCTTTCATTTCTTTACTCATAGGTATTCCACGATACTTCCTTATATATTTACAGCATTACATTTCTGTATACTTGTTTCCACACCTCAGTTATGGCCGAGCGGTTAAAGGCGCTACAGTCTGGAACCGCACGACCGCTGCGGTCGCAGGTTCGAATCCTGCCTCGGGCATGGATGTGTGTGATGTCCTTAGGTTAGTTAGGTTTGAGTAGTTCTAAGTTCTAGGGGACTTATGACCACAGCAGTTGAGTCCCATAGTGCTCAGAGCCATTTGAACACCTCAGTTAGTTCTGTATGTCGATATCTCCGTCCAGAGGTAATTAAACGAGTTTACCAGCAACATCGTTTTTCATAGTTTTTTCACTTCTAACGTGTTTCCCTTCCACTGCCATTACTTTTCTTTTATTTACAGATACAGCGTTATTCAATTTATACTCATTACTTGTGAAGCATATTCACCGTCTGCTAGGAGAACTTGGTCGTCTACAAATAAAATGATGTTAATAAATTAATTTCATTCCAGGTCCATATTCAACGTGTTTTTAAAATTGCATTCTTCTAGAACTCTGTTTATATGCAGGTATAAGTGAAGACGTTTTTGTATGTGGTACCTTAATATGTACATACATGAGTGTGTCGATGTTTTCTCTGTTTCTAACAGTCTACGTCACGTAATTTACTACCCGATATTTTGTGCAAGGTTGTAACTCCATCAATAAGAGCTCTACACCTCTCAGTATAGAGAAACCGTTTTATCTCTGCACGTCCACCGTCCACACTTCAGCAGCAGACCTGCTGCCCATCCGAAAATAAGCATGAATGGCTTGCTCTTGCCTGTTGAACGTGGAGGTACTGACAGACCTATAAGCGTATGACTTGTAACAGCTGTAATTATTAGTCTACATATGACGTAAACACTGATGTAATGGTGTTCAGAACACCATCTTCAGTCACCAATGGAAATATCGGCGGCTATTCTCAATACAACCTACAGTATGTAGGATTGATAAGACTTCTCACTCTTGGTCTATCCCAGGTTTACAGTCAAGTTAGCAAGTTTCACAAACGCCGCTTAATCCCTAATTTCTCTTTAATTTCTCTTACCATCCAGTGATATCTCAGTTACTGCTTTGGGAATCTTAAGAAAACCAAATCTTACCATCAACCGCACAACATGCCAAACAGTTGGCTCCTAGCGAGGTGACGCACTTAGTAAGGCACTGAAATTAGAGAGGAGTTGGAATTAAATCCAGCCCCCCATTTCTCAGCAATGCAGCCACACGGATTTAGATGTTCCGTGGTCTCCCCTCTATCCCTTAAGGCCGATTTCGTTTCTGCTCCAAGTTCATCCGAGCTTTTCCTCTTTATCCTGATATCTGGACTTTGATTGGAAGTTAAACCCTAAACGTCATCTCTTTCCTCTTACGTAGTTTTGAAATCGATTTTTTGTTTGTGATCTATTTTTGCTGGAAGACAACTCCGAGGTTCAGCTGTATTTACTGATAATTTATGTTTGGTATCTTCGATTCAGCTTTAGTCTATGGTCTCTCACATTAGAGTGGGAAGATTGAGGTACATAACTCGGAAATCGTTAACGTAACGTGATCACAAATAAAGATGAGTGAAATTCTGAAACCGGTATTGTTAGTCGATATTCAAGGTCACTGTTGCTGTATCTCAACCCTTCCGTGGAGTTTGTAGGGTAGTCGTCTAGACGATGTGTGGCTGCGGAATTAAAAGGAGCGAGGCACTCAAATTTTCGTCTCCGAATGTATGTCCAGAGTCACGAGTGAGCATAGAGGTAGGTGAAGATATAATGAATAGTCTCTGACACGAACAACCCTCAGCGTGCTGTGATTCATCTAACAGTTTGTCAACACTGCACAATTCACGGCAACAGAATAACTCTATACAGCCATCAAAGAATCAAAATATTACTGAGCTCCAGAGGTCCCAGACAATACATTGTATTTTTTAGTGAGTGAACAGTACATTATATGTTTCCATTAACATTTCCAGTGCAGAGTTGGGGAGCAGTCGCCCCATTTGTTTAGACGGGACCTGTAAACCATCTGAAAGTACCGTTGATGCTACAAATGCGTCAGTCCGTCGTTAAGGTGTGCGTGGATTCGAAACCGATTTCATTATCTACAAGTTTGTTAGCTACTCTAAATAACTGAACGGTTATGATCAATTTATTATAAAAAATTATCTGCTCTCGATCAAGGTATATTTCATACCACATCTCTCGTACTTGTAGAAATAAAGTGGTGTAGTGATGTGTTTGCCGGCCGGAGTAGCCGAGCGATTCTAGGCGCTACAGTCTGGAACCGCGCGACGGCTACGGTCGCAGGTTCGAATCCTGCCTCGGGCATGGATGTGTGTGATTTCCTTAGGTTAGTTAGCTTTAAGTAGTTCTAAGTTCTAGAAGACTGATGACCTCAGAAGTTAAGTCCAATAGTGCTCAGAACCATTTGAACCATTTATGATATCGTGTTTAAGAAATTGGAATCTCATCTCACAGTAATCTAACTTTTTCTCTTGTTTGCCAGAATCACAGGCAACACGCCAGAATGTTCATCGAATATAGAGACGCATGCTTTCCGTGCATTTTCTATTAGTTTCCTAAGTCAGGTGGCACCAACATACCCTTACTTCCACTACGTATGTTATGCCACATTATTAGTTTGTTTGGTATTTAGTTTAAATTCTCTGTGTAGAAAATGATAATGATAATTGCACCTCTAGATGCATTTTCTTAAGTGAAATGAGCAGCCTACATTGACTGGTTAGTAACCGAAAGTACACAAAACAAGTAATCTTTCGAAACAGTCGCAGTACATTAAAAACAATATGCTCAAATTTGATCTGTTGAATTCTTAATTTTTTTCTGCGTATTTCTTACAGTACGACAGAGAGCTAACGAGAAAAATGAAAATAGCTCTGAAAATAGCGTCATAGTATTAAGAACTGTTCTAAGTGTTTGTGTTTGTACTGCTTGTTCCTTGTTGCTTTTCTGATCCTTGAAACTTCAGGTCAGCCTTGCGTAATTCGTAAATATAGGTGACTGTCTTGTTTAAATCGCCAAACGGTTTTCTAATCTAATACATTATGACTGGTATCTTAAGTCACTCGATATCCGAAATGTTAATTGTATAATAATTTTTTGGGCTTCTATGCGAAAGTGTGTAATTGCATGATAGCCTAATACATGAACGACGCCATTAGTTGGATATTTCTACGGCTAGTGAAGTATTTCAGCCATTGACTGTAGGTCATTTCAGGACCTGAAAGACTATGGAAAATTGATTATGCTCAGGACTCTTTAGAGCTCAACTGTCAGGTAGACATAGAAGATTATATGCCGGGGATAGGAAATACGATGATTGGCAATGTATAGTCTCACGGCGATATGAAGTAACAAACTTTTGGATTTGCTTGAACTGGTCAGTAGTTGATTAGTAGTTAATTGATTATATAACCGCCAATCATCCAAACGGATGATCGAAAACGCCATTATTTTTATAAGTTTGAGAAAAAGGATTTATATGGACACACAGACACACAAACACACACACACACACACACACACACACACACACAAACCTAGATCAACAAACAAACAATGAAACAGGAACCGGGTAAGTTGGCAGCACGTATGAAAACAAATGATATTCTGAAACGAAACTTCCTGGCAGATTAAAACTGTGTGCTGGACCGAGACTCGAACTCGGGATCTTTGCCTTTGCGGGCAAGTGCTCTGCCAATTGAGCTACCCAAATACGACTCACGCCCCGTCCTCACAGCTTTACTTCTGCCAGTACCTTGTTTCCTACCTTCCAAACTTCTGGACATAGTACTTAATAGTTAAACTG
The DNA here is from genome assembly GCF_023898315.1 of Schistocerca nitens. Taxonomy (NCBI): domain Eukaryota; kingdom Metazoa; phylum Arthropoda; class Insecta; order Orthoptera; family Acrididae; genus Schistocerca; species Schistocerca nitens. The sequence goes on from NC_064622.1 coordinate 253,619,583, forward strand.
CTATGTTACGAAGACACGGTGACTACACGAAAAAATTGAGGCTTTCAACCGGTTTTCCACGTACACGAAAACTACCTGGTTTTCAGATGGTGGATCTGACGCTGATCCGTCAGTGCTTTTCCGTTTTATTATGGAAAACGACAACGATCCGTTTTAAGTCTCTAATCAGTACGTGATAAGGAAAAAGAACTTACGAACTTCGAACATGCTGGAGTAGCTTAGTTCTACTGAAGGAAAAAAATGATCTAATATTCCAGACACCCACTGCAAGTGCCTTGTTAAAAAGGCGAAACACGTCCTGGTGCATAAATGAAATAAAACATTAATATGCAAAATTTACTTGCCAAAAGTCGTTTTTCTTGGAAACCTATGGAAAATGGTTCAAATGGCTCTGAGCACTATGGAACTCAACTTCATAGGTCATCAGTCTCCTAGAACTTAGAACTACTTTAACCTAACTAACCTAAGGACATCACACACACCCATTCCCGAGGCAGGATTCGAACCTGCAACCGTAGCGGTCGCGCGGTTCAGATTGTAGCGCCTAGAACCGCTCGGCCACCCCAGCCGGCTATACACAAATGCTGCGAAAGTGGCCACCACAAAAACCTTTTTAAGCTTTTCTTAAGCTTCTAGCCGTGCCAAGTGGTTAAACAGCCACGAGTTTTTGGATCCGTGCTCCTCGGCCATTAAGCACTAGACAATAGTCAAGGAGCACTCGTCCGATAGCTCGTGGATACTTTATCACCTGGTAGTCTGGAAGCTCAAAGAAAATCTTATTACCATGACTACTTTCTAGTCCCAGTCTCAAGGTTCGCCACAATTAACGTCAAAATTAATCCGTTACATCAGTTGCAGGTGGTATTACATCTCCATGAATGCGGGAAGTGTTAATTACACGAGGAAAGGTCGGTTTAATGTCCCTGGCGATAGTGGTTATTAGCAGCGAGCTGAGGACTGTAAGGCAGCAAGCGGGCCCGTTGGGACTGCAGAGTGGTGGTCTGGAACAGGCCAGGCCGGTGAAGAAGCGGCAGGGATTTGCGGTCTGGAGAAAGGTCAAGCTGGCGAGGGGGCCAGCCGGCGGGCGGCTAGTGGCTGGGTGGGCGGCTCCGCGAGGAATGCCGTCCTTGTGGGGCGGTCGCTGGTCGCGTGAGCACACCGGCATCCGCCACACCACAGCCTGCGACCCGCCAGCCTGTACCCTGTGTAGCATCACTTGAATATAGAATGAGTCGAAAAGGACTTTACAGTTTCGGAATGATATAGAAATTTATTGAGGTAACTTACCCAATCGGTAGATGTGTCATTTTGTAGCAAACAACCTGAAGTTTCACGTACAAGTGTCAAGCGTCACTTTGGTTCTATTTGAGTATCATTTATGATGTGGCTAACGTCCCATAGGTAATCAGTTTCTTCCCACACTCGTTTTTCACGTCGTCTACATTGTCTGAAGAGGAGGAACTTACACACGCTCTTTAATGAAACACCAGAGAAAGAAATCCAGTGGTGTCTAGTCTGGTGAGCGAGATAGCCATGCGTTTGAACCTTCACGGACATTCCACCGACATGGGAAGCGATTATCGAGGAAGGCTGGAATGGCTCAAATGGTTCAAATGGCTCCGAGCACTATGGGACTTAACATCTGAGGTCATCAGTCCCCTAGAGCTTAGAACTACTTAAACCTAACTAACCTGCCCGAGGCAGGATTCGCAGTCCCGCGGTTCCAGACTGAAGCGCCTGGAACCGCTCGGCCACCACGGCCGGCAGGAAGGCTGGAACTTCTGTGTGTCAAGAGTAAATTCTAGGCCTACTTGGAGATTCCATAGCGCATTCGGAGTGAAATTCACGCAGGACAGGTGTTGCACATTTTGTTTTATGAAACCAAAACACAGAGTGAACACACATCGCACCAGTGAAAGTCGCCAGTCTAACTGTGCATTGCGTTGGCGCTTCCAGTGGCGGAATGGCGTACTGACTCACTACGTGACTCAAATTTTCTAGCAAATGATGTATCTACCGATTCTGTAAGTTATCTCAATCAATTTCCGTATCGTTCCAAAGTCCTTTTAGACTCACCCTGAATTAAATATGGAATCTGTTTAGGAAGGCAGAAATCGACAATTTCCAGTGGCTCCGTGATCGTGAAGTATACGCACTTAAGGAATATTGCTGTCTTGGAAGCAAAATAAACCATGACGGACGAAGCAAGAAGGACGTAAAAAACTGACTAGCAAAGGCAAAAAGGGCAGTCCCAGCTAAGAGAAGTTTACTATTATCAAAATGGGCCTAAATTTTAAGTAGAAATTTTTGGTTGGCTCAAATGGCTCTGAGCTCTATCGGACTTAACTTCTGAGATCATCAGTCCCCTATAACTTAGAACTACTTAAACCTAACCAACCGAAGGACATCAGACACATCCATGTCCGAGGCAGGATTCGAACCTGCAACCGTAGCAGCAGTGCGGTTCCGGACTGAAGCGCCTAGAACCGCTCGGGCACAGAGGCCGGCAATGAACAGGGCTGCACGGTTTCTGCATTAACTGATGCCATGACCAAAGGACATTTCACTAAAACTTTGTAAATTTATAAATTTCTCAAACATACTTAATATACCAATCCTTTTCTCTTTCGTCCGAAACAGTGGCTTCCTTAATAAACTTATTTGTGCCAGATAGCGGAAGCACGCTGACAGGGTAAATATATTAAACAAAGAATTGTGTTAGTATCTATCGATTATGATTATTGGTTTCATTAAGTACTTTATTTTTAAATAAGTAATTTCATAATCCATTGCGAGTCTTTTATTAGGTAATCGTCGATAGAATAAAATATCTGTCTAATTTTAAATGTTTGTTAATCATTTCTGTGCCTTCGATATCCTTTTTTAAATTCTTCTAAATATTAAAAATGGCGGCCGATATGTCTAAATGCCGATATTTCTCGATTGCACCAAATTACACAATAAATATCGATATTATATATATCGATATTTTAGAAAGTTTTTCGGCACCAGAATCAAACATAATCCCTAATTTGAGGAAGAAATTTCATAGAAAGTACATTTGTGGCACACCATTGTATTTAAGTGACTAACGGACTGCGAAAAAACCGGAAAAGAAGAGACTGCAGTGTTTGAGATGTGGCGATACAGAAGGATGTTAGTATTTTGGTATACTAATAAGGCAAGAAAAGAGCTGCACCGTGTAATCGGCTGGTGGAGGAACACGAAGGCAACAATGGCAAACATAAAATAAAGAAGCGGATAGGATGATGCCACATGTGCTAAGGAACCAAGGAATAACTTCTACGGCAGCTGAGACAGTTGCATAGCACAAAAACTTTATCGAGAGACACTGAAACGTCCCCTTTTAACAATTTTACACGACTGTGCTTAACCTGACACACAATATTCTTTTAGCGCAACGCAATCTGACTTTCAACACACAATATTTTGTTAGCGCAACGCAATCTGACTTTCAAAATTCTCTACAAGAGAATGGCCCTGACTAACATTAACCTGTACTTTTCAGAAATCACTTACCTCACAAAAATCTTGGTTACTCCCACTACTGCAATACAGCAAGCGCCACTACTGGCAGCTAAATAAAAGATTCAAACTATGGAAGGCACTAACTACTGATAGGGATAGTTAGCAAATGAAAGATATTAATAGAGAACAAACAATGTATTTACCTTGATATCATGACAAATTACAAAACTCCACCATCTCTCTCCCCACATCCACCACTGCTGGCGGCTCAACTCCAACTGCCCAGCGCTACGCGCTGTTCACAGCGAGCTGCCTAACACTACAATGGTTGAGTATTACAACAATGCAAAGCAGCCACAGACTGCACACGGCACAGCCGGTGATTTTCATACTGAGGTGGCGTTATCAATAAAAAAACCTAAACAGCCTACTTACATAGCCCCCATGCTCCCCACAAAAAATTTTACAAATTTTGTTGGGCACTGGCCAATACATATTTGTTAAAATTTTTTTTCACAATTACAATAACAAAGAAATCAAATGCACACACTTATTGATACAATGTTGGTCAAAAGCTAAAATTTTCTCACAGTCCATAAAGACAGTCCTGATCATTCATCACATTGCAGTGTTTTTCTCAAAGTCTGAGCAGTAAAAGAAAATGCACACGGAAGTAGTGGATTTCCATGCAGTCTTGAAGAAGTATCGTTGTCCTTCCAACGGAAAGACAGTGCTGACTCTCGACATGCTGACAGGTAATGGGCCACAAGAGAGCAAACTCACAGCGGAGTCAGTCGAAGTTTTGAAGAGTATTGGTGGGTAGGTCATCACAGAGCAGACCCACTGTAGTCCTGGTAGAGATTACATTATTGGTGGGCCACCAGAGGTGCAGACCCACTGCAGTCCTTGTAGAAATAATGGTATTGGTGAGTCATCAAAGGTGCAGACCCACTGCAGTCCTTGTAGAGATATAATGGTACTAATTTGATGACCTGGTGTCAATTACAATTTTATAACATAAGAATACAATTACAAAGGTACAAAATACATCATTAAAAACATAATAGTAGAGATAACATTCGTAGTAATAGGGGCTTTACAAAAGAATAAAAATATATACATCAGTGTTACAAAAATAATGACATAAGTACATACATAAAGATCAGAACAACTTTTGAAATATCAACATCTCACATGAGCATTAAAACAGAACAGATAAATGTCTAAACATCTTTACAAAGTAAATAACATATTATCAATGCAAATTATATTTGAGGATCACAGTATTCCTCATCATAGTGAATGTAGCTTAGTATTAGAAAAATTCTACAACATAAGTATTATCAGATATACATATAAATACAGGAAAAACATAAATACACAAGGGAACACAAATACATAGTGGGATAACACAAGGAAAGGACAGGGTTTCTTTTACTGCAGTATGTTGCAAAAAAAAACTTTCTTTACTTCTCGGAGATCTCTTTGGTGTTGATTCAGATTTTGTTTCAGTTTCCTAATTTGTTCGCTCTCTTCTGTGTCATTAAAGACTACCGGTTTTGTGTCATTCAGATTTTCATCTACCTTCGTAGATAAATTAGTGAACTGATCCGAAAGTTCGGCTACTTTCTCTGATAGTGTACTTATTTCCTCAGTGTATTTTTCTGAACCAAGTTTCAGAGTATCTACTGTGTCCTTTAAATTTTCTTGAGTTTTTGCAAGTTGCGTAACCGAATCGGTAAATGCAACTGAGTCAATTTTAGCCGACAAGGTCTCATGATTTTCATGAACAATGGTTTGCAGTTCTTTTATAGCTGCTTCGTGATTCTGTAATGCATTTTCATGCCGCGAAAAAATAGGTTGAAAATGCTCACAAATTTGTGTTTTTACGTCATTACAGACTTTTTGACATTTCGATTCAATGTTATGTAACTCAGTAGTTAAATATTCACGTGTTTGTTCAACCGTGGAGTCTAACTTTTGAAGCTGTTGCTGTGTTTGACTCTGATTTTGTTCCATTTGTTTCTGATTTTGTTCCATTGTGTCTAATTTTTCAAGCTTTTGTCCCATTTGTCTCTGATTTTGTTCCATTTGTTGCATTAATTGCAATAATAATGTGTTAGTGTCTGGAATCTGTTTCTCTATGCTTTCTGGCAGTGCATTTTCACCGGCAACATTCACATTTTGACAAGCAGAAAATGTGTCTTGACTCATTTGAGAAAACGGTGATGACCCAGAACCTGAATCTACAGTATTTGCGAAATTGTGTCCTGTCATTTCGGATTCCTGAGGCGCGCTGTTGCCGACCGATCGATCGATAATGCTTCCCTGTTCTCTAATTGTTTCGCTGTCTACACCATTGTTTGCAACCCGCTCCATTTCCCTATGCACAATTACCAAATTACTACTTTGAACGTCTGTTAATTCATTACACAGTGGTGCTGGCAAACTACGCTCGTCGTCACTATTATTTCTCAGTTTGCTTTGGAGCCTAGTGTTACGTTTTTCACACGCCATTATTGTCACAGTATTTCACACGACAACACAGAAAAACACAATTTCAAGAGCAAAAATAAGAGAACACATTAACATAACACTGAAAATAATATCTAGTTAATTGCAGCTGCGAAATACTTGGTGCAAATCTACATGCATACCACAACTGTTTTATTGTACAACAATGAAAAACTACAACTACAAAGGAGATTTTCTCTAAAATTACGCGCTAGCAATAAACAAAAGCTACACTAATTACACAAACTACAAGAAAAAAATCAGAAGATTCCAGTGAGGTATCCTGGCAGGGTCGCCATATGAAACGTCCCCTTTTAACAATTTTACACGACTGTGCTTAACCTGACACACAATATTTTTTTAGCGCAACGCAATCTGACTTTCAACACACAATATTTTGTTAGCGCAACGCAATCTGACTTTCAAAATTCTCTACAAGAGAATGGCCCTGACTAACATTAACCTGTACTTTTCAGAAATCACTTACCTCACAAAAATCTTGGTTACTCCCACTACTGCAATACAGCAAGCGCCACTACTGCCAGCTAAATAAAAGATTCAAACTATGGAAGGCACTAACTACTGATAGGGATAGTTAGCAAATGAAAGATATTAATAGAGAACAAACAATGTATTTACCTTGATATCATGACAAATTACAAAACTCCACCATCTCTCTCCCCACATCCACCACTGCTGGCGGCTCACCTCCAACTGCCCAGCGCTACGCGCTGTTCACAGCCAGCTGCCTAACACTACAATGGTTGAGTATTACAACAATGCAAAGCAGCCACAGACTGCACACGGCACAGCCGGTGATTTTCATACTGAGGTGGCGTTATCAATAAAAAAACCTAAACAGCCTACTTACAACACAGAGAAGAATATATCCTATGAATACTCGAGGACATTGTCTGCAAGTGCTACTCCTTTGGGAAATGGGTGATGCAGGAACAGAATTCGTGGATGGTCGCATAAAATCCATTCGGAAGACTGATTACGTGAACAAACAAAAGATACACCGGGAACAATAATGACTAGAACATCCAAATTTTAAATACTAGTTGGTAGAAGAGAGGCAGAAGCTTCATCTACATCTACATGTGCTTCTACATGTATGCTCTGCAATTCACACTAAAGAGCGTTACAGTGTGTTTTCCCTACAGTTTCATTCACCAATAGCGTGCAAGAGAAACGAAAACTCAAATCTTCACGTGCTGAGCTATAGTTCCTATTATTTTATTACGATGCTCATTTATCCTAATGCAGATTAGTGTCAAAAACCATTATTCCATTCAGAGGGGGAACTTGGTGAGTGAAATTTCGAGAAAAGATCTCACCGCAACGAAAGAAGAGTGTTTGTTTCAAAGAGTGCCATTCCGACTCGCGTATTTCGTCTGTGACACTCTCCACTATTTCGCGATAACAGAAAACGAGATACTCTTCTTTGAACTTAGTCGATGTCTTCCGAGAATCCTATCTGGTACGGATATCATACCACATACAAATATTTTCTAAACGAACGGACAAGCGTAGTGTAAGCAGTCTTTTTAGTCGACTTGTTTCATCCTCTAGGGTTCTGCCAATAAAACGGAGTCTTAGGTCCGCCTTCAAGACGATATTTTGATCGACCCATTTTAACTTCTTCGTAGTACCTAAGTATCTAGGTGAACTGAGAGCCTTTAGATATGTGTGATTTATTGTGTAATAAAAATTTAATGGATTCATTTTAATACCCATGTGGTTCATTTCACACCTTTTATTATTAGGAATCTACTGTCATATTTCGCACCATACATATATGTAAAATGTAGAATCAAAACACCTTGACCCGTCTAAAATGCAGAAGTTATTTACCGAGGTGTAGGAAGAATCTTACCTCAAGTCCAGTGAAAATGGGGTCATTGACTGTTGCCGTACGTGTTTGGCACATTGATTTCTTCGATCATCACCTCACTGGACCAGGGGTGGGATTATTCCTACACATCGTTCAGGAAGCCTGAGGATGTCGTAATGCAGCACTGAAACTGGTTGCTAAAATAGAATAACAACTGGATTTTAGGGGGCTGAAGGTGCTTGGATACGACATGTTATATTGCACAGCCGAGATCCGGCAACCGTCTGTATGAAGACGAACGTACAGATCAAGATGTCTTGTCTAAATCATTTTTTCAGGGCATTGCAGTCTACTAGGCACTGCGTAATGAGCTGCAGTTTGGCTTTTGAATGACGAAGCTTCGTTTTTCTATAGACAGCCGAATGAGAGCATGCAGACCGTCTAATAGATATACCGAGCAGAAGTACGTGACGTGTTATGGAGGAGAGGAACTGCTCGGTGCAACGACACAGACGAAAAATGACGATCCAGTAAACGAAGAAATAAGAAATTAATGATAAGCAGAAGAAAGGAGAACAGCGAGAAACTTAACAGCGAAACTGGGGATCACGAAGTAGACCATGTTAAGGAATTCTGCTACCTACATAGCAAAATAACACGCGAGTGACGGAACAAGAAGGATATAAAGAGCAGACTAGCACTGGCAAAAACGAGTGTTCCTGGGCGAGAGGTTGTGCTAGTATAAAACATAGGCTTTAACACGAGAAAGGAATTTCTGAGGATGTACGTTTGCAGCACAGCACAGTATGATAGTGAAATACGTACCCTGCGAAAACTAGGACAGAAGGGAATCGAAGCATTTGAGATGTGGCGCTACAGACGAAAGTTGAAAATTAGGAATTTAGGTGGACTGATAAGGTAAGGACTTAGGAGGCTCTTCACGGAATCGGGGAGGAATGGAGTATATAGAAAATACTGAAACGAAGAAGATATCGGGGTGTAGCTCCTATGGTGCTAAAGGGAGCTGTAGAGGGTAAAAACTGTAGAAGAAGACAGAGACTGGAATACATACAGAAAATAATTCACGAACTAGGTGGCAGTTGCTCCTCTGAGATGAAAATTTGTCACAAGAAAGGAATTCATGGTGGGGCGCGTCAAATCAGTCACAAAACTGACTGACTCGAAAAGGACGTAAAGATCAAGTTACTTTCCATTAATAATGTGTGTGCACTCAACAACTTTCAGGTGATAGAGCACAGCAATCAGTCGTCCTTTCCTTTCAGGTTTAATAGGTAAATCTAGATTTCGGCTAGTGGCTCGTCATTATCAATGCACTACTTCACAGCACCAACGCATGTCCTAGTGCTTCAGCCCCTGTAGTTAGCGCTTCTGTCACAGTTCATTCAAGACACTAGTTTTGAACCAACTGTGACAAAAGCCCTAACAACAGGGGACTTATGTACTAGCACATGCATTAATACTATGAAACAGTGCATTGATAATCTCAAGGCAGTAGCCGAAATCTAGATTTGCCTAATAAAACCTGAAAGAAAAGGACGACTGATTGCTGTGCTGTATCATTTGAAAAGTAGATGATATTTGTTTAATGTGAAATTTTAGTTGGTAGTTTTAGTGGATGAATCAGTACTAACCCGTAGCTAAATATTAGATGGAGCAACCTCAGAAAAAGTGTCGGCGGAACGGTCGTCCGACGGTAGGTAATGAAATCAGTGGTATACATTACCGATTTTAGCAAATAATGGTGAAACTGTATGTGTCCTTTGCAAAATTGTTGCGAAATGTTATGTAAAAAATGAGTCATTAGTTAGAGAGGTGGTGGAATATCACTGAAGATAAATGAATGTAAAGGAAGAGTGTAAACATCCGAATTCTGGCCTCTGCTCACACTCTGAAAGTGCTCAGAACCATCACTTATGCGTTAAGTCTCTCATAACAACGTTTTGTTGGCAGTTACTGGTAACAAAACAGCATGGAAATATGGACCAACCATTCAACATCTGCAGAACTCCTCCGATTAAAAAACCACCACCATACCAGAATCACACCAAAGTGAATAAAAGTTGCTATTGAAGAAAATGCAGACTTCAATAACGCAGCTAAAACTATATCACATATGCTATATTGGCCTCGTTTTAAAGAGGGAGTTTGAAATGTAGTGATGTCTATTGCTTCGACAGTCGAGGTGGATGGACATCGAGAACTGTGTATGTACAATCAGCCTACGGTTTTCTACTTTTCGCACAGATGACTTTACGTGGACATACCTTATCAGACAGTAGAGCGTATTGTTTTGAAGAGGAATGTATCGCATGAGCGCTATAGGCCAATGTTCAGGTAACTTAAGGGAATGCAAACGGGTTACGTCGTCGAGAACCGCCGATATTTCGAAAGCATCACGCCCTGACATTCTCAGGACAAGTGTAGCAAGTAATCGCTCGGCAAGGGAATTTAGAACCTTGAGTCCCAAAAAAACTCAAATCTGATTGAAGCTCAGTTTTAAAAGATTAGTCGGCCATGCACTGAATACGTATGTACCTAGTGGAATAGTTAATGATAGGAGGGACCCTACGCGGTATACAGTTACTGAAAAAACATCTAAAGATAAAGAGATAACTGCATTATAGGTCTAAAAGAATAGGCATGTAATTAGATAATTGCTGAATAACACACTTTTCACACAGAAAACGACTACCATATCGGAAGTTCTTTCTCTCTCTCTCTCTGTCTCTCTCCCTCTCTCTCTAAAAATAATTTTAAAAACTAAAAAAAAAGGTAACAAGGGAAATCTGCAACTGAACTGAGACACTTGGTAGAGAGGACACAGTATTTTAATTTGCAAGGACAATCATCGATAGATGTAGAAGTAACCTCAGATGGGCTCCAACGAAGTGTATTGGGAACCTTGCTGTTCATGTTCTGTATTAAAGACATCGAAGACCAACTAAAAGCAAAACCACACTTACCGCAGGTTATGCGGTTATCAATACCGTACTGCCACAAAAGGTGCATAAACATTCAGTCGAATCTTGATGTGATTTCAAAGGTGCAATGACTGGCAACTTGCTTTAAATTTTCAGAAATGTTAAACAGTGCACTTCGCAAAACGAAAAACAACTTGGCGTCGCTTGTTTACAATAAGAGTGAGTCATAACCAGGATTTATCAACTCATACAGATATCTGGGTGTCAAATTTTTAAGGATACAAAATGGTATGATCTTTTACGCTCTGTCGTAGGTAAAGGAAGAGAAAATCTAAGTCTTGCGTGTAGTCTACTAGGAAAATGAAATCTGCTACAAACGAGATTGCGTTCAAAAAATAAGGAAAGCCTCGTGTGTACCATCCTAGAATATTGCTCAAGTTTGTGGCACCCACACCAGATACAGGAGTATTAAATGTATACAAAGGAGATCAGCATGATTGGTGACAAGTCTAACCCATAAGAGAGAGCCACATGTATGACACTTGAAGAAAGGCGTAAACTATCCCTGAAATATAATTCTATTGTTTCACAAACTAGCATTAAATGGGGAATCTAGTAACACACTACAAACCCTTACGTGTCTTTCAGTAGGGATCTCAAAGATTAATCACGTTTCTGACAGAGACGTTTAAGCAATCATTCTTCCCATGCTCCGCACTTCACGTTGCTTTTTGTAGAATATTGAGTTGAATGTGTATATATGCTGCAATTCGCCATCTAACGTTCTTGAGTTTTTCAAAACCGAAAATTAATTAAGGTTCCGAATTACAAGATAGTTTCATAATTTTCCTTGTCTTTCAGCAAGCAATGTATGAGAACATGGGACATTTATAATTACGAATGTCTGGCACAAGTGCATACAGCACAAAATTCTAAAGATAACGACGCCAAAAACATTGCGCCTAGACGAGGAATCAAGGTGCTTAGAATGCAGCGATCTTACGTGCGCCATGACCCTCAGGTGACATCTGTAATTCCTAGTACACGTATGCATACATAAAAGTGTAGGCTATACGTGGTACGCAGGTGGTAACGTTCAGGATCCAGATGAGTGTGGTATCCCGTATGGTAATTTACCATCTAATTGGCCTGGTGTGTCAGATGAAATTAAAAGACTAGTTAAAACTTATGAGAAAATTGTATTGTCAATTGCTGTTATCAAAATTTGGGACATGCGATTAAGACAGTGAAGTATACCTAAGAGATCTACTGCTCATTTTACTCGAGATGGCGCTGGTAATCATTTATTCCGATCAAAGGTATCTGATGAACAAAGGTATCTGATGTTGCAGATAGACTTGATGTAGAGAGGTGCAGTTAGCAAATTTGTCTGGAAACAGATACTCATGGGCCCTAGCATGAAAAATGTATTTCCGAAATTTTCTAGGTGTAGTTTCCATTTTGGCAGTTTCTCACATTCACTCAGAGTCATTGCTTTTACTGTACACAATCCGTCTCTGTACATCAAGAACCGAAATAAATTGGATCGGTGGGTAATGTCTTTATTGTTCAGCACTCTTAGGAAAAACGTAGTCTGTATATGTAGCTGCCAATTTGTGGAAAAGGTTCTCAAAGTACACTCCTGGAAATTGAAATAAGAACACCGTGAATTCATTGTCCCAGGAAGGGGAAACTTTATTGACAAATTCCTGGGGTCAGATACATCACATGATCACCCTGACAGAACCACAAGCACATAGACACAGGCAACAGAGCATGCACAATGTCGGCACTAGTACAGTGTATATCCACCTTTCGCAGCAATGCAGGCTGATATTCTCCCATGGAGACGATCGTAGAGATGCTGGATGTAGTCCTGTGGAACGGCTTGCCATGCCATTTCCACCTGGCGCCTCAGTTGGACCAGCGTTCGTGCTGGACGTGCAGACCGCGTGAGACGACGCTTCATCCAGTCCCAAACATGCTCAATGGGGGACAGATCCGGAGATCTTGCTGGCCAGGGTAGTTGACTTACACCTTCTAGAGCACGTTGGGTGGCACGGGATACATGCGGACGTGCATTGTCCTGTTGGAACAGCAAGTTCCCTTGCCGGTCTAGGAATGGTAGAACGATGGGTTCGATGACGGTTTGGATGCACCGTGCACTATTCAGTGTCCCCTCGACGATCACCAGTGGTGTACGGCCAGTGTAGGAGATCGCTCCCCACACTATGATGCCAGGTGTTGGCCCTGTATGCCTCGGTCGTATGCTGTCCCGATTGTGGCGCTCACCTGCATGGCGCCAAACACGCATACGACCATCATTGGCACCAAGGCAGAAGCGACTCTCATCGCTGAAGACGACACGTCTCCATTCGTCCCTCCATTCACGCCTGTGGCGACACCACTGGAGGCGGGCTGCACGATGTTGGGGCGTGAGCGGAAGACGGCCTAACGGTGTGCGGGACGGTAGCCCAGCTTCATGGAGACGGTTGCGAATGGTCCTCGCCGATACCCCAGGAGCAACAGTGTCCCTAATTTGCTGGGAAGTGGCGGTGTGGTCCCCTACGGCACTGCGTAGGATCCTACGGTCTTGGCGTGCATCCGTGCGTCGCTGCGGTCCGGTCCCAGGTCGACGGGCACGTGCACCTTCCGCCGACCACTGGCGACAACATCGATGTACTGTGGAGACCTCACGCCCCACGTGTTGAGCAATTCGGCGGTACGTCCACCCGGCCTCCCGCATGCCCACTATACGCCCTCGCTCAAAGTCCGTCAACTGCACATACGGTTCACGTCCACGCTGTCGCGGCATGCTACCAGTGTTAAAGACTGCGATGGAGCTCCGTATGCCACGGCAAACTGGCCGACACTGACGGCGGCGGTGCACAAATGCTGCGCAGCTAGCGCTATTAGGCGGCCAACACCGCGGTTCCTGGTGTGTCCGCTGTGCCGTGCGTGTGATCATTGCTTGTACAGCCCTCTCGCAGTGTCCGGAGCAAGTATGGTGGGTCTGACACACCGGTGTCAATGTGTTCTGTTTTCCATTTCCAGGAGTGTATTTAGCTTGTCTTTCAATAGCATCTTTAACGTCTCTGCATTGCTCAAAGTAGGTATCAACTGTCCATCGCCAACATCAGATACCTCTGTTCGCAAAAAAACGATTAGCAGGACCGTCTCAAGTAAACTGCGCAGCATATTTCGTAAGTATACTCCACTGTCTGAACTAAATGTCCCAGATTTTGATAACAACATGAGACAATATAATTTTCTTACAAGTTTTAGCTAGTCTTTTCATTTCATCTGACACACTTGGCCATTTAGATGCAGCACTAATAAACGTGAGACCCCACTCACCTGGATCCTGAACGTTACATCATGTACGTTGTATCATGTATAACAAACAATTTTATGAAACACATAAATGGAGATGGATCCAGACGCATTTCACATAGTATGGCAGAGGGCATGTAACTGTAATTGGTAATGTCTGATTGCTTTTAATACTTGATACGGCCCCCTGAGTTGAGCCAAATGACGATAAGCGGAGAACAGTAACCATCATTGACCGAAATGGTGTTGACGAATCGGGGGTCCTTGAGAAGGGGACTGATGAGCACCGACTGTCCTCCGTAAATAATGATCTGCGTATCCTTCAGTGGTCATCTAGCGACACAGTTGTGAAACTTTGTGTGTCGCGGAGACCAAGTGCCTTGGCTTGAGCTCCCGAATAGCGAGAATGGTTGATACCTCTGTAGGGGACGTGCTTGGTGCCACTTGGATGGCTAATGAGACGTCACTGTCATTAGCGGATAACCTCAGGGGAATCTGCTTCCCCCCCCTCCCCCCACCCAGGTTGCATAAGGCTTACTCAGGCAAGCGGGGCTCTGTCTGGGTAAAGCTTTAGATGACTACGACATGCTCATATTTGCACGGAAATCGAAACAGAAGATAGCTTTGGACAGTTGCTATTAACTGAAGTGGTACACGCCGCACAGGAACGACTGTTATGTATGAAAGGTAAGTGATTTTTGCTCTTCCCCTGCATAACAAGCACGAGCTGCAAAATCCATGGAATAGGGAAAAAATGACCTTAGTAACATTTCTGAAACTTCACTTAAGTGTGTACGAATGTTAACAATTTCTTACATTGATTCTTATAAGTGGAGAATTAAAATGTGGTTATGCATCAGATCTGCATAGGTTCATCTGAATTTGTTTGGACAACATGGCTGTGGAGAGAAGCAGCAATTAGTATGTGTAATCAATAATTCAAGAACAGTCTTAATCGGATTTATTATTGGTATAATACCGCCAACCGCTTTCAGCCCGACGTAGGGGTCATCTTCTAGTTTCCTGCCGTTATGTAGGCAAGAGGGACACCACCAGCAGTCGACCAATGGTGTAAACGCCCAGAAGATGACCACTACGCCCTGTTGAAACCGGTTGGCGGTATTACAACAATAATAAATTCGATTAAGACTGTTCTTGAATTATTGATTCATCTGAAGTGCCACTACATATAAATATTGTCTGTATACATAATGATTTGTTGTTGACAATACCTAATTGTTTCCGCAAATGCTTCTTGGGGCATATGGTTGAAGTAATTCCTCAAGTACTAGCTATGAGTATCGTTCTTTTATGTGTTTATTGTTTACCTGTGTAAACAAGTTGAAGAAAAATCTCTCACTTTTAAGACATCAGAGTACCGTAATTTCTTACATTCCTTCCGTCTTTCTTCCTTCCTTTCTTTCTTCTTTTAGAGCTACTAAAGGTATGCACTGAATAATGATATTCGTCAGAACATTACGAAAATGGTATTTCACTGTGTGATGGAGCGGATAGCTATATATGGAGTTCCGATGTAACCTCAAACAAGAAAGTTAAAAAGAAAACAGTGGAAATGAACTGAGTGTGTATAGAGGCGAATTGAGATAACGTGATCCATAGCAAAATATTGGAGAAAAAAGTGCCACAGTGGTACAGGCGTGTACAAACAATACCAAACTCCAGGTGGCCAAGGAAGGTTTTACACTGGGTGCCACCGGGAAGAAGAACGAGAGGAAGGCTAGCTCTAAGACGACAAAAATATGTAAATGAAGCAATGGAAAACATAATTCTAGGACCCAGTGACTGGAATGAAAGATTCCTATGCAAGTCGAAAACGGCTAGATCCCATGAAGAAACGGAGAAGAAGAAAAGAAAAGACTGATTATACCACTGGCCTGTGAGACAATTTGAGTGTCGATAGCAAATATAAACTGAAGCCGAAAATCACGCCAATAATTTTTCTAACGTAGCTTCATGAAGGTAACTTAAGATACGTCAAGAGCAGCCCACTTAAGAGAATGAACGCGCTAGTCACATACCAGAGACAGTAGGAGAAAGCAAACTCTTATGTGATGCAGATCCCGACAAATCCAATGAATCAGAAAAATGTGAACACCAAGCAACAGTGCGAGCTACTAGGCATTCCTTAGTTATATTCCATGTACACTGGAAACATTTGTTAGTCACTGTCAAACTGAGAGTCTGCAAAAGAAGAAAAATTAAACGGATAGCAAGTACTGTAAATTGAAGTCTGGTAACAAAGTATTTCATTTATAATTAGTTCTGCTTATCCACCACTATCTCTGTGTACACAGTGGAGCATTCGAAATTTTAACCTCCGTTGTGGAATTACGGGCCAGGTTTTTACTCTTATAAGTGAAAGCCCGCTCCCCACCCACCATGAACCATGGACCTTGCCGTTGGTGGGGAGGCTTGCGTGCCTCAGCGATACAGATAGCCGTACCGTACGGGAAACCACAACGGAGGGGTAACTGTTGAGAGGCCAGACAGAAGTGTGGTTCCTGAAGAGGGGCAGCAGTCTTTTCAGTAGTTGCAGAGCAACGGTCTGGATGATTGACTGATCTGGCCTTGTAACACTAACCAAAACGGCCTTCCTGTGCCGGTACTGCGAACGGCTGAAAGCAAGGGGAAACTACAACCGCAATTTTTCCCGAGGGCATGCAGCTTTACTGTATGGTTAAATGATGATGGCGTCCTCTTGGGTAAAGTATTCTGGAGGTAAAATAGTCCCTCATTCGGATCTCCGGGCGGGGACTACTCAGGAGAAAGAAAACTGGCGTTCTACGGACCGGAGTGTGGAAAGTCATATCCCTTAATCGTGCAGGTAGGTTAGAAAATTTAAAAAGGGAAATGGATAGGTTAAAGTTAGATATAGTAGAAATTAGTGAAGTTCGGTGGCGGGAGGAACAAGACTTCTGATCAGGTGAATGAGGGGTTATAAATACAAAATCAAATAGGGGTAATGCAAGAGTAGGTTTAATAACGAATAAAAAAATAGAAACGCTGGTAAGCTACTGCGAACAGCACAGTGAATGCAATGTTGTAGGCAAGATAGAGACGAAGCCCACGCCTAACTACGTAGTACAAGTTTATATGCCAACCAGCACCACAGATGACGAAGAGATAGATGAAATGTATGACGAGATGAAAGAAATTATTCAGCTAGTGAAGGGAACGAAAAATATAATAGTAATGGCAGACTGGAATACGATAGTAGGAAAACGAAGACAAGTAAAAGTTGCAGGTGAATATGGATTGGGGGTAAGGGATGAAAGAGGAAGCCGCCTGATAGAATTTTGCACAGAGCACAAATTAATCATCGCTAACACTTGGTTTAAAACTCATGAAATTAGATTGTAGTACTGGAAGAGGCTTGGAGACACGGGAAGGTTTCAGTTAGTTCATATCATTGTAAGACAGAGATTTAGGAACCAGGATTTAAGTTGTAAGACATTTGTAGGGGTAGATGTGCACTCTGACCACAGTCTATTTTCTATGAACTCTAGATTAAAACTGAAAAAACTGCAAAAATGAGTGAATTTAAAAAGATGGGACCTGGATAAACTGAAGGAAGTAGAGGTAGTAGAGAGTTTCAGAGGGAGCATTAGGGAACGATTGACAAGAAACTGGGAAAGAAATTCAGTAGAAGAAAAATGGGTAGCTATGAGAGATGAAATCGAGAAGGCAGCAGAGGATCGAGTAGGTTCAAAGACGAGGGCTCATGGAACAACTTCGGCAAAATAAGAGATATTGAATTTAATTAATTAAAGGAGAGAATATAAAAATACAGTAAATGAATCAGGCAAAAAGTAATACAAACGTCTCAAAAATGAGATCGATAAAAAAAAGCTAAATGGTTAAGCAGGGATGGCTGTAGGACAAATGTAGTGATGTAGAGCAGCATATCACTACAGGTAAGATAGATAATGCCTACAGGAAAATTAAAGAGACCTTCCAGAAAAAAAGAACCACTTATGTGAAAATCAAGAGCTCAGATGGAAACCCAGTTCTAAGCAAAGAAGGGAAAGCGGAAAAGTGGGAGGAGTATACCAAGGGTCTACACAAGGGCCATATTCTTGAGGGCAATATTATGGAAATGGAGGAGGATGTAGATGAAGATGAAATGGGAGATATGATACTTCGTGAAGAGTTTGACAGAGCACTGAAAGACCTAAGTCGAAACAAGGCCCTGGGAGTGGAATATATTCCATTAGAACTACTGACAGCCCTGAGAGAGCCAACCTTGTAAAAACTTTACCATCTGGGGAGCAAGGTGAATGAGACAGGCGCAATACAGTGAAACTTCAAGAAGAATATAATAATTCCAATCCCAAAGAACGCAGGGGTTGACAGGTGTGAAAATTACCGAACGATCAGTTTAACAAGTAACGCCTGCAAAATACTAAGACGAGTTCTTTACAGACAAATGGAAAAACTGGTAGAAGCCGACCTCTAGGAAGATCAGTTTGGATTCCGTAGAAATGTTGGAACACGTGTGGCAATACTGACCCTACGATTTATCTTTGAGGATAGATTAAGGAAGGCAAACCTACGTTTCTAGCATTTGCAGACTAAGAGAAAGCTTTTGATAATGTTGACTTGAATACCATTTTTCAAATTCTGAAGGTGACAGGAGTCAAATACAGGGAGCGAAAATCTTTTCACAAATTGTACAAACACCAGACAGCAGTTGTGAGAGAAGCGAGTGAGACAGGGTTGTAGCAGTAAAGGAAACAAAAGAAAAATTTGGAGTAGGAATTGAAATGCATGTATAACATGTAATATGTCCTTAAAGTTCTGTAGAAACTGAAATTTGTTGAATCTGAGTATGCCTGGTTAGGTGTAAGAGAGGGCCTGAAGGCCCTAATCTTGCCAGGTAAAATAAAAGCATAAATAAATAAATAAATAAATAAAACCTTTCAGATTAGTCGATGAAACTGTAGTTCTGTCTGAGACAGCAAAGACCTGGATGAGCAGTGGAACGGAACGGACGGTGTCTTGAATCGTGGATATAGATGAACATCGACAAAAGCAAAACGAGGATAACGGAATGTTGTCGAATTAAATCAGGTGATGCTGAAGCAATTGGATTAGGAATTGAGACACTTGAAGTAGTAGATGAATTTAACTATTTGGAGAGCAAAATAACTGATGATGGTCGAAGTAGAGAGGATATAAAATGTAGACTGGCAATGGCAAGGAAAGCATTTCTGAGGAATAGAAATTTGATAACATCGAGGATATATGTAAGTGCCAGGAAGTGTTTTCTAAAAGTATTTGTATGGAAGTGATATATGTACGATAAAAAGTTTAGACAAGAATAGAATAGAAGCCTTCGAAATTGGTGCTACAGAAAAATGCAGCGCGCAGTGCAGCTCGGAGGGTAAAAATTGTAGACGGAGGCCAAGAGATGAGTACACTAAGCAAATTCAGAAGAATGAAGGTTTCAGTAGTTACTTGGGGATGAAGAGTCTTGCACAGGATAGAGTTGCATGGAGAGCTGCATCCAATCAGTATCTGGACCGCAACAACAAGAAAAGAAAACTGTGGGTGACGTGACTACGTTCTGTTGTTTGATGAGATGTCAAGAAGTCCAAACAGGAAATTTAATGTAAAAGCATTGGTCTTTTTACGCTTCCATTCGATGAAGGTGTTGCCACACATTCTTGTGTTTTTATTTTGGCTCTCATCATTTGAAATGGAAGCCGGTAGTGATGTATCACTTCGCTGGTTTACTGCATGTTGCGTAACTGGAAACATTTTGTATGACATTATTCTTCAGATCATCAAATGCAATGAAGATGCACTACTATGCGTAAGATATGTGACATTAGATGTGGGTACTGCGAATTTACGTATGATGAAATCGTTTACAATTACACCTGGGCAAATTTCTGCCCTCGTTAACTATATTTAAAAATGAAGAAGAAAAAAACATCATTATAGGTATGCCGCATCTGTTTAAGTGTATTTAGCTTTTTTACAGTACAACACTGTTGTATACATTTCTGAGGAAATAAGGAAAAAGTACAAATTCCATCCTCAGCTATAGAATGTAGTCATATTATGAATAATATTATTTTTATTAGAATTATGATTTGAATCTTGGTTCCGTACTAAAAAGCAGTAAATTTCAACCAAGTAAATTTAAGAAACAAGTAGTTTCTGGTACCAGTAATTTTAAAATGTTGATATCAACGTCTCTGTCGCATATTGGTTCATGAAAGTTCATTAACGATACCAGGAAATTTAATGTAATTTAATGTAATCAGCTTGTGACCAAGGCATTTATATCTATACTTTAATTCACTATGAAGTTTCAGACAGTCTCATTTTGCGCAGGTTATTTTCCTAGTCATGAAAGAAGGGGTGGTCTAAAGTTCACGTCCTCTGAAGCTGACAGGACTACATAACAGGAGTTTGGTTTGTGCAGATAGGTGAAAGATGTTTTTCATCATGCATTCGAGAAATACAGCCATTGCTCCCAGCACATTCCGTCCAGAAAAATGTACAGGCAAGTTTTCACTTTTGCTGAATGAAGTTACAGTGATTGAAATAGAAAAATGTGGTTACTAAAGACCAGTTCCAACTAGAGAGAACTTGATTGTATGAACTTTCTGCACAATTGTAACTAAAATGTTTTGTCAACTGTTGCATTGATGACAGATTAGACAGAAAATGTGTTATCTTCAGTGAATAGAGACATCATTCTTTTGTGGTACTTCATCCATGACATGTCAGAATTTAATCTAATCTGTTGACACAAAGTCTTCCGAGTATAGTAGCACGCAATAATGAAAAAAATACTGTTACTGGAGGAACCAACTTCTCGGCCACGGTTACAGTGGTCTTCTACTGGGTCTACTAGTATTTTAGCTATGCAGAGTCCGTTATATTTTGCCATAACTCTCACTGAGAGTGATATTGCTTCACAGTTATCAAAGATCATTGTCTTAATTGGTCTCTTCAGGCGGAAAGAATTGGAAGTTCTATAGTTTGTTTAGTGTTTAATAACATTTAAAAAGTAGGTACTATTACGTTCATTGTGACTGGGTATGTGTGGGTAGATGAACTGGTTAACCATAAACATCATTGACTATTTTAATTAGGGATTTAATAACCTCACTGTTGAGTGCTCTAAATTTACGCGTGGGCACGCACGCACACACACACACACACACACACAGCAGTTTGTGTGTGGAGGGGGTGGGGGTGGGGGGTTTGGGAGGTGGGAAGTTGGGGTTCGTACATAACAATCTTCAAGTATATTTGAAAAGATTTGCAGGAGGGGACTTCCTAGGTTTATGCCATAGGGGTGAGAACTAAACGGTTCCCCTAAATGGGTCAGGTGTACACCAAACAACATATACTGCTCCTCATGTAGTTGACAGTGTGCAGGGTGCACAAAACACTCACTTCCAGACGTAGCCAAAAGCTTTAGACGAAACCTAAGTTCGCTCATACATAAGTACCACAATCACACTGTCATCATCGGAGAAGACTTTAATAAACACAACAACCATTTGCGAACGCTTACGATTTTGCAAGTGCTGGGCGTGACAAGACGTCCAGCGAA
Source organism: Schistocerca nitens (assembly GCF_023898315.1). Classification (NCBI taxonomy): domain Eukaryota; kingdom Metazoa; phylum Arthropoda; class Insecta; order Orthoptera; family Acrididae; genus Schistocerca; species Schistocerca nitens. The sequence continues at coordinate 253,641,295 of NC_064622.1, forward strand.
ATATTATCAAATGCATTCCATGAAAGTTTCTTGGAAACGACAAATTTTTGACAGGGTTGAGACATCCTCCTAGGAAGGACGCAGCATGTTTTCATGGATGGAGGGTCATCGACAGATGTGTATTCTTCAGGGAAGTTTTATTGCTGTTGATACAGTTCAGTCATTACATTGCAGACAATATTAATAGCATAAACATTTAAGGACTTCTTGCCGCGTTTGTTCAGACTATATAACGACCACATGGCCTCAGTAGTACGTAAAGCAGGTGGCAGACTTCGCCTCATTGGTAGAACACTAAGGAAAGGCAATCAGTCTGCCCATCTCTTATGCGACGCATCCCAGAATATTGTCCAAGAATGTGCAACCCATACCAAAAACGACAGGCAGGGGATACTGAACGTATGCAGAGATCAACAGCAATGCCCACAGGTTTATTACACCCGTGGGAGAGAGTCACAGAGATACTGAAGTTACTGAAACGGCAGAGACATGAACAATCCCGGGAGCGCCTGTTGCTGCCGTCTTATACAGGTCTCCATCCTATTCGATCTTGTGCAAGCCTCTGTATCTCCGAATAACTACTGCAACCTATGTAGTTGTCAATCTGCTTATTGTTTTCATCTCTTAATCTTCATCGACGATTTTTAATCTCCGCTCTTCCCTCTAGTACTACTCTTGTGATCGCTTGATATCTCAGAATGTGTTCTATCAACGTATCCCTTCTTCCAGTTCGGTTGTGACACAAATTTCTTTTCTGCTCTATTCTGTTCAGTACATCTTCATTAGTTTTCTGATCAACTCATCTAAGCTCCAGAATTGTTTTGTGGCATCATATTTCATAAACTTGTATTCTCTTCTTGTCTAAACTATTTATCGTCCATGTCTCACTTCCCTACATGGCTGAACTTCAGAATAATACTTTCAGTAAAGACTTACCAACACTTCAATCCATATTCAATGTTAACAAATTACTCTTCTTCGGAAACGCATTTCTTGTCGTTCCCAGTCTACGTTTTTCTTTTGCAAGCCAAATACACTGTGCGATCAATAGTATCCGGACACCCCCAGCATACGTTTATCGTATTAGGTACATCGTGCTGCCACCTACTGCCAGGTACTCCATATCACAATGGGGCGTTCCGCGGAATTCACAACTTCAAAAATAGTCAGGTATCACTTGTGTCATACGTCTGTACTCGAGATTTCCACACTCCTAAACATCCCTAGGTGCTCTATTTCCGATGTGATAATGTAGTGGAAACATGAAGGGACACTTACAGAACAAAAGAGTATAGGTCGATCTCGTCTGTTGACTGATAGTTGAAGAAGGTCGTAATGTGTAATAGTCAGACATCTATCCAGATCATCAGACAGGAATTCCAAACTGCATCAGGATCCACTGCAAGTACTATGACAAATACGCGGGAGGTGAGAAAACTTGGATTTCATAGTCGAGCGGCTGCTCATAAGTCACACATCACTCTGGTAAATGCCAAACGACGCCTCGCTTGGTATACGTATACATTGAACAGTGGAAAAACGATGTGTGGAGTAACGAATCACGGTACGCAAGGTGGCGATCCGATGGCAGGGTGTGGGTATTGCTAATGCCCGGTGAATATCTGCCAGCCTGTCTAGTGCCAACTGTAATATTCGGAGGCGGTGGTGTTATGGTGTGGTCGTGTTTTTCATGGAGGGGGCTTGCACCCCCTGTTTCGCCTGGCACTATCACAGCACAGGCCTAACTGATGTTTTAAGCACCTTCTTGCTTCCCACTGCTGAAGAGCAATTCGGGGCTGGAGGCTGCATCTTTCTACATGATCGAGCACCTGTTCATAATGCACGGCCTGTGGCGGAGTGGTTACACGACAATAATATCCCTGTAATGAACTAGCCTGCACAGTGTCCTGACCTGAATCCTATAGCACATCTTTCGGATGTTTTGGAACACCGACTTCGTGCCAGCTCTTACCCATCGACATCGATACCTCTGCTCAGTGCAGCACTCCGTGAAGAATGGGCTGCCATTCCCCAAGAAACCTTCCAGCACCTGATTGAACGTAAGCCTGCGATAGTGGAAACTAAGGCTAAGGGTGGGCCGACACCATGTTGAATTCCAGCATTGCCGATGGAGGCGCCACGATCTTGTAAGTCATTATCAGCCATGTATATTACTTATAATTACATAGTGTAGCAAAACTCATATATATATATATATATACTGCTTTTAAGTGTGTCTTATTCTAATCTAATTCCTGCAGCATCCTTGTTTTTTTTGTGTTCATCTTACATCCTCCTTTCAAGACACTGTCCATGCAAGCCATTTACTGTCTCTGACAGAATTACAGTGCTAATCGCAAATCTCGAAGCTTTTATTTCTTCTCCCTGGACCTTAATTCCGATTCCAAAATTTCTTTGGTTTTCCTTAATGCTTGCTCAGTCTACAAATTGAATAACATTGGGGGAAGATTACAACCCTGTCTCATTCCCTTCTCAACCACTGCTTTCCTTTCCTGCTCCTCGACTCTTATAATTGACGACTGGTTTCTATGCAAACTGTAAATACTCTTTCGCTGTCTGTGTTTTATCTCTGCTTCCTTCACAGTTTTAAATAGAGTATTCCTGTCAAAATTTTCAAAAGCTTTCTCTATGTCTACAAATGTTTTTAACTTAGGTTTGTCTCTCCTTAATGTATCCTTTAAGAAAAGTCGTAAGGTCAGAATTGCCTCGCATGTTGCTACGTTTCTCCAGAATGCAAACTGACGTTCCCTGGGAAGGGACCCTACCAGTTTTTCCATTATTTTGTATAAAATTCGTGTTAGTATTTTGCAGCTATGACTTATTAAAGTGGTAATTTGGTAATATTCACATCTGTCACGACTTTATTTCTTTGTAATTAGATGTAATACGTTCTTCTTGAAGTCTGATGGTAAATTTCGTGACTCATACGTCTTGCACACCAGTGGAAGTGTTTTTTCATGGCTCGCTCTCCCAAGGCTATCAGTAGTTACCACAGAATGTCGTCTACTCCCGGGGCTTTTATTTGACTTAGGAATTTCAGCGCTCTGTCAAAATATTTTCCCAACTCATCTTCATGTACGTTTTCTTTCACTTCTGAAACATTACCTTCAAGCACATCTCCCTTGTATAGACATTCTACACCTCTATAGTCCTTCTACCTTACAGTTCTCCCGTATTTGCTTAGGATTGGTTTTCCATTAGGGCTTCTGATATTCGTACCTCTGTCTCTCTTTTTCCCTAAAGCCTCTTTAATTTGCCTGTAGGTGGTACCTATCTTTCCCCTAGTAATATATGGTTCCTAATTTTTACATTTGTTCTCTAGCTATTCCTACTTAGTCGTTTCGAACTTTACGTTTGTGTTCCCTTTGGACTGGTTTATAAACTGCATTTTCTCCTTTTGTCAGTTAAATTCAACGTCTCCTGTGTTATCCTAGGATTTCTACTAGGACCTGTCTTTTTATCTATTTGATCATCTGCTGCCTTCACTGTTTCATTTCTCGAAGGTACCCATTCATATTTTACTCTGCTCCTTTACCCTGTTATTGTCATTCATTGCCTAATGCTTCCTCTGAAACTCTCGCGAAAGTCTGATTCTTTCAACTTATCGAGGTCCCATCTTCTTAACTGTCTTCTTGCAATTTCTTCAGTTTCAGTCTACGGTTCATAACCAATAAATTTTGTTCTGACTCCACATCTACCCCTGGAAATGTCTTCCAGTTTAAAATGTAGTTCTGAAATAATGTAATCTATCTGAAATCTTCATTGTCTCCAGCTATCATCCAGTATACAAGCTTCTTTCTCGATTCTTAAACCAAGTGTTAGCAATAATTAAATTTTTCTACCAGGCGGCTTCCTCTTTCATTTCTGCCCCCCCCCTCCTCCCCCCTCCAGTCCGAATTCATCTACAATTTTTCCTTATCTTCCTTTTTCCAGTATCGAATTCCAGTCCCCATAACTATTATCTTCTTAACCAGCTGAGGAATTTCTTTTATCCCACCATAGATTTCTTCAATCTCGTCATCATCTAGCTGGATATAAACTTGTACTACTGTGGTAGGTTCGAATTTCGGGTCTGTATTGGCTACGACAATGTGTTCAATATACTATTCGTAGTAGCTTATCCGCCTGCCATTTATTATTCATTATTAAAACTACTCCTGCATTGTCACTAGATTTCGTATTTGGGCCGGCCGGTGTGGACGAGCGGTTCTAGGCGCTTCAGTCTGGAACCGCGCGACCGTTACGGTCGCAGGTTCGAAATCTGCTTTGGGCATCGATGTGTGTGATGTCCTTACGTTAGTTAGGTTTAAGTAGTTCTAAGTTCTAGGGGACTGATGACCTCGGATGTTGAGTCTCATAGTGCTCAGAGCCATTTGAACCATTTTGATTTCATATTTATTGCGCTGGCCGGAAGTTTTGCTCCTCTTGCCATCAACTTCACTAATTTCCACCATATCTGTCATTAACCTAGACATTTCCGTTGTTAAGGTTTGTAACTTACCTGCCGTATTAAGGGAATTAACTTTTCCGATCTGTCGAACGCTAATTTTCTTTCTCCTGATGATGACGTTCTCCTGAGTAGTCCACGAATATAAATCGAATGGGGGACTATATTACATCCATAATATTTTACCCAAAAATTTGCCATCATCATTTAACCAACACTAGAGTTGCGTCACAGTTGGGATAAATAGAGACTGTAGTTTCCCCTTGCTTTCAGCCGTTCGCAGTACCGGCTCAGGAAGACCATTTTGTTTGGTTTACAAGGCCACATCAGTCATTATCCAGTTTGTTGCTCCTGTAACTGTTGTAAAAGGTGCTGCCCTCTTCAGGAAACATAAGTTTATCTGACCTCTCAACAGATATTCCTCCGTTGTGGTTGCGTCTACGGTACAACAGGAAGCCTACTTAGAAACTTTCAAGAACCAGCTTTAAGTGATGAATCTGGGAATGTAGTACGATTCCCTTCGTATTTATCTCGTAGGAATTGTGTGACTAGACTAGATTTACAGTGCTCACAGAGACATTCAGTCAGTCTCACCTCACTCCGTACGTGAATGTAACGGAAGAACCCGTAATAACTAGAGCAATATTATGTACCCCTTGCCATACGTACCTTCGCCATACACTTGCACGTTGTATTGATGCAGATGTAGATGTACACCAGTAATGGGATTCGCTGATGAAAGTGCTGTCCTCAATGAAGGAATGCACAATCGAATGAACTGCGTAATTATTACAGAAAATGAGCCAGAGTACACAAAAAAGAAGTTATTGAGAAAAAATATTAAAATAGGTGATCACAAAGTACACAACATTTGGGAATTCTGCTTCCTTGAAATCACCGTAATTCGTGACGGGCGTGACAAGCAGACTAGCACAGGCGGAGAGGACATTCTAAGCCCAAAGAAGTCCACTAACATCATATATAGATCTTGAACTGAGGCAGAAATTGCTGAGAATGTATGCATGGAACGCCACATTGTATGGCAGTGAATCATGGTATGTAGCAAATCTTAAACAGAAGAGAATCGGAGAGTTTGAAATGTAGTGCTACACATCAATGTTAAAAATTAGGTGACCTGAGAGAGAACTGCAGAGAGTAAAAACTGTACAAAGACAGAGACTGGAAAACAGCCAGCAAATAACTGAGGACGTGCAGAGCAAGCAGTACTCTCAGGTGTAGAGGTTCTCACAGGAGAATAACCCGTAGCGGGCCGCAGCAAACCTGTCAGCAGACTGTAAAAGTACAGAGACTCCAGGAGTGACACTGAATAAAATGTTCGCAGTTTTCCAGGCATGTCAAATGATTAAAATTACACGAGATTTCAGCCAAGCACTCCTTGACCATTGTAAAATGGTATGGCTACCAGTGCGCAGATGGTACACCCCTTACACACACACTAGCTGCTGGCTATTACGTCACTGGTGCTCGCGGGGTCGCCATATATAGGCATACTTACGGCTCTCGATGTGTCCGCTTCAACCCTAGCCGTGCTCAGCTGCAGGCCACTGTCTCTATTTAGGTTGTCATCGGTCATGCTGCTTTCCGCCGCCCTAGAAATCTGATTTAGCTGAGCATGCTTTCGAAAACAGTCACCGGATAAAATTCGACGAAACCTCCGTCGTGGCTCGCACTAATAGCTTCTGGGAACGAAATTGAAAACACCATTGAAATATAAAGTAGGTAAAACTAGTTGCAAATTGTGCTGTCTACCTTGCTTTATGTCTAGCCCTGTCATGGAAGGCAGCATCCAAAATCAGCACTTACTAAGTGCCGGCCGTGGTGGCCGTGCGGTTCTAGGCGCTTCAGTCTGGAACCGCGTGACCGCTACGGTCGCAGGTTCGCATCCTGCCTCGGGCATGGATGTATGTGATGTCCTTAGGTTAGTTAGGTTTAAGTAGTTTTAAGTTCTAGGAGACTGATGACCTCAGAAGTTAAGTCCCACAGTGCTCAGAGCCATTTGTACCATTTTTGAACTTACTAAGTATTATATGTGGGTATTCTTTCAGTTGCCAAAGGCGTGTTCACGCAATGTAACGGGTATACAGACACATGGAGTTTCCTTAACCCAAATGCATCAACCGTATTGTACTTAGGTTCTGTTTAGCACCACAACTGAATACATAATCAATATGGTTATTGTCTTATAGTATTGTGGTCAGAGTGTATAGATAACCCGGGTCACAACAAGTAGGCACCGAGTAAAATTTAGGTTATTAATTGCAACATGTTCTTAAATATACAAATTTTGTAGTGAACTTGAACCTACATAGTCAGATGGCTTTGTATTTTCCTGTTTATTCAAATATATTTGAATGGACGCTGGAGACCAAATATATGAACTTAAAAATTATTCGCATAAGGAACAAGTTTATTGCGTACTGGGTCTGTTCAGTCCATTCATTCACTAATCTCATTACACTAATAGCTGAGTTTCACTGCGTCGTTTGTGAGATTTTTTGTATGTACCGACTGGTACTACTACTATCACCAAATAATAACTTTTCGGGAATATGCTATGGGTGATCGTAAATGCCATCTATCGGCAACCAGCTGAAAGACGTCCTTTTTGTTACGGTACTCCCGTACGTTTCCAGTAGGTGGAACGAAACGGGGAATCGCAAGAAAAGGTACTGAAACGGTGCTAAACCCATGGTTTGTGTAGCTGGTAAACAAATTCAGAGCTCGTTAATGTGCCGGGCGAATGTGATCACTGTCCGGCTGTCGTCACTATATGGCATGCTAATCATTGAATATAAAGAGCTATGCGTACCGCTCCGTAGTAATATTATTACTATTGCTATTTTTAAGATCCTTGCTGAGTCTGCCACTTGAAATTTGAGGAAGACAGCTTCCCCTGCTTCCACTACTTTAAAAAAACGTTAATGGATTTAGTGGGTACTCTGTTATTTAGGGAAGGTGGGACACAGTGTAACATGAAAGTTATTGTCCTCTGATTTGAAAAATATGTTTGGGAAGTCATTGTTCTTTTTACGCACTTTTGCTTAAGAATCCATTAAAAATCATTTTAGCTTTGAACTGGTGTAGTTATTGAAACTGTTAAGTATAAGTGTGCCTCAGTGCACAGTGTAACGTGCACTGAGGTATCGCGTAACAAGCATTCATATTGGCGTAACTCGTATTAGTCAACAAATTCAGAATACAGGCTACAGATAAATGCTAGATAAAAGTAATATTTAAAACATTTAAAAAAATTAATTTTTTAAGATATTCACTGAACGTTAAAATATTTGACTGACATCAAACAGATTTTGATAGCACCATTACTGAAACGTAAACTTACATTGCTCGAAACGTCACACTTATTAAAATATTCCAGGCTATTGTGCTGTAGCCAGATGAATATCTCGCTTAAAACCAACAACAAGAAATTCACCCGGCCACGGTATAGTAGCCCAGAGTGTTCTAATAAAAACCACTTTTACACTTTGTTGGGATACATATGTTGTATCGGCTCTGTGTGGATGTACAAACACGTTTGGATTTTTGATTTCGCAAGAGAGAAATGTCACTTCAGAGTTGCTAACATCATCCTTATTCCTTACCATTTTACCAGTACAGTAGTTTGAGGTCTTGCCAGGGACTGTGTTAAAACACAAACGTCTCGAACAGTTGGTATAATGGTTTCTTCTTTGCCCTAAACTTGACCTTTAAAATCTACATTATCTGACTAATCTAAAGGAACACAGATTTTTGCCTTTTTGTATTGTTCCAGGCAAGTCAGGTTCTTGGGGAAACAGATTTCTCTTGCTGATTTTAGTTCTTTTTTCCTGTATCACCCCCGACTATTTTGAATGACCTTCCAATACTTTTTTTTAGCTGGGTTACCTGTTGAAATGCAACTCATTTCCGTCTTTCTACTTTTTGCTCGTTCGGTGTTTCACCAACTTTAGCGAACCTTCGAAAAATATCACATCAGTCAAATCTTTGCATGATGCATTTTCCTCAGTTGCTGTATTATCACTTGGAAGGGTCTTCATATGACTCATGTGTTCCCTCATTATCGTCAGTGGCTACCAGAACAGCCGGCCGCGGTGGTCTCGCGGTTCTAGGTGCGCAGTCCGGAACCGTGCGACTGCTACGGTCGCAGGTTCGAATCCTGCCTCGGGCATGGATGTGTGTGATGTCCTTAGGTTAGTTAGGTTTAAGTAGTTCTAAGTTCTAGGGGACTTATGACCACAGCAGTTGAGTCCCATAGTGCTCAGAGCCATTTGAACCATTTGAACCAGAACAGGGGTTGCACAGTTCTCAACATTGCGACACTGTGTCCCACATTACACTGTTGTACTGTGCCCCATATGGCAGCTTTATATAAGTTTGGGATTTCAAACAAAGTTCAAAACATTATTAATTTTTCATAACGCAGTCTGATACACTAATGTACGACTATGGCCGTAATACTGTAAACGACTGAAATGTTTCGTGAGTATGAATAAGAGAGGGAAGATTAGACTATGATAAAAATTTACTTCACATAGCTCTACACAATTTTTTTTCGCTGCATATCGAAGATTAACTTTAATCATTTCCAAAGTACGTTGGCCAAAAATGATAACAAATGAACCTGTGGAAAGGTTAAGCACAAGACTACGAACATGACAACTTGCACAAAAATTAAACGTTACTCTCTGCCCTATGTTACAATAAAGTCGCCACAGTGAAACTGTGGCAATTTATACTTTGCAAGCGAATTAAGAGATGCACAAGTTACCACCGAACAGACTTCCGTCTCGGGAGCAATGTTACTGTCGTTAGCGGTGCTAATGATGACTTCCACATGGTTATTACTTTTCACAAGTGATGTGACACGTACTAGGTTCTAATTGTCTAGGCATCTGGAGAAATCCCAGAGAAGTCTGCGGATAAACGTGGGCACATCTAGACGCTGATGTCGCGATTAGCATAGCAAAGTAGAGGGTGTTCGCAGGAGAAAGAGGGAAGGGTAGCGTCGCTTTCAGACGGCCCACGTACACAATAGAATGGCTGGCGCCTGCCGGCCGCTCTTCCGCGTGGCTGGGAGAGGAGGCCGCTGCTCGCTGCCCGGTCCATCAGCCTAGCGCCGTTGCGCAACCGCAGATCTGGGTCGAAGCGCGGATTCGTCGGAGCGTCGTCTGCGGCCGCGTCAGTGGTGCAACTGCTAAACGTCGGTGCGGCGCCCATTGCGAAAGCCGCCGCTGCCCGATGCGAGAGGCAGTGACGCCTGCACATTCCTGTCTACTGAGCGCCCAAAGTGTTTGGTCTCCTGGTGATGACATGGGTTTTTGCTACCTTTGCAGGGTGTGCCGCTCTAGATGCGGTGGAAACGGCACTTTCTTCTTCCACTACTTGAATCAAACATTACTCGAATTCAGTAGCTACTGTACGACTTGATTACACTTGGATTCTTTCCGAAGGTTAAATGTATCTCTAAATAAATTACACTCGTTCAGAGGACAAGCGCTTATTAAATACAGTACTGGCCATTAAAATTGCTACACCACGAAGATGACGTGCTACAGACGCGAAATTTAACCGACAGGAAGGAGATGCTGTGTTATGCAAATGACTAGCTTTTCAGAGCATTCACACAAGGTTGTCGCCGGTGGCGACACGTACAACGTGCTGACATGAGGAAAGTTTCCAACCGATTTCTCACACACAAACATCAGTTGACCGGCGTTGCCTGGTGAAACGTGGTTGTGATGCCTTGTGTAAGGAGGAGAATTGCGTACCATCACGTTTCCGATTTTGATAAGGGTCGGATTGCAGCCTATCGCGTTTACGACTTATCGTATCGCGACATTGCTGCTCGCGTTGGTCGAGATCCAATGACTGTTAGCAGAATATGGAATCAGTGGGCCGGCCGGTGTGGCCGAGCAATTCTAGGCGCTTCATTCTGGAACCGCGTGACCGCTACGGTCGCAGGTTCGAATCCTGCCTCGGGCATCGATGTGTGTTATGTCATTAGGTTAGTTACGTTTAAGTAGTTCTAAGTTCTAGGGGACTGATGGCCTCAGTAGTTAAGTCCCATAGTGCTCAGAGCCATTTTTGAATCGGTGGGTTCAGGAGGGTAATACAGAACGCCGTCCTGGATCCCAACGGCCTCGTATCACTAGCAGTCGAGATGACAGGCATCTTACCTGCGTGGCTGTAACGGATCGTGCAGCCACGTCTCGATCCCTAAGTCAACAGATGGGGACGTTTGCAAGGCAACAACCATCTGCACGAACAGTTCGACATCGTTTGCATCAGCATTGACTATCAGCTCGGAGATCATGGCTGCGGTTACCTTTGACGCTGCATCACAGACAGGAGCGCCTGCGATGGTGTACTCAACGACGAACCTGGGTGCACGAATGGCAAAACGTCATTTATTCGGATGAATCCACGTTCTGTTTACAGGATCATGATGATCGCATCCGTGTTTGGCGTCATCGCGGTGAACGCACATTGGAAGCGTGTATTCGTTATCGCCATACTAGCGTACCACCCGGCGTGATGGTATGGGGTGCCATTGGTTAGACGTCTTGGTCACCTCTTGTTCGCACTGACGGCACTTTCAACAGTGGACGTTACATTTCAGATGTGTTACTACCTATGGCTCTACCCGTCATTCGACCCCTGCGAAACCCTACATTTCAGCAGGATAATGCACGACAGCTTGTTAGCCGGCCGAAGTGGCCGTGCGGTTAAAGGCGCTGCAGTCTGGAACCGCAGGACTGCTACGGTCGCAGGTTCGAATCCTGCCTCGGGCATGGATGTTTGTGATGTCCTTAGGTTAGTTAGGTTTAACTAGTTCTAAGTTCTAGGGGACTAATGACCTCAGCAGTTGAGTCCCATAGTGCTCAGAGCCATTTGAACCATTTGACAGCTTGTTGCGGGTCCTGTACGGGCCTTTCTGGATACAGAAAATGTTCGACTGCTGCCCTGGCCAGCACATTCTCCAGATCTCTCACCAATTGAAAACGTCTGGTCCATGGTGGCCGAGCAACTGGCTCGTCACAATACGCTAGTCACTACGCTAGATGAACTGTGGTATCGTGTTGAAGCTGCATGGGCAGCTGTACCTGTACACGCCATCCAAGCTCTGTTTGACTCAATGCTGAGGTGTATCAAGGCCGTTATTGCGGCCAGAGGTGGTAGTTCTGGGTACTGATTTCTCAGGATCTATGCACCCAAATTGCGTGAGAATGTAATCACATGTCAGTTCTAGTATATATATTTGTCCAATGAATACCCGTTTATCTTCTGCATTTCTTCTTGATGTAGCAATTTTAATGGCCAGTAGTGTAGTTACATTATTTTTTTTAACGAACTCGTGCACCCAGACTTGTTTCGCCCTGGTTGCAAATCATCTTCCGCGGGTGTCCTCAAATATTTCATGATATTTTTCGTTCGGACATAAAGTTTGTAAATTTCAAACAGTTCTTTGAAGTTTTATAATAAAAAGGGAAAATACTTACAGATCAGCGTCCAGTTGATTCTTTGTAAAACAAACCACTTCCTCTCAAGTGCCAAATTTGTTGAAAGTTTGCAGTTACCTTTGTGGTAACTGTTTTGTAAATATAGCATTGTAACTGCTGTATGCATGCCGATGTGAGTTTTGTGTGTGTGTGTGTGTGTGTGTGTGTGTGTACGATTTTTTGTTTTGTTGTGTGGCAGTTAGAGTGCTATATTTCGAAAAAACTGACCACAAAGAAAACTGGAATGTTTCAGCTAATTTTTCACATCAGACGCAGTTGTTTGGCTTACAAATAATGAATATGATCTATTTTATTAAAAAAACTTCAATTAACCGTTTTAAATCTATAACCGATATGTGCAAACAAACAAAAAATGTGGAATATTTCGCGACACCCACTGAAGATGCCTTGTAGCTAAAGCGAAGTACTTCTGAGTGAGCAAGTTAAATAAAGAAATCTTCCTGTGCTGCATGCAAAAGTCGTTTTCCTATGGAACGACTGTAATTAATATACAGCTGCTGCGAGAACGGGCACCACAAGGAACTTGATCTTTAAATAATCGCTAGTGCTGTGGAAATACTACGAAGAACAGATTGTATTCACTAGCATCATATTGGTAAGTCACTACATTCACGTTTTCTGTTTCACATCTTTCCTTAGTTGCTTTAAAATTCGTGGCGGTATGTTCCGCCTGAGCGACCAAGCAAAGGCAGTTTGTTTATTGTCATACGCTTTTCCTTTCTTTGTTTGAGAAGCATCTTCATTGGCCGGAAATACGTGTTTCCTTTTATACATATAATAAACGTATTATGTGGTAGCTATAATATGTTGCTATGCTACATTTTGTCGTGTTTTGCTCTTGTTTCTTAGGTTACAACCTACTTTTGTAGCACAAATTTCCTGATGTCAAATTATCGTTTAGTGTTATTTACGATTTTCAGCGCTGTTAGCTCATGCACGGTCCTGGAGATGTATTCGTTAGTTTCCATACTCCAGTCGGCCGATTTCTTGCGTTCCTTCACCCACATTTTATTCAACACATCGCATATATCACTTGAAGTTTCCATTTTGTGATCAACATATTTGTGTTTTCGTTCTGTGTTCAAATGGTTAAATGGTTCAGATGGCTCTAAGCATTAATGGACTTAACAGCTGAGGTCATCAGTCCCCTAGACGTAGATCAACTTAAACCTAACTAACGTAAGGACATCACACACATCCATACCCGAGACAAGATTCGAACCTGCGACCGTAGCAGGGCGGTTCCACACTGAAGCGCCTAGAACCGCTCGACCACAACGGCCGGCGCGTTGTGTGTTTATCTGTCGTCTTTTGTTTATGTTGTGTGTGTGGCTTGATATTTTTCAGTTGTTGTGTGTGTATGTGAGTGTCTGTCAGTGTGTGTGTGTGTGTGTGTGTGTGTGTGTGTTTGTGTGTGTATTTTTTTTTTTGCTGTGTATGAATTTGTCATTCTTTCTTGTGAGTGGGATTTTTTTTGTATGGATATTGGTGTGTGTGTGTGTTTTAATTTTTTGGTTAAGTTTTTGTGCTGCATGGGTTTTGTAACCATTTTTTGTGGCTATGGGTTGTGCTGTTAGTAATTCGCTTTCACAGTTTTCTTTGCTGAGTGGACAAACACACACACATACACACACAAACACACACACACACACACACACAGATACCCACTTAAAAATAAATAAACAAATAAAAATAATAAATAAGAGAAAATCATGCTCTCAAGAAAGATTGACACATTCGACACACAGCAATTAGACACACCCACACACACACACACACACACACACACACACACACACACACAAAGAACCATATTAAAAAATCACAATATAGAGAAAGAATGACAGCTTCACACAACAAGTGAAAAATATAAAACCACACAGACTCATACAAACCAAAGACGACAGATAAACAACGAAAGTTGGAAACAATACACACCTAAAACACACATATGTTGATAAAAAAACGGAAACGGCATGTGGTATATGCGATGTGTTGAATGAAATGTTGGTAACAGAACACTGGAAATCGGGCAACCTGGAGCGTGAAAAGTAACGAATACATCTCGAGGACCACATGCATGAGTTAACAGCGCTGAAAATCGTAAATAACACTGAACGATGACTTCACATCACGAAATTTGTGCTACAGAAGTTGATTCTAACCTAAGAAACAGGTGCAAAACACGCCAGAATGTAACATAGCAACATATGGTAACTACCACGCAATACATTTCTTATATGTATAAAAAGAAAGCAGTATTGCAGTCCACTGGAGACGCTTCACAAATAAAAGAAGATATAACTTTCATTCTTGTATTTCTTTATTTATGCATACATTAGCATAAGTGAACACATTAGGGGATAAACAATAAAACTTCACAATGTGTCTATGAAAGATTTCACCGAGTGTCATTGGAGTAAAGCTTTCACAGACTTTTTTTGCCGCATAATATCACAGTGTGAACGCGACGTCTCGAAGAGGTTGTTCTCTCCTCCTCTTCCTATTTCTCTCTTTTTCTCTCTCTCCGTGTTCCGGCAAAGAAGACTTTACTGTAAAATGGGTCACCTCATATCATGTGTAGACAAACAAATGTTTACAGTTTCAGAAAAATTGGATGATTTATTCAAGATATAGAGTTTCAAAAACTGAGTAAGTAAATAATGCGTCGGTCCACCTCTGTCACTTCTTCAGATGGTTATACGCCTTGGTATTGATTCACAGAATTTTTTGTAATAGCGTTCTGAGGGATGGGGAGCCAAATTCTCTCCCATTAGCGCATTAGATCGTCAAAATCCGTAGATGGTTGGAGGGCGCTGCCCATACTGCTGCACACATTCTCAGCTGGGGAGAGATCCCACGACCTTGCTCGCCAAGGCAGGGTTTGGAAAGCGCGAAGACAAGGGTGTCATGCTGTGAGAAGAATTGACACGTCACACAATTGACGGGCCGTATTGCAGGCGACAGTCAAGTTGGTGTCCTATCGCTGTTTGGGGCTTCTCCAAACACGTCTTCGCTAGTCAACTGGACTCAGTTTGAAGCGGGACTCATCACTGAAGACCATTCTACTCCATTCAACGACATCTCTGGCCGAAGACGTGTGTCGAGACGCCCTGGACAGCGGTGGGACAGCAACCTGGCTGTCGCCCTCCATACGGCCCAACAGCCAGTAGTGGTGGTCTTGAGCGCCATTTCATTTCATAGCATGGTCCCTATTTTTGTCCGCGACACCTTCACAGCAGAGCGGTACATCGTCGACATTCTATGCCGCATTTTGTTGCCTTTCATGGCAAGCCACCCTGCTCTTACATTTCAGCAACATAACGACCGCCAGCGCACAGAGAGATTTTCTACTGCTTGTCTTCGCGTAGCCAAACCCCATCATGGCCAGCAATGTCGTCGTGTGTCTCCCATATTGAGAACGTTTGGAGCATTGTGCGCAGACGCCATCCAACCACCTCGGGATTTTGACGTCCTTACGCACCAATTTGGTGTGGAGTGCCACGTAAATTGATTTAGCTAATAGGGCAGTCGACAACATCAACACTTGGCTTCCAGAGCAGAGTGGAATGTTTAACAGTAACAAAACACGTTGCATACCGTTTCTGAGAGGGAACTCTTGTAAATGCCACATTCGCTGGCTGAAGATTGACTTAGTGAAATGAACCACGGTAAATTTCTAGGAATGGAGATCTTTTGCAGAAACTGACTGCCGCTATCGGTCGTTTGACTTCGCTCACATTCATCCTACCGTCTCGTGTGAGTATTACATTTTGGGGGGACTCCATGCGCCCACCAATAGCGGCCATCGCCATGTAAAGGGCGGTTAAGAAGGTCTGCGATGTCAATTCGTGAGCTTCTGGAAGGCTGTTATTCGGGCATCACGGAATATTAACTCTGCCATTGCTGTACATATATTCCATCACAGAATTCGTTGTTGATGATACTGCCTCATTCATAAGCACATGAAACAATTATTCGATGGAAACTACACGATAAAACTAGTTGAACTTGTATTCTTAACGGTTAGGATTTAAATAGCAGGTTTCGTTTTCGATAATCTTTCACAAGATTTTTTAAAAAATATTCGTCATTTGATGTGAAAGAGGTACTGGTGTAGTAAAAAGGATCCCAAATATGGTTTTCAGCACTGATACAGACACACACACACACACACACACACACACACACACACACACACAATTCTACTTTTATTTGTGTATCTGCGTTTCATCCACTGTACGCAGGTTTCATCAGACCAAAACGTATAAAAACCAATCATGAATCAGTCGTCCTGCAGATGTATCCCACATGAAGACGCTACAGCTACTTAGAGGAGTCAAGAAAAATAAAAAGCTAAGCACTCCAGAACTTGCTACTGTAGACCAGATACACATAGGAAAGTCTGTCTCAGCAAAGGCTGTAAGAAATTTGCTTTATAAAGCTGTGTATGAAGGACGAAAAGGCAGTAGAAAACCATACATCAGTACAATCAACAGAAGGAAGAGAATACAAGTCTTACTGACGAGGGTCGATTGGAGTTGTGTAAGACGAAGGGGAGAGTAACGGCTCGGAGAAAAACGACCTTTGTACTTGAAGAGAGAAACAGAACAGTCCCAGTTAAACATGGAGGAGGTTCACTACTTGTCTGGGACTGCATAGTGCAAATGGTGTCGAGGATTTGGGTTCTATTGATGGAAGTATGGACCACAAGGTTTACGTAAATATCCTAAAAACATAACTATTCAATAAGTATGAATAGTACGACCTTTGAGAGGATTATATTTTCGTACAAGATAATGACCCAAAACATGCAGCTCTAGATGTAAGCCTGTGGTCAACACAAATGCTCTGAAACACGATCTACTAGGGGAATGGCGTAAAGTTAGAGTACATAATGAATCTCTGCCGAAATCCATGCCGAGGAGATTATGTGCGGAGCGTGATTTTAAGTAAGGCACACGAATACTTATTTTGAACCCTAAACTTCCTGTTTTTACTTTTGAAAGTTATTCTACGTTTATGTAAATAGAAATATGTGATTCTGCATTGCATTCTC
The DNA here is from genome assembly GCF_023898315.1 of Schistocerca nitens. NCBI lineage: Eukaryota > Metazoa > Arthropoda > Insecta > Orthoptera > Acrididae > Schistocerca > Schistocerca nitens. The sequence goes on from NC_064622.1 coordinate 253,658,363, forward strand.
CTTTTCACTAATTAATAAACAGCTCCACATCCCTGCTGTACTTCATTCTGATAATTTTCCATTATACGGATACACACCCTTAAACATTAAATCTTATACTAGAAGAAGGCTTCTTGGAGTAACTGAACGTCACAATGTGTGAGCATAGATCATGTTCCGCAATTAGACAGCAGCTTGATGTCAGCGAAATAGGCCAGTAATTCTGTGCAACAATTACGACCTTACTTGAATATTGGAATGATAATTACCTTTCTACAATTGTTTTGCACTTTTCGTTGTTTCAGCGTCCTATGTTAAACTACTGCTACTAAGACAAATTCTTTCAGATAATACGTGTAGAATGTCACAGGCATTTTATCCTGTCTAGACGCCTTGCCATTGTAGAAATGGAAATATCGTGTGGCTAGAGCCACCCGTCGGGTAGACCGTTCGCGTGGTGCAAGTCTTTCGAGTTGACGCCACTTCGGCCACTTGCTTGTCGATGGGGATTAAATGATAATGATAAAGACAACACAACACCTAGTCCCTGAGCGGAGAAAATCTCCGACCCCGCCGGGAATCGAACACGGGCCGCTAGGTATGACATTCCGTCGCGCTGACCACTCATCTACCAGGGGCAGACATTGTAGAAATAAAGAAGAAAACAACGAGTGATGCATTAGTGAACGTGGGTAAGATGGCACATTATGTTGTTTACGAATGTAGTTCGAAATGTAAACATTACAGAAATATTTGTAAAGTTCCGTCGACAAAAGGCAATTAAAGATTGAAACGGTGGAGCAGGAATTCGGCCGCGTTCTTTCAGTAGCACCAATGTTTTAATACTCCTTAAATGATTTAGAGATATCTAGGTGGACGGAAAGAGATCTGGTTTTCGTCCACCCAGAATGCTAGCTCAGTGTGTAGTCCACTGTCCGACGTTGTCCACTATCTCATCTCGTTCAGCTGTTCGATATGTAGCCCACTAGTCGGAACGTACGGCATGAGAGTACACTCTGACCAGATATTTGTGGTGTCGCGTTGTGTAACCAAGTGTTTCCTACTGCAGCGCCATATAAACAACAAACAAACATGGAAAAATTCCATTTCATCCAGAGAAGTACAGATACAGAAAATTTGATAATACCGGAATAGGCAAGTGTCACTACGACATTCGCCGGCATGGCTAATTGTAATCTGTCACACTTTGTTCCCACTTATGGTTATTCCGTTTCCACGCATATCAACGTAGTATCACGGACAGGAAGAGATTTCTGGTTATAGCTCCATACTTTCGTTATTACGTTATTTATTTTTTAAAAATTTTTCTCGTCTTCAGACACAAATTTATTTTTAAGTCGATGGTGTGACCGCAGACGAATAACGTGTAATAGGCTCTTACCTTCATCAAGCTATTTACTCGTTCGTTTTATTTTTTCGCTGTATTACCACAGCCTCATCTACCACATCTGAATGAGTGAGGCCCTTTGACGTAACATTAAAGGTTGTAAGCGATTTCGAGTGGATCCTACGTCCTATTATCGAAGTATTTTGACACAACGACAATAAATTCGACACATACGTTTCGCTTCTTTGTTTCAAAGGTAACTCAGTTTGACCATTTTAAAATACTTTTCAAATAACAGACATAGTGAGTGTTATGATATCCTTCCACTTCTCGTGTGGCAGTCGAAATGATTCATATGATTCAATCATCTGAAGCTATCCGAACCTTGAAGATTATTGAATACTTAACCACAGAATAAACACAATCCGCAGCTCAAACAAATTTCTATCTTCCCACACTCCCCTAATAACCAAACAGAAATCATGTTATTATCTCAAGTACAATATATCTTAATGATAATCGGTATGCACGACGAAAACATATGTTGAGAAGTTTCCGGGTAAAGATGAGCGATGCGATATCTTTTCGTCGAATATTAACAATTTCGTGTTCTAAACAGGAAACATATTCGTTCTTCTGGGCGTATGACTAAGAAAATGTTGTGGGAAAATGCGTATCCTGTGTAGTTCCTGGCGCCACTACTGAGATGCTAAGAATACAACGCAATCAAAATATTCCACAACTTTGTAGCCGGGCTGAACTGTGGAATGGTAGGGCTGGGAGTTGTGGAACCCTAATTTTATTGACTTGTAGCACCTGACACATATTTACTCGAGAATAGTCAATGACATTGAATCTTAGCCTGCCATTCACGATGTAGATGAACTGTGTTGTGTTAGTAACATTAGTTTTACTATTTTAATAATTTAGTTATAGTAATAATAAAATAGAAATGATGTTAACAATCTGCGACCAAAGTCCTTAAAACTTATGATGTGTTGGAATTGGATTATAACAGCAACATACACTGTGGAGTCAAGGTGATCCCGGAGTTATGAAGGTATAATACAGCAGTGATAACATTTACTAACAACTGTATTATCAACTGTATTATCGAGCACAGTTAATGAAATATTCAGTAAAATTCTTAAACCATGTAAGGAGAATACAATAATAATAAAAAATATTACTGCTTCGGGATTAATAATAATTATCATAATGATAATGTCCGACACGAGAGCATCAATAATGTTAAGTGAAAGAAATAGCATTATTGATACTTACTAGAGAGAAATAGCGTTACCGACACTTGTAAACAGTGGAACTAATTCACTCTTCAACGTATATTAGAGAAATTTCCAGACAGATTAAAACTGTGTGCCTCGGTTTTAATCCGCCAGGAAGCTTCACATCAGCGCACACTCCACTGCAGAATGAAAATTTCATTCTAGAAACGTCCCCCAGGCTGTGACTAAGCCATGTCTTGCAGCGTTCACAGGAGAGCTTCTGTGAAGCTTGGAAGGTAGGAGGTACTGTCGGGGTCCTGAGTCGTGTACTGGTAGCTCAGTCGGTAGAGCATTTGCCCACGAAAGGCAACGGTCCTGAGTTCGTGTCTAGGTCTGGCACGCAGTTTTAATCTGCCAAGAAGTTTCTTACCCGTGCGCACTCTGCTGCAGAGTGAGAATTCATTGTGATATCTTACAGATTTCACAATAGTGTTCTGATTTAAACACACTATCACGCTCAATCAGATAATAATTAAAGAGTTAGCACTTAAATCATACCGCATGTGGCACAATATAAAATCACAACTTAAATTTCACAGAGTAAATGCAGTATCCAATAACAATGCTGGCTTGTGGCCAATAGTTACACTAAGAAGTTCTTCCTCGCATACACACACATACATAGTCTAAAATTATGTGCAACATCAAAAGTAGGTTTATGTACCAAGCATTCAACACGGTTAATCAATCTGGAAAGGTATCGTGACACCACGCGCAAACTTCGCAGTTCAAGAAACAGATTTTTCTTATCGTCAGCATGAATCTGCCCTAATGTTTATGCACAGACAAAATTCAAATGGTTCCAAGCACTGTGGGACTGAGGTCATCAGTCCCCTACAATGAGAATTACTTATACCTAACTAACCTAAGGACATTACACATGTAGGCGCTTCAGTCTGGAACCGCTTAACCGCTACGGTCGCAGGTTCGAATCCTGCCTCGGGCATGGGTGTGTGTGATGTCCTTAGGTTAGTAAGGTTTAAGTAGTTCTAGGTTCTAGGGGACTGATGACCTCAGAAGTTAAGTCCCATAGTCAAGAATGAGATTTTCACTCTGCAGCTGAGTGTGCGCTGATATGAAACTTCCTGGCAGATTAAAACTGTGTGCCCGACCGAGACTCGAAATCGGGACCTTTGCCTTTCGCGGGCAAGTGCTCTACCAACTGAGCTACCGAAGCACGACTCACGCCCGGTACTCACAGCTTTACTTCTGCCAGTACCTCATCTCCTACCTTCCAAACTTTACAGAAGCTCTCCTGCGAACCATGCAGAACTAGCACTCCTGAAAGAAAGGAAGGATATTGCGGAGACATGGCTTAGCCACAGCCTGGGGGATGTTTCCAGAATGAGATTTTCACTCTGCAGCGGAGTGTGCGCTGATATGAAACTTCCTGGCAGATTAAAACTGTGTGCCCGACCGAGACTCGAACTCGGGACCTTCGACTTTCGCGGGCAAGTGCTCTACCAACTTTCTTTCAGGAGTGTTAGTTCTGCATGGTTCGCAAGAGAGCTTCTGTAAAGTTTGGAGGTAGGAGACGAGGTACTGGCAGAAGTAAAGCTGTGAGTACCGGGCGTGAGTCGTGCTTCGGTAGCTCAGTTGGTAGAGCACTTGCCCGCGAAAGGCAAAGGTCCCGAGTTCGAGTCCCGGTCGGGCACACAGTTTTAATCTGCCAGGAAGTTTCAAGTCCCATACTGCTCAGAGCCATTTGAAACCCCCCTCACATTTAGTGGTAAGATGACCCAGTGGACGGCCCCGTCAGAAGCTGAACATAGATCAAGCATGATGTGTGCTGAACTGACAAAAAAAAGCAAAATGGAAACAGTGAACGGCCTAAGCTCAAGATGTCCAACGCTGAGTGCAGTTGTACATCTTGGTTATGTTGTCATATCCGTGTTCATTTCTCCCTCATCCGGTAATTGACGTGTCTGTTCTCTGTATTCTAATCTGACTCATTACGGTGGTGTAACGTCCGTTTGCAACATGGAGATGAAAAGAAGGAACCTCCACACCTACATATCTCGTATTTGTTCTACACAAGTACCATATGTTATGACTCCTGCGTTCCGTTTCGGAAGTTTTAACTCTTTATTTGTTGTAATGTAGTTCCCACACGTTTATTTGTTGTTTCCATTTCCGTGAGAGGTCTATGCGGAACTGTCACAATTCTTTACTTGTGACGGTAATATATTCTTACCACATGACTCATATTCTATAAGCAATGTATAGTATGACTACAGAAGGAGAACAGACGGAAAGTTGATATTTTTTAGGAACAAAATGGAGAAGGAGGGACATTTAAAAAGCGATCTCCTGTATCGCAGTCCAACACCGCGACCACTCAGCAACGACGCTGTGGTTCTTAACATTTGCTCGATATAGCATCTGTTGAGCTTGAACTGCTTTTCGTTTTGGTTCTTTTTTTCACAGTACAGTACACCTTCTTCCTGTTTTCATGCTTGATCTTTTTGACAGACTATCCACTGAGTTGTTTTACTACTGAATCTGAAGGGGGTACGGTTAGAACTGCTCCTGGACCAGAGTATGCTAGAACTACAAACATGTATTAAACTGTCAGTTTGCTACTGTCCTTTCTCCACAGGCACGATGCAAGGTGCAGCGCCTCACTGCCCTTAAACAGAGCCATAATGGAGTACCATGGCAGAGGCGCTACCTGAGCAGAACAACACAAAGTGACTGTAGCAAGCGCCAGGAAACCGAACGTCAGAAGACCCTTCCGACCACTCTTGGGTTCGGCAGGTGCCGCGTTCAGCGCGTTGTCATTCTCTAAACCTCGCGGCCATCAGGCTGCTGTTCCCCGCGCAACCGCTTGATGCTATAAATTAAAATTCCATTGCACCGTCAGAATAATTCCGTCTACAATCTGTGTATAGAGACAGATTACACAGCCTTTTGTTATTCATAAATTGAAAATTCAATATTGATTCCTGTTGAGAGGATCGTCTTCGATCTTATCTAAGAAGGAGGAGCGTCTCAGAGTACATATCTGAAATCTAAGGTCGCACGATGGCGGCTATCGAGAATGTTGTTTAACACTTCACGATATTTGTCACCACAGCTCACTTCACCACCCAAGGCCACTGGGTTAAAGCCAATTTTTCTGTGGGAGGCAGCTGCTTTGCATAACGTATATCGCAACCGTTATACCTCCAAATCTACATATTTAATCACGTGTTTTTCCAACAGCACATTAATTATACTATATCTAAAATTTGTTAATTTGCCATCTTTTACGTTTGGGCCCCATTTTAATGCCCGGCATTGAATTAAATGAGGAGAAAAGAGTTGGGCAGACTGTTTTTCAGCAAACCGATACTGTTCGGTGAAACGCTGCTCTTCTTTGCTCGGTAACCTCCACAGAAATGAGGTGAACATTTCGCCGCAAGAATTTGCAGACCTACTAGTGCAATACATGCAGCAGAATATTATATCGATTCGGAGGACTGTTTATCCATCCGCGGTTTGTGTAAGTAAATATAGGAGGTTCTTACAACATACCGTTCAACCGCAGTCACCACAACCCACTCGTGACTGTGGGCTTGTTAACCGATATACATTGATGTTATCGCTTACATTCAAATGGCATTTAAATGGAACGATATGGATTTTATAACACAGAACGTATACGTTTAAATAACCTGCTTTTCTTGTGAAATTCTGAGAGGAATTTTCTGGTACGTTCTAGAAATTTAAGTATTCTCGAATGTTCTTAAGTTTTGTAGACAATCTGTGAAACACGTAATTTCCTTGAATGTTGTTAATTGGAAGTGCGACATTTAAGAACGATCTCGAAAATTCCGCACCGATCTCCATTGATTTTAAACTGAAAACTTAAATGCTATGTTCTGGAATTTTTTCCGAGAATACATGAGGTACAAATCTGATGCATTACGTTAGTCATGTCTAACGAATTAATTAAAAAATATTTGTTAAATTTTTATTTTAGCAGTGTCAGCTCAGTTAGCGCAACTGAACTTAGAATAAATACTAAAAAACTTTATACTGTTGCGGCATCTCTTATGACAAAACCTGACCCACTGGTGGTGGGGTGAATGGGAAAATAACATGCAGTTCCTGAGAGAACGTTAGACAAAGTTCACCTCAACTAACTGAAAACTCTAAAACATTTGAAAAACAAAAAACAAAAAAACTAGGTATTGTTTCAACACTCGATAAATAGCCTACCATCTGTTCATCGTAACAAGTAGAGACTGATGCGGTTAGCCGGTAAATTACGGGATATTTGAAAGAGATTACACAAGATTATTTTAATCTGTGCAAGACTTGAGATGAATTTTATCTTACAGACAGAACAACCAAGTGTTTGTTATAAGGAACGTAAACAGGAGAAACAAAACTGGCGTTCTACGGATCGGAGCGTGGAGTGTCAGTTCCCATAATTCGGCAGGTAAGCTAGAAAATTTAAAAAGCGATATGGATAGGTTAAACTTGATATAGCGAGAATTAGTGAAGTTCAGTGGCAGGAGGAACAATACTTCCGATCAGGTGTATACAGGATTATAAATACAAAATCAAATAGGGGTAATGCAGGAGTAGGTTTACTAATGAGTGAAAATAGGAGCGCGGGTAAGCTACTACGAACAGCACAGTGAACGCTTTATTGTTGCCAAGATGTAGACGAAGCCCACGCCTACCTAAGTAGTACAGGTTTATATGCCAACTGGCTCTGCAGAGTTGAAGAAATGTACGATGAGATAAAAGAGATTGTTTCGATAGTGAAGGAAGACGAAAATTTAATAGTCATGGGGAAATGGAATTCGATAATAGGAAAAGAAAGAGAAGGAAAAGTAATAGGTGAAAATGGAATGGGGGTAAGGGATGAAAGAGGAAGCCGCCTGTTAGAATTTTACACAGAGTATAACATTCATAGCTAACACTTGGTTCAAGAATCAAGAAAGAAGGTTGTATACGTGGAAGAGGTCTGGAGGCACTGGCAGGTCTCATAATATAATCTGAAAAAAGGTGGGAGTTTAAGGAGATGAGACCTGGATAAACTGAAAGAACCAGAGGTTGTAGAAAGTTTCAGAGAGAGCATTGGGGAACGACTGAAAAAATCGGGGGAAAGAAACACAACAGAAGAAGAATGGGTAGCTTTGAGAGATGAAATAGTGAAGCCAGCAGAGAATCAAGTAGGTAAAAAGACGAGGGATAGTAGAAATCCTTAGGTAACACAAGAGATATTGAATTTAAGTGATGGAACTAGAAAATATAAAAATGCAGTAAATGAAGCAGCCAAAAGCAGGAATTGTTGGAGGAAAAATGTAAGGATGTAGAAGCCTATATCATTAGAGGTAAGATAGATGCAGCCTACAGGAAAATTAAAGAGACCTTTGGAGAAAAGACAACCCACCTGTATCAATATCAAGAGCTCAGATGGATAACCAGTCCTAAGCAAAGAAGGGAAAGCAGGGAGGCGGAAGGAGTATATAGAGTGTCTATACTAGGGCGAAGTACTTGAGGGCAGTATTATGGAAATGGAAGAGGACGTAGATGCAAATGAAATGAGAGATATGATGCTGCGTGAAGAATTCGACAGCGCACTGAAAGACCTAAATTCGAAACAAGGCCCCGCGAGTACACAACATTTCATTAGAACTACTGATAGCCTTGGGAGAGCCTGCCATGACAAAACATTTCCATGTGGTCAGCAAGATGTATGAGACAGACTTCAAGAAGAATATAATAATCCCAATTGCAGAGAAAGCAGGTCCTGAGAGGCGTGAAAATTACCGAACTATCAATTTAATAAGCTATAGTGGCAAATTACTAACAGGAATTCTTTACATTCTTTAGAGATGAATCGAAAAACTGGTTGAAGCTTACCTTTGGAAAGATCAGATTGGATTTCGTAGAAGTGTAGGAACGTGCGAGCAATACTAACTTACCTTAGAAAATAGGTTAAGGAAGGCAAACAAACATTTATAGCATTAGTAGACTTAGAGAAAGCTTTACACAATGTTGACTGGAATAGTCTTTTTCAAATTCTGAGGGTGTCAGTGGTAAAATACAAGGAGAGAAAGGCTATTTACAATTTCTACAGAAACCCATGGCAGCTATAAGAGTCAAGGTGCTCGAAAGCAAAGCAGTTGTTGAGACAGGAGTGAGACAAGGTTGTAGCCTACAACGATGTTATTGAATTTGTAGGTTGAGGAAGCAGTCAAGGAAACAAAATAAAAATTTTGAGTAGAAATTAAAATCCAAGAAGAGGAAGTAAATCCTTTAGGTTTTCCGATGACATTGTAATTTGGTCACAGGTAGCAGAGGACTTTGAAGAGCAGCTGAATGGAATGGACAGGTGGGATATAAGAAGGATATAAGAAGAACATCAACAAAAGCAAAGCGAGGATGATGAAATGTAGTCGAATTAAATCAGATGGTGCTGAGGGAAGTAGGAAATGAGACACTTAAAGTAGAGATGTGTTTTGATATTTGGGCATCAAAATAACTGATGATAGGCGAACTAGAGAGGATATAAAATGTAGACACGCGACGGCAAGGACAGTGTTTCTGAATAAGACAAATTTGTTAACATCCAGTATAATTTAAGTGTCAGGAAGTCGTTTCTGAAAGTATTTGTATGGAGTGTAGCCATTTATGGAGGAGAAACATGGACGGTAAACAGTTTAGACAAGATGCGAAAAAAAGCTTTTTAAATTTGGTGCTTCAGAAGAATGCCGAAGGTTACAATGGTAGATCACGGAACTAATGAGAGGATGCTGAACAGAACTGGGAAGGAGAGGAATCTTTGGCACAGCTTGACTAGAAGAAGAGATCACTTGGTAGGACACATTCTGAGGCATCAAGGGATCACCAATTTAGTATTGCAGGGAAGTGTGGAGGGTAAAAATCGTAGATAGAGTCCAAGAGATGAATATACTAAGCAGCTTCGGAAGGTTGTAGGTTGTAGTTGTTTACTCGGAGACGAAGATGCTTGCACAGGATGGAGTAACATGAAGAGCTGCGTCTAACCAGTCTTTGCACTGAAGACCACAACAAACAAAGGAACTATTCCATTTTGCAAGAGCACACCTATCACATGCATGCGCGCACAAATAAGGGGTTCTTTCTACAATTATGTTTACGATCATAGTTTTCACTTACCTTTCGAAAATCTTTAGCTTGCTCTCCACCGTATGCACGACAACAACCACTCGACAGTAAAGTCCTTCACGTAACTTCGAGAGCATGTCTAGAGTTACTGGACGCGCAGACGCTGCTATGTGGCATCTCAGCCCACGTGCGATTCCTGGGAAGGGAGGCAGGTATGCTGGGCCATTCACAAACCTTACAGAACATTACAAGCCAAAAGAAGAGGCGATCTTGCAGCCAGTGATCCAACACTAGGTATGTGAGCCTCTTTCAGACGTAGGTACAGTGCTGGGTTCTGGAAATAAATATGAGTTGTAACTAAGCTCTATCTGTTCAGTAGAAAACACAGAACGCCTTTTGGTGCTGTGTTATAGCCATCTGGACTCCCTACACACTGGGTAATGATAAAGCGGACGACCGAGCCGCAACAGCTAAACCTTACCGACAATCGTTTAACCGTCAACCTACAACTGGTGGGAACATGAAATTTTAGTTTCAACTCTAATTCATGTAGAGGATATAATCTTTTTGAAACACACTGCAGTAGTGGTAGATTAAACTTGTAACACTGCCTAGACTTCCTACTTTGCCATTCTCACTTGAAATATAGAAAGAAACTCCGTGATTCATTAGGGATCTAGCCAATATGTTTAATCCTGAGAGATATTCCTTCTTCAGAGCTGTAAAGACCGTAGTATTTCTTTTAAATGTCCTGGCTAAAAATGAAGCTATTCATGTCAGTTAAAATGGGTGTTTCTTAGAGAGGGACACACTCATATCCAGACGGCCATTAATATAGTCACAGGATCCATGTGAAAAATCCAAGATAAATTCAGTACTTAAGCTGAAAAAGCGGCATGGAAACGATACTTCCGAAAATATATAATTTTGTAGTATTTCTATCGTTATTATAATGAAGATGAAACGTTGTGTGGCGAGGGACTCCGGTTGGGCAGACCGGTCGCTCGGTGCATGTCGTTTTAGCTGATGCCTCTTGCTAAGGAGTGACAGGTCTATATAGTTCAGTAGCTTACTACAGACAGCTTGGTAGATACTGAAGTAAATGGTAAGCGTTCACGTAATGGTCATGTGACAGGCGGCTAGGCAGACCAAGTATCGTGGTATTGCATCTGATGAATTTTCAAAGTTTGTACTAATCCATTTTTTAACAGGTCTTACTGGATTGAGAATAGGTCAGGATTTGCCTTTGTCGGCAAATTGTATGATGTTTATGATATTCTGTACGTATTTCTAGTATTTAAAATATCTTTATGATGTATTTCTTTTGAAGGTATTATATCACGGAGAGACTCTGTCTAGATGATGATGATATTTTCTTGTGATGTCATGATGATATTTTTTCCCTGGTATAGACGGTGTGAGATTAGGGCTACTTTGTAAATGATTTGCTGATTTTCTAGACTTGATTTATTTTACTCTATGGTGATTTGTGATTGGTTATTTAAATTCTTGTTGCCTGGGGATTACTCTTTTTCTGCTATGTGATAATATTTATCTTGTCAAGATGTCATATATTGATAATTTTGGCCATATTCTTCCTGTTGCTGTGTTGACTGATGCAAGACGAATGACTTTAAATAACTTCTTTCCACAGGTACAATAGGCCTAGTGCACTACACAAACCTTCCTTTTTCTCCTCATGTCGTATTTGTTTCTGTAGTTAGTGGAGCTCATATTGCTCCCTTGTGTGTTTTTACTCTGCGGAGGTACTTAGCGTAGATACTACTATAAATATTTTTTTATGTTAACACATAGATGTTCTTGCAATCATATGGAAAGTGTCTTGTCGTTAAGAAACTATGTTTGCACACTTCTCTGAATGTATACAACAACTACTTTTTAGAACTGTGCTACTGACGTTAGCGAATGTGACATACTTTGCTCTTGATAACTATTTTTCACTTGCTACCACTATAGTTTTGAATGTAACGATTCTGGTCATACTACAACTATGTTTGCACATCACACTGCATTAATGTGTCGATGAGGATGAAATTATGATGAAAAACACGACACCCAGTCCCCGAACGAAGGAAAATCTCCAACCCAGTCGGAAATCGAACTCGGGCGGCTCTTATGATATCCTACCACGCTAAGCATTTTTTTCCATATTTTTCTATTTTGTTCGTTGCATTTGTAAGCTGTGAAAGTCACACGACACCCGTTGATGTTCGTCGTTGATCCTTTCACTATTTTTTTTTTATTACAGTGGACAGCCAGTCCTCCAACCGAACACATTGAGCTACCGTACCACTCAGCTATGGAGGCGGGCTTTGTTCTATTGTTAGGAATGGACAGCTGACAATGCCAAATATAAAAAAAGGATTTTGAAGTAAAGAAAAAGAGTAACTCAGTTCTGCTAGTCTTGCGGGAAATGATCTTGGGATTCACTGACCACGAAGACCAGAAATCGAATGATATCATATCAAATCGTTATCCATCGAAAAACCTACTTAAGTATTAATAGCACCCCAAAAGCCAGATATTTGTAAAATATTTTAAAGAACGTTGAGAAACAAATAATAAAAAACAGTTCTAAAAGCACAGAAGACGTGTTTCTTTTTATTCAAGACATGATTATCTACATGTATTCGACAGGCGATGTTTTTGTGCCGTAAATGCTGACAATATGTTCAAATGTGTGTGAAATCTTATGGGACTTAACTGCTAAGGTCATCAGTCCCTAAACTTACACACTACTTAACCAAAATTATCCTAAGGACAAACACACACGCACCCATGCCCGAGGGAGGACTCGAACCTCCGCCGGGACTAGCCGCACAGTCCATGACTGCTGACAATAGTGCAAATCGTACTCAGTACAACAGTACTCGATACAACTGAGTACTGTCTTCACGTTTTGAACATACACCTGTTTTATCTTATAAATTATTATGCGGCATTTCGAGGATACTTGAGGAAGCAGCTAGAAATGGTAACTGTAATCGCTTTATATCTTAGATCGCTGTGCCTAAGTCGCCTTTTTAATTCATGAATGAAGCATGTCTGGCGTTCACAATGGGGAAGGAGGTATCTTCTTTAGCAAAATTATTTCCATATGATTGACTTATGTGAGAGCTGTACTTCACACGGTTGCTAATAAATCTTTGACAGTGAGCAGGACAACATAAGACCAAGAGAAGAAAGGGCACAACAAATACTGAATTCGGACACCCTGGCACTTGCATTTTCTTTGTGAAAAGGAAGAAATTTGTTTCTATTGTTTTTCGTTGATTTGTGACAGACATGACCAGAAAATAAGAGAGTACTTTGTCCAAGCCTCTCAGACGAGTATTACACGCCAAGCTGTCTGGAGTAACAGCAGGTTTTTAAATCCACTTTGGTCCTGTAAGTATAATCGCTGAAAAAGCAGGTCCCTCTAACTAGAAGATGGCCCGCTTTTGAAATTTTCAGAGAGAGGGAGCATCACAAATTTGAAATTGAAACTTCATCTGCGGTTGCAACACACAATATGGACCAGTATGAGCACTTGGGCAGCGTAACGGCGCAGCAGGGCACTCAGAGAAAACCAGTGCCATCACCGGAATAATGCGGGTGTTTATGCCGACATCGTTCCACTGTCACGACTGCCACCTTAAGAGATTCACTCTTGCATTGGACTTTCACTTAGGATATAAAGTGCAGTGACACGAATCATAAGTGGATGTCATTACACGTCGAGCGCATAATGAATACTAGGTTTGAAAAGTTTTTTTTCCAGCTTGCGTTTTAAAGTAGTTGACGATAAATTTAGTGTGCATAACCGTTAGATAACAAAGGTCTGCAAAAAAAAGTTTTGTCAGCTGTATGAAATATTTTTACTGAATTATATCTTTTAGAATGCTGATTTCAGAAGTGATGTCCATTTTTTCTTACACGTAAGGTTTTTTTGCAAATTCAAACACAAAAAATTGCTAAAAGCACTCGTTTATTCAAAATTACCGAACATACTATTTTTTTACAACCAATGAAATATTATTTTGAGACAAATAGTAACAGTATTATAGTTATTCACGTTTTTTTATGAAACTTGTTTTCCTTGATACTTCGCCGAGGCCTTTTCCGATTTCCATCTTTAGTTACCCGCTTAAGTATCCAACAGTAGTCAGCAAGCATGGTGACATCCGATCTTCCTTGGTACCGTCTCTCGATATCACGGATATACGGGTGAAACCTCTCCTCCTGTTCTTCACTGTAAGTTCCCAGGTTTTCAGGAAAACGTTCTATGTGGCAGTGTAAAAAAAGGACCTTCAAGCTCATCTTGCAGCCTTCAGCTTCGTATGCTGCTAGCATCCGTTGAACAATGGTTTTGTACTCAGGATCCTTAGTATTTCCCAAAAACTTTCGCACTACATCCTTGACTTGTACCCAAGCTTCTTTTTCCTTCTCATCCATACTTTCCACAAAAAGGGTGTCGGTTAAGAGTTTTCTTATGTTGGGGCCAGTGAAAACTCCCTCTTTCAACTTTGCTTCTGGCAGCTTCCAGAATTTTGTACATAGATATTTAAAACAGTCCCCATCAGATTTTACAAATTGTTTCATCATCTCCAATATCATATGGAGACGGGGCGACAAAAGCTTTTCTTGTGGTTCCAGAGTAGTATGGATAACATTTTCCTCTCAAGGTTTTAAAGTTTCTCGGGGCGCCCAATCGCTTTTAGTCCAGTTCTGTTCTCTGGCTCTACTATCCCACAAGCATAAGAAGCATGGGTATTTAGTATTGTGACCTAAAAACATCGTCAGTATTTTGAAGTCCCCACACACAATCCATTGATGGTCCTGATATTTGATTTTTTCCAGGATAATAGCCAAATCGTTATAGTTTTCGTCCATATGCACTGAATGTCCCATCGGAAGCGATGCAAATTTATTTCCATTGTGCAATAATACTACTTTAATACTATTTTTGGATGAATCAATTAATAGGCGTCATTCAGATGAGTCATACTGCATATCAAAGCAATGCATGAGTCCTTGCACATCACTGCAAAACACTAAATTTCCTTCTTTTGATATAAACCGGGTAAATTCTTTTTCTCGGTACCTGTACCTTGAAAATGAGGTGCCAGATGATAAAAGGTTTTTATTTTTTAATCTGGAACCTAACAGTTCGGCTGAATCTTTTGAAATATCTAAATCTCTTACTAGATCATTGAGCTCACTTTGAGAAAATAGTTTAGGCCTTTCATCTTCGTCTGAAAAAATATCTGAGCTCGATTCAGCCTGAGGAGGTAATGTACCTTCGTGCTCCAACTCACTCGGGTATTCATCCAAACTGGATGGTGGCTGTGGGAGAGGTATTTCAGAGGTATGGGGCACTGGACGTATAGCTGAGTCAAGGTTAGGATAACTTATGCTTCTTTTGTTTTTTGAATTGAATACCTTTACGTCAACTGAACAGAAGTGGTATCAGTGGTATGGTTTTTCTGCTCACGCCATACATAGGAATTCAAAATCGAATTGCATTTTTCTTACCCTTAAACCACAAACGAAGATCTTCTTCACATCTTCTACACACCATATGCGGCACCCATGGTTTATCTTGATCACCAAGTTTTAATGTAAAGTAAGCAAAATAAACTTTCCTTGCAAAATCACTTATGTTTCTCTGTTGACTTTTAGTAGCGTATTCACCCCAGATACAACAAAAACTGTTTGGAGAAATAACACAACCTCTTGTAGCCATGACTAGACAGAAACAACTGAACTGTTCACTTGAATAGCAATACGTCTACTGAGAGTTTCTCTTCATTTCATGCGAGATACAAATCGTCATTTGACTTGTCGCAACACGATAAAACTGAACAATAAGATTAAAAAAACACATAGGTTTATTACTAATGAACATAGATTCTACAATAATATTGTATATTATTTACGTATATTTATGTATATTATACATAAAAACCTATGTGATAGAATTTATTGAATATTTTTCCTGTTTTTTGGAGGTCAAAGTGTATAAGAAACTGTTAAAAAATCCTTTGCAGTTTTTTAGTCGCAGACCTGTGTAATTAGCCGTCAAAGAATATTTCAAATGAGACGAGTTTCAGAAGAATTAATATGGCATACGAATACTATTAACAATGGTAGCTCTCCACATGTCGAGCCAGCTCATCTGTGTGTGTGTGTGTGTGTGTGTGTGTGTGTGTGTGTCTGTATGTATTTGTCCTTTAAGCAGAAAGACAGATATTAAAAGCCAGGTATAACAATGAGGGCCAGGATTGTCTCAGACAAGTTGAGGCTTAAAGGCGCGGCTTGTTGAGATGAGTTGGACAATTCGGAATTACCGGTTTCGGATATTGTGTCTTCAAATCTGTTACGAATAGTGAAGCAGTGGTGTTACTAAATTCAGTTAGCTGAGGCTAAATTTACAAAAGACTTAAGAACAGATAAGAAATAACAAACTGACAGCCATACCTAGCAGCTACACATACCATTAATATTTTCTGATGTCTCAACGTCGGTATCTGTACACCTAGCTACACAGGCAGCGCTTGTGATGACCTGAGGGCGTCGTGAACTTATACAAATAACTGCAGTCAGCACAAGGCACATAAGCTGGGATACATGTGTAATCAGTAATTAAAATGCAGTGAGGCAACATGAGTGTCCGATAATGAAACATAAATAGGGACATAATATATGGAAATAATATTCATACTTAAAATCCACATAAAACGTGTTCAGAGAACAATGGAAAGCTCCCAGTATAGCGAAGTAAGAAATAAATCACTGCGTAAAAGTCAGAGAAAAAGTTGTAAAAATGAGAAAGCATTTAACAGACTTTAAGTGGAAGATAGTTAACGAGTCAATGAATATTTAATTAAGATTTCGATTGGCGATGACACAAACCGAGCGGAATCTATGTGGTGCGGCCTCGTTGCTTTTCTCTCTCTCTTTTTTGGCGTATCGTAGGGAATATAGCCCAGTCTCCTCGCCGCTGTTAGTCGACGCACAGGGGCGCACACCAAGCTGCTGTGATTCGTGACGTTGCTCAAACTACAACGACAGAATAAAATTCACAAAAACACTGTGCGAGTGTTGAATACAATCACGAAAAACGTACATGCATTGTGTTGTGCAAACGCAGGATGTCAGTTTGCGGGATGGAGATTCACGTCTCTTGCCCTTGGTCGGTCAATGGAGGGACGGTTATTGCTGTTTGTTGATGACATTGGAATTGTCGTTTCATGATGTTCCACATATGCTTTACTGGAGACAGATCTGGTGGACGCGCTGGCCAAGGCAACATGTTGACACTATGTAGAGCATTTTGGGATACAACAGCGGTATGTGTACAAGCGTTATCCAGTTGGAAAGCATCCCCTACAACGCTGTTCATGAGTGGCAGCACAGTAGGTAGACTGACGTATAAATATGCAGTCAGAGTGTGTGGGACAAACCATAAGAGTGCTCCCGCTGTCATATGAAAACGCACCCCTGACCATAAGTTCAGGTGTAGGTCAATTTTGTCTGGCACGTTTGAGCTCTAGTTTGACACCACTGAAGTCGCAATTGGCGGTTGTGTGAAATCCACGCTACAGAATCTCTGGCTTGGAGCCGTCCTTGAAGTAATCGATTTGTAACAGTTCGCTGTGTCACTGTGCTGCTAAATTCTGCTTAAATTGCTGCTGCAGATGCAACACTATGCAACAGAGCCATATGACGAACACAGTTGTCGTTCCTCTCGGCAGAACCTCTTGGCCGTCCGGAGGCCGGTCTTCCTGCCGCCGTACGTTCTCGTGATCAATGCTGCTGGCAATCTATCGTAGTGCTTACATTCCTGCCAAGTCTTTCTGCGTTATCGCAGAAGGAACACCAACCTTCTCGTAGCCCTATTACAAGACCTAGTTAAAACGTAATCACGTGTCGATAATGGCGTCTTTGTCGCCTTAAATGCATTCTTGACTAACATAAACTCACCATGTCCCAATCTCAAAGGTATGTAACGCTCATGACCGTTAAAGGGAAACCTGATCTGCATGCTTGTAGTGGTGCTACTAGCACATCTCTTATACGACTGGCAAGCAGTCAGAATAGACGTCATATTTCAGACGTAGAAAAATGCATACAAACTTTCGTTTACGTCGCACAACTCCTACCTGGTGAAATTCTTTCCGTCAGCGTGGTAGGTTTCCGAATTCATCAAAATGAGCATTCAGGTTAAAGTCACTCTGTTCGTTCAGCGGTAACCCGGCTGCCGTTGTCTATGTACGTAAACTTCCATGTCCTGTAGTAGATTCAATAATTGTCAATATTATCGTGCATATTTCTTCCTACATGTTTCTCTTTACTCAAATGTATACGGAATGCGCTCCTCTTTTGGTCATAAGTATGTACTATAGAACGAGCCTGGAAATGTGTCTCCATCTGACCAATAGAAAACTTTCCAAAGTCTTGGCAGTTGATCTTGTAGCCACCACACTATCCGAGAATGATTCAACGAACTCGTTATGCTTCTGTGTTAATGTATTAATGTCTTCCGAAAGCGAGTGCTGTCCTGCTTATGATACCCCGTGTTGTAATCACTCTGCTAAATGTTCGAATGTTTGCGCATCCCACAAGGACTCATGCTAAGTATTGTAAGCTTTAGTCTCTCCAGTCAACCGCAACGGGTCATAAGAAGGTATATTTCGTCAGACCGTCTGCCCAACTCCCAACTTGGCTGTAGCTAAGACGTCAATAAGAATTCCATTATGTCCTCTGCTGAATTGCCAGAAAAAGGCGAATCAAACTTGCTGCTGCACGAGCAACAGAAGAAGGGGGTTCAAAAATGGCTCTGAGCATTATGGGACTTAACATCTGAGGTCGTCCGTCCCCTAGAACTTAGAACTACTTAAACCTAAGGACAACACACACGTCCATGCCCGAGGCAGGATTCGAACCAGCGACCGTAGCCGTCGCGCGGTTCGAGACTGAAGCGCCTAGAACCGCTCGGTCACTGCGGCCGGCGAAGAAGGGGGTATACACACTTGGTGCAGTCTTAACTTCCCTGAGTTGTCCCAGTACTTGCTGTTTCTTGGTATGCAGCACCTCAGCCTCGTTCTAGTAATGTTCAAGTTTCGCAGCTTTCTATTCAAGCGCTGCATCATAATGTAACGATCTGCACCGTCATAGCGGCCACAGAATTATTAGTGTACATGTTTCTGCCACCGTCTTGGGTATTCTAATACTGCACAAACAAGAAAAGATTATACAAAAGGTGATGTTGCCACGTTCACAGTGCAAAGCACACAATACACAAGAAGTTACTCTAGTTCTTACGGTATCTAGTAGTCCATCCACATTCAACGTTTCAAATGACCCCGACGTAGATAAGTGAAACATATGGCTTGGGCAGCCTTCGTGTACATCAACTCGTAATTCCACTGTCCACCTGACAGTTACCATTTAAACCATACAAGGCTGGGGGCTCACACAGTTGTACCAAAGCTACCTTTATATGAAAATGAACGTCCCCACGAACCACCATCACCAATGAATGAACACTGAAAATGGCTTCTTACAAGGTAAATAAAATCCTTCTCACTCACCACTCTGCATTGTGCGACGTGCTGACTGTAAATGAGTGAAGATAACGTGGTGATGACGGTGACATCAAAAGCTGACACCGGCAGCAGCACCATCAGTTGTGGTAGCAGTGACGTCAGGTCCACTTCTGACCACTAGTTGTGTCTGTGATCAGCCCCATCTGACTCCAGTTATAATGTTCACTCTTCGGGTCATGACCTGTAGCGGGAATGGAGGCTGAGAATGTGAGGTAGTGATGCTACAGGTGCAGGATGCTGATGTCATGAGGTGGCGTAGGTGGCCGACGTGTGCCCTTAGCTATCAGTGAAACAGCGTTTTCTGCTTTTACAATACGGATTTTCTCCTCTCGCATGAAGGGTGGCTTGCAGATTCGCATATTCGAGTGCAACAAGGAATGTGGATGCAGTACTTCATCGGTGAAATCCCCTGCTATACCCGCAGGACAGAACAGATAGTTCAATTTGTGGAAAGGGGCCAAAATGAGTGGCTGTCAGTTACACTCGAACACACTACTTTATTCAAATGGTTCAAATGGCTCTGAGCACTATGGGACTTAACTTCTGAAGTCATCAGTCCCTTAGAACATAGAACTACTGAAACCTAACTAACCTAAGGACATCACACACATCCATGCCCGAAGCAGGATTCGAACCTGCGACCGCAGCGGTCGCGCAGTTCCGGACTGTAGCGCCTAGAACTGCTCGTCCACCCCGGCCGGCTACTACTTTATCCATTTGACAAACATTACAAGAGTAAAGAAAACATTAAAAACAGAGAAAGCCAAACATTAATTTTAGAACTTAGTTCCCTGCTAAATGCGCCATTCAATCTCACACCTCAAGGACAAAACAACTTTAATATAAAATCGGCTGAAGGCCAATAACTTAAGATTCTAAAACAAGAATTTGAATTTAAAAGGCAGAAAGCCTTATCTTAAAACACTTCTCTAAATTAGGCTGAAAGCATAAACAATCCCACGCCCTAGGGGCAGAACAAATTTATCTTAAAATCTGCTCAAAGCCAATAAGGCTCAAAACAGGAATTAGAATTTAAAAGGCAGAAAGCCTTATCTTCAAACATTTCTTTAAATCAGGCTGAAGGCCCAAACAATCTCACGCTTTAAGGCCAAAACAACTTTAATATAAAATCGGCTAGAAGCCATACACAAACAAACAACAAGGACAAAAAAGAAACGGCAGTGATTGCTCTTTTCAGAGATGTGCATTCCTTTTCAACCGAACAGCCTACTAGCTGTTCATTATAGTAGTATCTATAGCCTCAAAGAACTTCAAGCGTATGTCATAATTGCATAGTATTGCCGTATCCCACTTCTTTGCACATTGATTCTTCCTGACTAGTCTCTTAATCTTCCTCCTACTCTTCATCATTACTAAACTATGATATGAGTCTATATCTGCTCCTGCATGGGCCTTACAATCCAATATCTGATTTCGTAACCTCTGTCTGAGAATAATGTGGTCTATTTGGAAGCTACTCATAACTCACAAATTTTTCAAAGTTGTAACCTCCCCACACGTAATAATCAAATGTATTTAAATATGAATAATTAATGTGATTCTAATTTAGTGTAACCTCAGAACAAAATAATATTGTAATTAAATAGTTATTAGTGTAACCTCCCCACAAAATAAATTGAAATTAAATAATTATTATGGACAGCGATTCTAATTTTTGTGTGACCTCAGAACAAAATTGGTTCCCATTTATAATCACCGTGCACAAATGCATTCACATTTAATGTACCCACAAAATTCTTTTCTCATTTAATGTATGCTCGAAACAGAAAAATTCCTAAACCTCGTAATAAAAAATAAATTCAGTAACCTGGTAAAATTTGGACGACAGCAGTGCTGCGTCGTGGCCCTGTAAGATCATTCTGAATAAAAAAGCAAAAATTCTTACCTCAATAAAAACGGCGAATATATCTGTTCTTAGCTAAAAAAAAATTTCGGCACAGCTCCGTGCAATGCTGGCCTATACATTTGTGATTTGTGAAAGGAAGCAGCTGAATTTTTTGAAATGAATGCTTTTTTTAAAAAAAATTACTTTATATTACCAAAATTATTATTAGGACATTTTTAAAACATTAGGATGACAGTTCAGATACATTACTAGATATGCGCGACGCTGCATCTTTACCTTATACAATAATACTCCATCTCCAGATTCCCGACCAGAGCAGACTGCAGACAAGCGCAGACTATCTCAGACTAGCGACTAGCAACAACTAACTGCTACAGTTAGACTATCTCAGACTAGCGACTAGCAACAACTAATTGCTACAGTTACACAGTTCGTACTGCAGTCAACACTGCTCTCTGGTCAGCGATTCTCATATCGCAGACAGCGCATACCTCTTACATAACCCTCCACTGGGGGGCCAAAAACTTGGCAGCGATGGTGAGTCAATTGGACTTGTCATGAGCAACAAATTTTTCTTAATTAACTAAGTTTACAGTCACAGAATATATACATATATATATATAAGTGCAGAACATGAAATAAAATATAGTGCACATGCACTGAGTACAGAACATATCAAGAAATCACAAAATGTATACGCAATGAGTACAAATCATATTAACAAATGAAATAAAGTGCACACGCACTGTAGTACAGAACATATCAGGTAATGACAGAATGTATACGCAATGAGTACAAAACATATTAACAAATAACATAAAGTACACACGCACTGTAGTACAGAACATATCAGGCAACGACAAAATGTATACGCAATGAGTACAAATCATATTAACAAATGACATTAAGTGCACATGCACTGTAGTACAGAACATATCAGGCAACGACAAAATGTATACGCAATGAGTACAAATCATATTAACAAATGACATAAAGTGCACACGCACTGTAGTATTTTTTTATCATTTTACGAGATCTAGGATAGGAAAGGGAAGTATTGCATCATGGTTGTAGCACAGTAGGTTGCACGTTGCTGCACTGAAAGTCGATATCTTTCTAAAGAAGCACAACACCAAGTGAGACAAACTCAAGTTCTCTTCCCTGAAGTATTAATCAGTGTAGCCAAGACACTGAAATGTCGTATTAATATTCAATGTTATCATTTTGGTAGTACATTAGGTACACCAAACAGTGGGACCATAATAACATCTCCATCGCACAGGGTGGTGGACAGCATGTCGTGTCAACACCAAGTTCTTGTAAGGTACACCAACGTAGAATTAATGAAAAAACCAAATATAGTGCTCCATGATCATGAGGATAGCCAGGACAAACGGATATTGCAGTAATTTCTGGTAATTAGGTGAGAAGGTGAAGGACATTAAGTCTTATGCCAGTCATCATTGAGATTTACACTAGTCTATCAACTGATTTGAGTAATTGGGGGCATTCATCGCCTAGTTACTGAACATTTCTGTTCTATGTATGGAGTATTACAGAATGATGTTCATAAGTCATCTGATTATAGTGAACATTGGCACTCATTGCCCAGTTACAAACCATTTTATGCATTATTCAAAAGTGATCATTCAAAACAAGAGTTGTAAGTAGGCTGTTTATGTTTTCTTATTGGCAACGTTACGTAGCGCTCTGTACGAAAATCACTGGCTGTGCTGTGTGCAGTCTGTGGCTAGTTTGCATTGATTTCTGCCATTGTAGTGTTGGGCAGCTGGATGTGAACAGCGCGTAGCGTTGCGCAGTTGGAGGTGAGTCGCCAGCAGTGGTGGACGTGGGGAGAGAGATGGTGGAGTTTGGAAATTTGTAAGACTGGATGTCATGATCTGTAATGTATATTATGATTTTTCAACACTATTAAGGTAAATACATTGTTTGTTCTCTACTAAAATCTTTCATTTCCTAACTATGCCTATCAGTAGTTAGTGCCTTCCGTAGTTTGAATCTTTTATTTAGCTGGCAGTAGTGGCGCTCGCTGTTTTGCAGTAGTTCGAGTAACGAAGATTTTCGGTGAGGTAAGTGATTTGTGAAAGGTATAGGTTAATGTTATTGTCAGGGCTATTCTTTTGTACGGATTTTTTGAAAGTCAGATTGCGTTGCGCTAAAAATATTGTGTCAGGTTAAGCACAGTCATGCATAATTTTTCAAAAGGGGACGTTTCATAGAGTTAATTAATGGCATACTATTTACATAATTCAGCTAGTTGTAGTAATCATTGGTACTCATTGGCCAGTTACAAACCATCAGAAGTCATCCTTCAAAACAGGAGCTAATGAGTGTAGCATCAAGTTACTAGTATTCATATATAATAGCATGTAAGTGACATAATACAAATATAAGAAACAGTGGCATTCATTGGCCAGTTACTAAACATATAGCAAGTATTGAACACTACAAAATATTTTTCATTATTCAAGTGACATACGACATATTTAAAATAATTATTGGCACTCATTGGACAGTTACAAATCATCAGAAGTCAACATTCAAAACAGGAGCTAATGAGTGTAGCATCTAGCTACTGGTATTCATATATAATAGCATGTCGGTGACATAATACAAAATTAAAATAATAAACAGTGGCATTCATTGGTCAGTTACTAAACATATAGCAAGTATTGAATAGTACAAAACATTTTTCATCATTCAAGTGTCATACGACATATTTAAAATAATTATTGGCACTCATTGGCCAGTTACAAACCATCAGAAGTCATCATTCAAACGGGAGCTAAAGAGTGTAGCATCAAGCTACTAGTATTCATATATATAGCATGTAAGTGACATAATACAAATATATGAAACAGTGGCCTTCATTGGCCAGTTACTAAACATATAGCAAGTATTGAATATTACAAAACATTATTCATTATTCAAGTGACATACGACATATTCAAAATGTAACACACTGTAACTATTACTCAAGGTCTGTGATTAGAAAACATCATTCAGTATTACTCAGAACTCATCATTCAAGTGACATATGACATATTTAAAATGTAACCCACTATACTATTACTCAGAATTCTCTTAAACTGGTAGCATTATTTGGTACTGGTAACACATTTTTTTATTTTGTAATAGCAATGCATTGCGTTGGGATCGATAAATAATTGCTGGGGCATAACAATATTTACTCTTGACTTATTGCTGCAAATGAGGATAGGTAACGTCATTCGTCATGAGTGAGCTGTGGCAAGGTTATGAAACAAGTAGAGTATATGTGATCACATTTATGAATGACATACACAAATGGGTAAAAAAAATGCAAGTACTAGAACAGGTTTAATGACCAACTGCTTATAGCACATTAATTTCATGAATAGCTTCTCCTAGAAAAAAACAAAACGGGCTATTAAGCTGAACGAAGAAACGAATATTATGCTGAAAAGTAATGAACTTCGAATTAACAGGTAATGAAATGTGTATTCAATATATATGTTCTCTAGCTGTCCTTTCCAAAACCTTCAGTCATTATACCATGCGACATAAGACATACTGTCAAAACGAACTGCAGCAAATACTTAAATAACTACATAGCATTTCTTAACTAACAGTAAATATATAAACTTCATCATTATTCTCATCTGCAAAGAAAAACTTAAAAGTGGTGCGTTTAGTGGCCATATAAAATTTGTCACTATCATCACCTGTAAACAAAAACTTCATTATTCATATCACCAAAACTTCATTATTATCGCCACCTGCAAAGAAAAACTTCATTATTCATATTACCATATTCTTCATCACTATTCATCATCATTCATTATCATCTGCAAAAAGAAACTTCATAGTTCATTATTCATATTACCATTTACTTCACACAACTATTCATAGTATAGAGTTTCTTATTTCTAGCATATTTCATCACTAAAACTAAGATGTGTAGTTCTGTCTGACAGCCGGCATCAATCGCCTCGTATTCTGAAAAAAAAAAGACCGCTATCATACGATGTGTATAGTATATTCTCGTTAATACTTGTTAATTCTGATCCATTTAGTCTTCGTGACGAGGTATTGCTTCTTCTTTCGTTCATTCCGAAGGCGAAATTCCCATTTCATAGTAATCCACTGTGGTTTGTTTAATTTATTTCTTTTACACGTTATTGCTTTCTGAAAATGATGAATAATGATTAATGTCTTGCATTTAAATCATATATCCACTAAATAAAAAGTGGTTTCTAGTGATATAATTGAGCATACAGCATAGCATGACAGAAAACGTAATATGTAAAAACATAGACAGCCTTCAGATGCAAAATGTACACAAAAAATCATAATGTAGAAGCAAAAAAAAATTTAAAATAGTCACGATGTTGAGATATCATAAGGCAACATGTCAAAGTCAACTGTGTTACATCTTAAACATTTCATAGTGCATACAAACAAAACAGGAAAACAATCATATATACATGAAGAATGGAAAATGTGCACGGTCTGATGTGTAACGACAAGAAAAGCGATCTGCTAACCTTACCTTGCCGAGCACTTGCCAACAAAAAATATGATAATCATCAGTAAGTAGTCACATAAATATAATTGCATCACTGGTGATATAAAAATCAGGAAATGGCATTACAGTGTGATAAATCATAAAGTATATTCATTTAATAAAGGGTTTAATATTGGAGACATGGTGACTGCCTTTACTTTTTCTGGTTCTCAAAGATTCGACGTGTACTACATTGGGGTGAGGAATGCTGCAAATTCGATATGGACCTGCGTATAGAAGCTCAAATTTACTACACCTATTCTTTCCTCTGTTGGATAAATAGTGTGTACGTACTAATATCTTCTGTCAAATGTGAAAGTCACGGCGTGTACAAACCTGTTTTTGCTGTCTTCTCCGGCGCTCTGCGGCACGTTTGATGTTGTTCAGCGCAATGTCAATTATTTCATGGTGTCGTAGTCGACGAGATGTAGGAAAAGTTACTAATTCTTTAATTTTGTTAGGTGGTTCAACATTTTTCAGTATAATAGTCGGAGATAGCATAGTAGATTCATTTGGTATATATGCCCGCATCTCGTGGTCGTGCGGTAGCGTTCTCGCTTCCCACGCCCGGGTTCCCGGGTTCGATTCCCGGCGGGGTCAGGGATTTTCTCTGCCTCGTGATGGCTGGGTGTTGTGTGCTGTCCTTAGGTTAGTTAGGTTTAAGTAGTTCTAAGTTCTAGGGGACTTATGACCACAACAGTTGAGTCCCATAGTGCTCAGAGCCAGTCATTTGGTATGGAATGAATTACATCTTGGAATGAGAGTATGTGTGTGTCCCAATCAATATGCCTTTTATGGCAGTATATTCTACACAGTTTACCAATTTCTTTCATTAGTCGTTCACAAGGGTTTGAAGAAGCATGGTGCTTGGATATACAGATCGGAGAAATGTTTCTAGCTCGTAACATACGTGTCCATATAGCAGATCGGAACTGTGATCCATTATCGGAAATTACTTTCAATACATGCCCAACATGAAATAAAAAATCTTTTGCAAATGCTTTCGAAACAGTTTTAGCAGTAGCTTTGCGTAACGGAGTGAAGGTAACAAATTTGGAAGTGAGTTCAACAGCGACAAAGATGTAGCAAAAACCTCTATTAGTTCTGGGAATCGGACCAAAAATATCTACAGCAGCCATGTGTCTCAATTTAACAGGTACAATGGGATGTAACGGAGGAATATGTGAAGTCGTATCTGACTTAGCTTTCTGGAAGATTTTACATGACGCTAAAACTCATCGAATACGTTTCCCCATGTTGGCAAAATAACAGTTCTGTCTCAGTATAAGAAAATATTTTCTGGCTCCATAATGTGCGTAACTTAAATGAGTATACCAAATTAATTTGTTAACAAGCTCGTCAGGAATACATAATAACCAATTGTAGCTGTCAGGGTGAGAGCGGCGAAACAGAATATTATTCCGTACAATGTAATGGTTTCTAATGGTAACATTATTCCTATCTTGCCAAAGGTGTTTAATTTCTTTCCATACGTTTTCTTTACTCTGCTCTTGTGCTGTGTCTTGTAATGACGACGAAATGAAATTTTCAAATGCAACTTGTTGAATGTACATGACGCTGAAATTTGCTTTGCAGAAGTTGGTTGCGATGTCTTGCTGATTGTTGCTGAGAGAACGGGATAGTGCGTCTGCTACAATATTTTGTGTGCCGGGAATGTGAACAATTGTAAAATTAAATTCCTGTAAATAAAGTTTCCATCTGCTTAATCTGTCGTGTGTAAATTTAGCGGAAAGTAAAAACTGGATAGCTCTATGATCTGTGTAAACGGTAGTGTGTCGTCCATAAAGAAAATGCCTAAATTACGCAATTCCCAAACAACACATAATGTTTCAAGTTCTGTAACAGAATAATTGCATTCGGCAGGTGACAGAATGCGACTTGCAAAGGCGATGTTTTTAATTACTGTAGTACCATCTTCTTCAATTTCCTGAAAAATGTGTACACCTAAAGCGGTGTTAGAACTGTCGGTGGCAATGGAAATATTTCTATTAAGATCTGGATGTGATAAAAGTGGTGCGTTCAACAAAGCTTCTTTCAGATTCACAAATTCAGAATGTGCTTGGCTATCCCAGGACCAAATAGTGTTTTTACCTGTCAATTGACATAATGTGGGGGTGTCTAAAGCAGAGTAATGAATAAATTTACGAAAAAAGTTAATTAAACCCAAAAAGCTGCGTAGTTGTTCCTTCGTCGGAGGAAAAGTAATGTCACGTAAAGATTGAAGTTTTTCCGGGTCAGGCGCAATGCCGTCTGCTGAAATTACATGTCCAATTAATTTTATAGAAGTTTTGTCAAAGTGAGATTTACTAAGATTAACTGTGAGTCCTTGTGCACGAAAAGTTCGTAACAGTTGTTCAAGAATCAGATTGTGTTCAGACCAGTTAGCTTCTGCGATAAGGATGTCGTCTACATACGTTGTGATTCTGTCTTTTAATGCAAAAGTGTGTATCGGATTTCGTCAGAAGTAATAACGTTTTCTTGAACAAGATTCTCTGTGTCAAAAGTATTGCTTGCGTGGCTGGAAGATGCAACCTGTACTGAATCTAGTCAAATTTCTTCTGACGTGCTATTATTTTCGGGAGGATGCTGTAGCATTTCCACTATTTGTACTGTTCTGTTATTTCTTCCTGACGTATTACGTTCGTGATGATATCTACTGTCTGGTTCACTCATGATAATATGTTGTTGCGGATGATTTTGCTGCTGATAAGATCGACTGTTATTAAACGTACGCTGAAAACTGTGCTCATTGCTTTTACGTCTGTCATGATAGTCATTTCTATACGGTGCATTGCGATGTGAATTGAAATGGTGTGTTTTCTGTTCGTAGTTATTTCCTTGTTGCTGTGCGTTACTATTTGGCGGAGCTGACGCTATACGTGTAGGCGGCGAAACATTAAAGTTTGGTTGACCTTGCGCATTACATTGTTGGTTAGGTATGCTAACCGGCTGGTTTTGATGCTGTTGTTGAGAAAAACCTCTATTGTTACCAAAATGCGGTTCCTGTTGCTGATAATTTTACACATACTGATAATTAAAATTTTGTCACTTATTAAAATTATACTGGTATTTCTTGTCATTTCGAGAGTGTCTAATGAAAATTGTCACTTTTGGTAAAACTTGTCTTATCGGGTTTTCTTTACACGTTTCTAATTCTAGATAGATCGATAGTTGAAGAGTTGTTTTGATAGATATAAAGGATAGTAAAAGTGTAGGCAGCATTGCTGAAAACTAAAGACGATATAGCACTACTAGGGCTCGGGGCCCTGTGCACGCTACGGCATATATTCATCGAAGTGTAATGAATTCCCTGAGGTCTTTTACGCGCTGCAAATTAATTTTAGTTTCAGTGTTACAGGCAATGGCGGTAAAAATTCAAAAGCAAGTTGTTGTATCAAACCCAATTCTAGTTTCTGCATTACAGGAAACGCCGGTGAAAATTCAAAAGCAAATTGTCGTATCCAGTCCAACGCATGTACCTGTGCTCTGTCATTTTTAAATACTTTAGATTTTTTTACAGATAAATATTGCTTGTAATCAACGTTATCGTCTCTGAATGTGTGAACAGGTTCACGATTATATGAGAATCTATTTGTCTGTGACTGTTCGGAATCTAACTCACGTACTCTTTGTAAATTACCTAAATTATACTGGCTGTGTGAGTCTGACAAACGTTCGGAGATTGGCGTATGCTCTGATGTATTAAAGGCTGAAATATTTTTCATTTCTGTTACTTCTTGTTGTAAAGTTGACAATTTTGTACATAATGTATTATTGGACGAACGTATCTCACTGATTGTCTGCTGTAAATTTTGGAATTCGGGTGTTTGATTAAATGAAACTGGTGACGTATCGTCTGATTTGGTGTCATTACTTTCGATAACGTCAATACGACTGGCCAATTCATCATATTTTTCAGTCAGCATTTTTACCTGATCATCGTTTTTATTATCACAAACATTAATTTGTTCTTGTATTATACGTGTGGTTTTGTTCAACTTTTTAACGTCTGCTTTGATAGCATCGGGATCCTGAATTAGTTCTAAATGTTCAAGTCTGTCGGTCACTGTCTGAAAGTCTACTGTGTGTGTGTCTGTTTTTGTTTTAAGATCAGAGATTTCATCAAGCAATTCGGTGTTCAACTGTTTGATAGTATTAATTTCGCCTGATACTGTAGCAATATTGTTATCTACGTATTTTTTTGTTTTCGTAAACAATTAACGTTTATCTTCCTGTCTCTGTGCGGTAATTGTTTCCATGACTTGTCGCTTTACTTTATTCTGTTCCTGTATAAATTTACGGTAACGCGTTTCACTGTTTTGTAGGTGATGATTAAAACGTTCGTCAATTTGGCTGTTCTGTTGGTCAAATTTCGCGTCTACTTTCGCATCCAGTGTACGTGAAAGTTCAGCTGACACTGATTTAAACTCGTCGCGTAACTGTGTTGCGTTTTCAGAGCATTGGTGAGCGACTGCATTAATTTCGTCTCTAAGTAATTTAGTTGTAGCTGCTTGCGTATTATTTAATTCTTGTGCCACAGATCTAATTTCTTCACTACTGTTCCTAGCACAAGCCTTAATTTCTTCACGTAATTGTTCTTTAGTATCTTGACATTGCGCGGCAACGGCTGTAATCTGTTCACTAAGCTGTTTGACTTTGTTGTCTTGTTTTTCATTCGACTGTTTGGAATTGCTGTCTAGTTTTTCATTAAGTTGTTTGACATTTTCACTAAGTTGTTTGTGATTGTTGTCTTGTTCTTTCTACGACTGTTTGAAATTTTCATTAAGTTGTAGCAATAATGCCATAGCTTGATCCATGCCAATATTACCTACTCAATTTTCTGTGCTGTTTGATGATGTATCTGCATTTGTCGCGTTTTGTGTCACCATTTGGTCATCCTCTGATTCTTGAAAAGGTTTGCTAACCGGATGTGCACTGTTGGTTCCTAAATCGGAATCAAATAAATCTGACGTATTTTGGCTACATTGTTCATCTTCGTGAGAAAAATTTATCTGTTCACAATTCAAATTTTGCAATCCGGGTGTGTCAAACTGGGCAGCGTTCATTGTATCGGATCGTGCCGCGTCATCAATTGTTAAATTTACTGTGGACAGAATTGAATTTATTTGTTCATCATTAGGATCAAAATCATTACTAGTGGTCGGTACGCACTGATTGTCTGTAAATGGAGGATTATCATTAAGACACTGAGTGTCACAAATATTATCGGTCAAGCTATTCGAGTCGGCTATTTCACTCATTGCACATCACGATGTACTGTTACCAGTATTTCGCGGCATTTTCCACAAATCAAAATTAAGCACAAAATGAAACAAATACAAAGCAAAAATGGAACAAACACAATTACAACAAAGAGTGATAAATTGCCGATGATCTGTGAAAGAAAGTGTGACAAATTAGTAAATGCGTTGCGCCAGATGCAAACTACATTTAAGTAAATAAGAGCAGATATATGACTACTTCTCAGAGATTCACAAAGAAATACGATACTGGCCGGTTGTCTCCAAGTGTAACCTCCCTACACGTAATAATCAAATGTATTTAAATATGAATAATTAATGTGATTCTAATTTAGTGTAACCTCAGAACAAAATAATATTGTAATTAAATAGTTATTAGTGTAACCTCCCCACAAAATAAATTGAAATTAAATAATTATTATGGATAGCGATTCTAATTTTTGTGTGACCTCAGAACAAAATTGGTTCCCAATTATAATCTCTGTGCACATATTCATTCACATTTAATGTACCCACAAAATTCTTTTCTCATTTAATGTAAGCTCGAAACAGAAAAATTCCCAAACCTCGTAATAAAAAATAAATTCAGTAACCTGGTAAAATTTGGACGACAGCAGTGCTGCGTCGTGGCCCTGTAAGATCATTCAGAATAAAAAAGCAAAAATTCTTACCTCAATAAAAGCGGCAAATATATCTGCTCTTACCTAAAAAATTTTTCGGCACAGCTCCGTGCAATGCTGGCCTATACATTTGTGATTTGTGAAAGGAAGCAACTGATTTTTTTGAAATGAATGATTTTTTAAAAAAATTACTTTATATTACCAAAATTATTATTAGGATATTTTTAAAACAGTAGGATGACAGTTCAGATACATTACTAGATATGCGTGACGCTGCTTCTTTACCTTATACAATAATACTCCACCTCCAGATTCCCGACCAGAGCAGACTGCAGACAAGCGCAGACTATCTCAGACTAGCGACTAGCAACAACTAATTGCTACAGTTACACAGTTACACAGTTCGTACTGCAGTCAACACTGCTCTCTGGTCAGCGATTCTCATATCGCAGACAGCGCATACCTCTTACAAAGTATGTCTCCTTCTCTTGCGATTCTTGATCATTCGTTATTATTAGCTAAGATTTATTGCGGAACGCAATTAGTCTTTTTCCTCTCTCATTCCTACTACCATTCCTATATTCTCCCGTAAGCCTTTCTTCTAGCGCTTTCCCTGCAACACCATTCCAATCCCCCAGAAATATAAAATTTTCATTTTCCTATTCGTACTCAATTCTCCATTCATTATGCTCATATACTTTCTCTATATCTTCGTATTTTCTCGATTCTTACGAGAAAAACAGTATAACTGAAATTTTCGCAGAAACTCGCTCTGTTCAAAAATTGTTCAAATGGCTCTAAGCACTACGGGACTTGACATCTGAGGTCATCAGTCCCCTAGTCTTACAACTACTTAAACCTAACTAACCTATGGACATCACACAGAGCCATGCCCGAGGCAGGATTCGAACCTACGACCGTAGCAGGAGCGCGGTTCCCGACTGAAGCGCCTGGAACCACTCGGCCACAAAGGGCGGCTTTTCTATTTCACTTCACTGACATCCACTATATCTAGATAGAACTTTATCATTTCTCTTTTCAAATTTTCTAGCTTCTCTAATACGTTCGAACTAACATTTCACGCCTCGAGACGTAGAACTTTATCATTTCATTGGTTATGCGATATTTTTCTCATGGTCACTTCCGCATAGACACTCCCTTTCCAAAGATCGGAATGGGAGGCTAATCCCTAATCTTTTGCCAGTGGACGCAGATAATATGTCTTTAAAGTAGTGGTTCCCATTGCCTTCGGCATCCACATGCATTTGATTATTGCTGATTCATCCGCCTTTTAGGGGCAGTTTTCCACCCGAAGAGAAAAAGTTTGCCATGAATCTCTGTATACTTGTCCGCCCTCTTTGACAAAGCCGTTGGTAGAATGAGGGTGACTACTTCCGCCGTAAGTCTTCGGCACCATTGTTGATGCTATTATACAAAATTTGAGCAGTGGTTAAGATTCGAACCCGGAACCTAGGACTTACTGATTACTAGTCAAAGACATTGTAAGAGGTCCATGCCTAAGGAATTTATTGCTAGTACACTCGAGCAGATGTAACATCGATTAATTGCTCAGGCACTGTCTGCGATATGTAAGCTACAATAGAATCACAGACCAGAGAGCAGTGTCGGCTGCAGTAGCTCACAGTCAAGCGGATGGGTTAAGTCGCTCTTAGAGAGCAGTTGTATAGCTAACAGAGATCACTTGTGTCCTGTATGGAATTACCAGGGCCGGTCGTAGAGAACGGTGGTAGTGCCTGAGCGATGTATTATAAGGTCAAAGCAAAACTTATTGTTATTTATTGCCGCGCATATGTAATTTACAACAGCTCATTTTGTACTATTGTTATATTAAAGTGACATGTAAATAATTTTCAATAATTTTTCAATAATAATCTTTCTTATAAAGATAACTTTTGACAGTCATTCACCCGAATTTAAAATTTTTTCTCCTATCCATAGTCATGCCAGTTCTTGTTGTTGTGGTTTTCAGTCCTGAGATTGGTTTGATGCAGCTCTCCATGCTGCTCTATCCTGTGCAAGCTTCTTCATCCCCCAGTACCTACTGCAACCTACATCGTTCTTAATCGGCTTAGTGTATTCATCTCTTGGTCTCCCTCTACGATTTTGACCCTCCACGCTGCCCTCCAATGCTCAATTTGTGATCCCCTGATGCCTCAGAACATGTCCTACCAACTGGTCCCTTCTTCTTGTCGAGTTGTGCCACAAACTCCTCTCCTCCCCAACTCCATTCAATACCTCCTCATTAATTATGTAATCTACCCATCTAATCTTCAGCATTCTTCTGTAGCACCACATTTATCGTCCATGTTTCACTTCCATACATGGCTACACAGGATACAAATACTTTCAGAAACGACTTCCGGACACTTAAATCTATACTCCATGTTAACAAATTTCTCTTCTTCAGAAACGCTTTCCTTAACGGCTTGATCAATATACAGATTGAATAACATCGTCGAGAGGCTACAACCCTGTCTCACTCCCTTCTCAACCACTGCTTCCCTTTCATGCCACTCGACTCTTATAACTGCCATCTGGTTTCTGTACAAGTTGTAAATAGCCTTTCGCTCCCTGTATTTTAACCATGCCACCTTTATAATGTGAAAGAGAGTATTCCAGTCAACATTGTCAAAAGCTTTCTCTAAGTCTCTAAATGCTAGAAACGTAGGTTTGCCTTTCCTTAATCTTTCTTCTAAGATAAGTCGTAAGGTCAGTATTGGCTCATGGGTTCCAACATTTCTACGGAATCCAAACTGATCTTCCCCGAGGTCGGCTTCTACCAGTTTTTCCATTCGTCTGTAAAGAATTCGCGTTAGTATTTTGCAGCTGTGACTTATTAAACTGATAGTTCGGTAATTTTCACATCTGTCAACACCTGCTTTCTTTGGGATTGGAATTATTATATTCTTCTTGAAGTCTGAGGGTATTTTGCCTGTCTCATACATCTTACTCACCAGATGGTAGAGTTTTGTGAGGACTGGCTCTCTCAAGGCCGTCAGTAGTTCTAATGGAATGTTGTCTACTCCTGGGGTCTTGTTTCGACTGAGGTCTTTCAGTGCTCTGTCAACCGCTTCACGCAGTATCGTATCTCCCATCTCATCTTCATCTACATCCTCTTCTATTTCCATAATATTGTCCTCAAGTACATCACCCTTGGGTAGACCCTCTATATACTCCTTCCCCCTTTCTGCTTCCCGTTCTTTGCTTAGAACTGGGTTTCCATCTGAGCTTTTGATATTCATACAAGTGGCTCTCTTTTCTCCATTGATCTCTTTAATTTTCCTGTAGGCAGTATCTCTCTTGCCCCTAGTGAGATAAGCCTCTACATCCTTGCATTTGTCCTCTAGCCATCCCTGCTTAGCCATTTTGCACTTCCCGTCGATCTCATTGTCGAGACGTTTGTATTCCTGTTTCCCTGCTTCATTAACTGCATTTTTATATTTTCTCCCTTCATCAATTAAATTCAATATTTCTTATGGTACCCAAGGATTTCTACTAGCTCTCGTCTTTGTACCTACTTGGTCCTCTGCTGTCTTCACTACTTCATCCCTCAGAGCTACCCATTCCTCTTCTACTATATTTCTTTCCCCCATTCCTGTCGATTGTTACCTCATGCTCTCCCTGAAACTCTGTACAACATCTGTTTTAGTCAGTTTATCTAGTCCCATCTCCTTAAATTCCCACCTTTTTGTAATTTCTTCAGTTTTAATCTACAGTTCATAACCAGTAGATTGTGGTCAGAGTCCACATCTGCCCCTGGAAATGTCTTACAATTTAAAACCTGGTTCTTAAATCTCTGTCTTATCATTATGTAATCTATCTGATACCTGCTAGTATCTCCAGGCTTCTTCCATGTGTACAACCTTCTTTCATGATTCTTGAAGAAAGTGTTAGCTACGACTAAGTTATGCTCTGTGCAAAATTCTACCAGACGGCTTCCTCTTTCATTTCTTACCTCCAATCCATATACACCTACTATGTTTCTTTCTCTCCCTTTCCCTCCTCTCGAATCCAAGTCACCCATGACTATTAAATTTTCGTCTCCCTTCACTAGCTGAATAATTTCTTTTATCTCATCATACATTTCATCAATTTCTTTATCATCTGCAGAGCAAGTTGGCATATAAGCTTGTACTGCTGTAGTAGGCATAAGCTTCGTGTTTGTCTTGGCCACAATAGTGCGTTCACTATGCTGTTTGAAGTAGGTTACCCGAACTCCTATTTTTTATTATTCATTATTAAACCTACTCCTGCATTACCCCTATTTGATTTAGTATTTATAACTCTGTATTCACCTGACCAAAAGTCTTGTTCCTCCTGCCACCAAACTTCACTAATTCCCACTATATCTAACTTTAACCTATCCATTTCCCTTTTCAAATTTTCTAACCTAACTGCCCGATTAAGGGATCTGACATTCCACGCTCCGATCCGGAGAACGCCGGATTTCTTTCTCCTGATAACGACGCCCTCCTGAGTAGTCCTCGCCCGGAGATCCGAATGGGGGACTATTTTACCTCCGCAATATTTTACCCAAGAGGACGCCATCATCATTTAACCATACAGTAAAGCTGCCTAGCCCTCGGGAAAAATTACGGCTGTAGTTTCCCCTTGCTTTGAGCTGTTCGCAGTACCAGCACAGCAAGGCCGTTTTGGTTAGTGTGACAAGGCCACATCAGTCAGTCATACAGACTGTTGCCCGTGCAACTACAGAAAAGGCTGCTGCCCCTCTTCAGGAACCATTCGTTTGTCTGGCCTCTCAACAGCCTCCGTTGTGGTTACACCTACGGTACGGCCATCTGTATCGCTGAGGCACGCAAGCCTCCGCACCAACGGCAAGGTCCATTGTTCATGGGGGGTCATGCCAATTATCGTAATTAAAATCAGTTGTTTGTCATACATAAGAAAATCTAGCGGCCAGCATTGCACTGGACTGTACCAGAAAAATTTCTTATAGGAGCAGATATATACGCGTTATCCGCCGACTGCATTGAGGTAAGAATTTTCAATTTATTGAGAATATTTCAGGGCCATGACGCAGCACTGCTGACGTTCCAAATTTACCAGTTTAAATTCACTGTCAGTTAATTATTGAAAGGTTATATGTGATCCACAATTTTATTGAAAGGTGGGTCACATTTTTATTGCGAGGTTACGGAAATAAACTGCTGGGAGGTTACAACATTAACCATAGAAAATTGTCTCCATAGTTAATTTTGTTTACAAGAGATTAATATGCACTTACTGCAGCTCAATTTGTTTATAAATACTGAAGTTGACGTATTTCGAAAAAATCAAATGCAAAAGGAGTGGGTTCAAATTGGTTCAAATGGCTCTGAGCACTATGGGACTTAACCTCTCAGGTCATCAGTCCCGTAGAACTTAGAACTACTTAAACCTAACTAACCTAAGGACATCACACACATCAATGCCCCAGGCAGGATTCGAACCTGCCACTGTAGCGGTAGCGCGGTTCGAGGCTGTAGCGCCTAGAACCGCTCGGCCACTCCGGCCGGCCAAGTAGCGGGGGGGGGGGGGGGGAGGGGAAGGAGTGACGGTGGTAAGGGAGAATACAGGGAGGCAATTGAAGGATTGAACAGAGGAACGAATAGGGATTGTTATGATGACGTAATGCCTTTGGCTCTATGTAGGTAACCCGACAGTCAAATGTCAGAAATTGCCCAACGACGCTATTACCTCCCATGATGGACTGTCATATAATTAGGGAATATAATCGAAGCATGTGAGATCTAAAAGCCGGCCGGTGTGGCTGAACGGCTTTAGGCGCTACAGTCCTTAGGTTAGTTAGGTTTAAGTAGTTCTACATTCTAGGGGACAGATGACCTCAGCAGTTAATTCCCATAGTGCTCAGAGCCATTTGAACGATTTCTTTTCTTTTTTTTTTTTTTTTTTGAGCTCTAATGGTGCTGGACGATGCTTAGACTTAAGGGAAATGATATGTTGTTCTCTGTAGAATTGGCAAGGAAGAAAACAATTGGAAAGGGATTACTAGAAGAAACCGGACCGCAGTACACGTGTTGAAGCATCAGGAAGTAGATTCCATGGTGCCTTAGTTCGCGAATGCTGCATCGGATGACGGAGGTTACAATA
Source organism: Schistocerca nitens (assembly GCF_023898315.1). Taxonomy (NCBI): domain Eukaryota; kingdom Metazoa; phylum Arthropoda; class Insecta; order Orthoptera; family Acrididae; genus Schistocerca; species Schistocerca nitens. The sequence continues at coordinate 253,696,144 of NC_064622.1, forward strand.
TATCCAACTAGTAACTGAGCCCGTTGAGTGTAGATGATTAGTATGGGATACAAGGGCAGTAATGGTGAGCACCCATGGTCTAGGGACAGAGTCTTTGATTCATAATCAGGCTGCACCCGTGGTCTAGGGCAGTCGGCATTTAGCAGTAACACGGCTCGGAAACGCGGCGCGCTGAGCAACGCTTCGCACGTGTTACTCGCTGTGCGAGGTACTGTTTTCGCTGTTGTGATTTAGAGCTTTCACTAGATGTGGCGTTCACTTACCGCCAGGCGACGGTGAAACACGTTCGAAGATTCCGACGCACGTGCAAAGGCTTAGGAAATCGAACGATTTCTGACAGAGATCCCCACGAAGTGATAGCCATACACCTGTCTATCACTTCCAGTATAGTCTCTCTCAAGATGAAGAACGTCTCAAGATGAAGAACGAAGTGTCATGTGACAACCTAGACCGACGTTCCACCAGCGGCTACCGCTTTCGCCACTCTGATGGTAGCGTAAGCACGATAACCGTGGACAACGCGGGTATGGGTGAGAGCACGGTGCGGTGAGAGCACGTTCGAAGTCTCGGCAACGCTTGTTACTGACGCGTTGCGGCTATATCGAACGGTACTAAGCTGGACGGAGGAGAAGTGGAACACCTTTGAAACCTATCGCGATCTCAATGGCGTCCGACACGTAGGCATCGAATTCCGCAAACACGTGCCGTCGAACTTGTTCATCGGAAGCTGCCGACCCATCATTATTTTCATGGGAAGCTGCCGACCCATCATTATTTTCATCGGAAGCTGCCGACCCATCATTATTTTCGACGGACAATCGCGGACGTCTGCCGGCTGTGGACGGGAGAGCCACGTCCGATCCAACTGCCTCCAGCGCCGCCTTGTCCAGGTGCCACGTGCCACGTGCGTACGTGGAAGTGGTGCGGCCGGTGTGCACAAATGCAGTCCAATGCGCCCGCGAGCTCAGCCGCCGACGACGCCATGACTGCGGCGCCGCAAGACGAGACGCCCTTGAAAGACACAACGCCCGCAACCACCACCACCACCACCACCACCACCACCGACGTCGACCAGGGACGTCGGTTCCGGACGAAGGCCGCGTGGCCGAAGGTACCGACCCCAGCCCGTCGACGCGAGCGGACTCACGGACGCGGAAACAACCGTCGCCAAAGCGTCATAAGAAACGCCGCTTCTCGACGGAAGACGACCAACAGGGCGGAGGCATAGAGCACGCTGCCGACGCCGTCTCTGACGCGTCGTTGCTAACGGAATCTACCAGCACCGCCCCAAGGCAGGCGTCCGACACCACGGACAGGGCAGTGCCCTCACCCAGCCCAGACGTCCCCATGACTGAAGTCCCCTCAGGACAAAGGCCTGGTGATAGAGCACATCAACAGCCGCGCTTGCTGCGAGATACTAGAAAATATTAATTTTTGCCAGTATACGCTCTTTTAAGAAGATAGATATACGCTCATTTTTAAAGTGAATATTATGCTCATCTTGCCTCTCCTAGTAAATACGATACAAAGTGCAAGCAAGCACCAGACTTAGGATTTTGAATGCTTGGTAGTACTGTGCGATCACGGTTTTTAAAATGAACACATTTGTTTGTGAAAAGCGAGAATTTGTGGAACTTGCCTACCGACACAGACTATCATAGTTGTTCAGAATCGTATCCATCTGACTTTTTCTTCAACAACAGCGTCAAGAATTTTTCAGAGCTACATTACGACGCAGATCTCAAAATGCTGTTTCTTACGCTGGCTGCTAAGAAGAACTTTAAGCTTCGGTACACTCGATTACATTCCGGAGACGCCACGGATTACTGCCAAATTAATAAATTACTCTTTTTCAGCCAAGAAGACAGTAATTAAGATCCACAGCACTAAATATTTTATTTTTAATGAAAAGGACAGATTTATTTAAATCATTTAATACTAGGCAGGAAAGAGGTCCTAGTAAGAGTAGGGAACAGTAGTAATAATCTTGTAGCGGAAAGTTTCGAGGTTACTTGTCTGTTTCTTCTTCTCCCTCTTATCAGGAATATTTCATAATTTTTTTAGTGGCCAAGAGAGGGACATTACAAAGTTAACCGATCGTAGAAACACCTAGTACATCGGAAACAATAATTTATCAGGTAACACATAGGAAATTCGGCGGTCCGTAACGGCACGTTATAGTCTCCATTAGAGACTTAAAATAAATGTAATGTCTTAACGGCACTTATAGATCACTTTTTCCTATATTTAAATTCTTTCGGTAGATCTTTTCTCGTTTTTTCCTCTGCCCGCTTTTATTAAACACCCATTGACCAAAACGACAAAACGAAAAGACTATATGTAACTGTTTGCGGGCGGTACTGGTGCACGAGTGTGCTTTAGACTGAACTAAGTCGCTACGTTTTAACGGCTTTCAGAAACGAGAACATTATTGGCAATTGACTAACTCCAGCCGGCCGTTGTGGCCGAGCGGTTCTAGGCTCTTCAGTCCGGAACCGCGCTGCTGCTACGGTCGCAGGTTCGAATCCTGCCTCGGGCATGGATGTGTGTGATGTCCTTAGGTTAGTTACGTTTAAGTAAATCTAAGTGTAGGGGACTGATGACTTCAGATGTTAAGTCCCATAACGATCAGGGCCATTTGAACCAGTTTTGACTAACTCCACTGCATAATGCCATGACATAGGTCAACACAAAAAGAAAGAGGTGAATGCCTTAAACTGAATATTTACCAAATGGACTGTGATGACAGAGGGCAGCTGCTAAGTAGGGACCATGTCAGTCGATAGGCTTCTGCATTCATTCCATCCAGTCCCCAAAACGTTTATGCTCGTCTTTTTCCGTGAAGTTACGCCAGAGCTTTCACGTTCAGGCGGATCAAAAACAGTCATAGAGCAATGTGACTTGACACGCATTTCCTTAGTAACGGGCTCCGTTTTTATCTCTGTCTGCAGAACACCACATATCACTTCATTCTCGTCTTTTTTACACTGTCTGGAAATCAGCTTATAACCCGTAAATCGGGTTTCCTCTAATGTTTTCCTTATTGCACCAAATGAGTGTAATATTAGTAATTTTCGCCTCACAAACATTAATATACGCTCAATAAATGCCTGATGGCCTAAAGTTATCGAACAATTGTAAAGTAAAAGAAATGAACCATCGCATAGCAGCAACAGAGTCTATTATTCTTTATCTTTGCCGTTCTTGCGCGGTGCCTGTAAATCTCTATGTACATGTATCTATTAACGGTTGTTGTTGTTGTTGTGGTCTTCAGTCCTGAGACTGGTTTGATGCAGCTCTCCATGCTACTCTATCCTGTGCAAGCATCTTCATCTCCCAGTACCTACTGCAACCTACATCCTTCTGAATCTGCTTAGTGTATTGATCTCTTGGTCTCCCTCTACGATTTTTACCCTCCACGCTGCCCTCCAATGCTAAATTTGTGATCCCTTGATGCCTCAAAACATTTCCTACCAACCGATCCCTTCTTCTAGTCAAGTTGTGCCACAAACTTCTCCCCAATCCTATTCAATACCTCCTTATTAGTTACGTGATCTACCCACCTTATCTTCAGCATTCTTCTGTAGCACCACATTTCGAAAGCTTCTATTCTCTTCTTGTCCAAACTGGTTATCGTCCATGTTTCACTTCCATACATGGCTACACTCCATACAAGTACTTTCAGAAACGACTTCCTGACACTTAAATCTATACTCAATGTTAACAAATTTCTCTTCTTCAGAAACGCTTTCCTTGCCATTGCCAGTCTACATTTTATATCCTCTCTACTTCGACCATCATCAGTTATTTTACTCCCTAAATAGCAAAACTCCTTTACTACTTTAAGTGTCTCATTTCCTAATCTAATCCCCTCAGCATCACCCGATTTAATTTGACTACATTCCATTATCCTCGTTTTGATTTTGTTGATGTTCATCTTATATCCTCCTTTCAAGACACTGTCCATTCCGTTCAACTGCTCTTCCAAGTCCTTTGCTGTCTCTGACAGAATTACAATGTCATCGGTGAACCTCAAAGTTTTTACTACTTCTCCATGAATTTTAATACCTACTCCGAATTTTTCATTTGTTTCCTTTACTGCTTGCTCAATATACAGATTGAATAACATTGGGGAGAGGCTACAACCCTGTCTCACTCCTTTCCCAACCACTGCTTGCCTTTCATGCCCCTCGACTCTTATAACTGCCATCTGGTTTCTGTACAAATTGTAAATAGCCTTTCGCTCCCTGTATTTTACCCCTGCCACCTTCAGAATTTGGAAGAGAGTATTCCAGTCAACATTGTCAAAAGCTTTCTCTAAGTCTACAAATGCTAGAAACGTAGGTTTGCCTTTTCTTAATCTTTCTTCTAAGACAAGTCGTACGGTTAGTATTGCCTCACGTGTTCCAACATTTCTACGCAATCCAAACTGATCTTCCCCGAGGTCCGCTTCTACCAGTTTTTCCATTCGTCTGTAAAGAATTCGCGTTAGTATTTTGCAGCTGTGACTTATTAAACTGATAGTTCGGTAATTTTCACATCTGTCAACACCTGCTTTCTTTGGGATTGGAATTATTATATTCTTCTTGAAGTCTGTGGGTATTTCGCCTGTCTCATACATCTTGCTCACCAGATGGTAGAGTTTTGTCATGACTGGCTCTCCCAAGGCCATCAGTAGTTCTAATGGAATGTTGTCTACTCCCGGGGCCTTGTTTCGACTCAGGTCTTTCAGTGCTCGGTCAAACTCTTCCCGCAGTATCTTATCTCCTATTTCATCTTCATCTACATCCTCTTCCATTTCCATAATGCTGTCCTCAAGTACATCGCCCTTGTATAAACCCTCTATATACTCCTTCCACCTTTCTGCCTTCCCTTCTTTGCTTAGAACTGGGTTGCCATCTGAGCTCTTGATATTCATACAAGTGGTTCTCTTCTCTCCAAAGGTCTCTTTAATTTTCCTGTAGGCAGTATCTATCTTACCCCTAGTGAGACAAGCCTCTACATCCTTACATTTGTCCTCTAGCCATCCCTACTTAGCCATTTTGCAATTTCTATCGATCTCATTTTTGAGACGTTTGTATTCCCTTTTGCCTGCTTCATTTACTGCATTTTTATATTTTCTCCTTTCATCAATTAAATTCAATATTTCTTCTGTGACCCAAGGATTTCTATTAGCCCTCGTCTTTTTACCTACTTGGTCCTCTGCTGTCTTCATTACTTCATCCCTCAGAGCTACCCATTCCTCTTCTACTATATTTCTTTCCCCCATTCCTGTCGATTGTTACCTCATGCTCTCCCTGAAACTCTGTACAACATATGTTTTAGTCAGGTTATCCAGTCCCATCTCCTTAAATTCCCACCTTTTTGCAATTTCTTCAGTTTTAATCTACAGTTCATAACCAGTAGATTGTGGTCAGAGTCCACATCTACCCCTGGAAATGTCTTACAATTTAAAACCTGGTTCTTAAATCTCTGTCTTACCATTATGTAATCTATCTGATACCTTCTAGTATCTCCAGGCTTCTTCCATGTGTACAACCTTCTTTCATGATTCTTGAAGCATGTGTTAGCTATGATTAAGTTATGCTCTGTGCAAAATTCTACAAGGCGGCTTCCTCTTTCATTTCTTCCCCCCAATCCATATTCACCTACTATGTTTCCTTCTCTCCCTTTTCCTACAGACGAATTCCGGTCACCCATGACTATTAAATTTTCGTCTCCCTACACTACCTGAATAATTTCTTTTATCTCGTCATACATTTCATCAATTTCTTCATCATCTGCAGAGCTAGTTGGCATATAAACTTGTACTACTCTAGTAGGCATGGGCTTTGTGTCTATCTATCTTTGTGTCTATCTATTAACGGTATAAAAGAGAATTCTGTTGTTTGAAGACAAATGAGGCTTTTGGCGCCTCACCTTTTACTGTTGGTATTCTATGAAAGGCGGACGCGGACTTGCTGCGTTCCGCAACTGTATTTTATATTTTATGTGAAAATATTGAGTGAATATGGTAATTGTTATTTTTTTCAATCAGAAAACATGTAGATTCTTGTAACTTATTACGAATAGACAGCATCAAGAGGACTTTTGACTGTTATGTATAAAGTATTTAACCACAATGGTCATCTATTGTAATTTAATATGAAAAGGTATGTAGCATTAAAAAGATGGTGTGTTACAGATAAGTGTGCTTATTTTAGTAAATTAACCTTGATGATTTCCATCTCCTTATTTACCTGAAGGATAATTATTTTGTGTTACTACATCACCAGAAATTACGAGCACGCTGATGGGCCGAACGCAGCATGAGGCAGAAGGAACATTATCGTTTTCCTATTATTTCTGAACCAACTTTTTTGTGTAGTGTTGCATTTCTTTTAAATATAAATCTTCTGGTCCCTTAGTGTTGATTCGGGTATGACTACATCGCGACTATAAAAATGCACTTGGCTCAAATATATATATATATATATCAATATGCTGCTCTTATTCAGGTATTTAATGCTCAACGTATGTTATTATAATAGTGTAATCAATCCCTGATTCTGTTACCAAGTGTCCCACCAAAATATTCACTTTTTCGACATTAAAAAAAGAGTAACAATTCTTTATATTTTCGTCCCCCAAGAGCAACGCTACACTTGGCGCCCGAACAGGGACGTCATCAAAAAATCATTTCATGTATGTGTTTAAAAAATTTTCGGTGCTTGTTCTAATAATTGTTTCATTTATTTCATGTCGATGCAATTCAACCGAGAAAGAGAAGTGGGAAAAACTTTTAATTAATTCAGAAGAACGATTGATGAAATTACCAAAATACGCGAGTATCCAGCCGTATCACCATCAAGACAGCCATAGTAAGTGAAATTTTTATAAGCAGTAGCCAAGCTTTCGTAGTGATGTTGCATCTTTCGAGTTGATCAGAACGTAAACCTGTCTTTTCTTGCCTTGAAAGAGCTTTATTTCAATTTGTCCATAGTCCATTCTTATGTAGTTAAATTCTGTGAAAGTGTACCATTGTTGTCAGTGCATCAAAAAACAAAAATTTACAATATGGTAGATAATAATTACGCTAAAAACTGGTAAAACGTGTGATATTTCATTTGTTTGTAAGTAGTAGGAACCATCTTGTCTTCTTGGCGCACACGAACGTCAGTTGGTACTCAGAGTTAAAATTTCATCTTAGGTGCCAGTAAGCCATAACACTACGTCACAGACAAACGACTGACGGCAGTGACAAACAATATCTGTAGCATTTTGACGTTTGTCAAATAATTCATGAACGTGGCTGACGGTAAACAGCGGACGCAAACAAAAGCAGACGACAGCGGTGATGCGAATGGACCTCACTATCCATTACGATCACGCGCGATACGTACACGAGCGGAGGCAGAAGCAGCCTCGACCGAAGTTTTAGAAGCTGGTCCTAGTGTGCAAACTATAATGGAACGCAAGTTCGAAAGTCAAAGACAGAGAGAAGCGCAAAGACAGAAACGTGAAAAGTAGGAAAAATTAGATGAAAAGGCCCGCGAAGAAAAATAGAAGGCAGAAAGACGGTATAATAAAAATCAGGTCCTTACAAATCTGTGCAACTCAGTAAAAGCAGACATACATTCAGTTCTGCAAACGGAGATAAATTACCTAAATACACGGTTAAATTCGGTAAAGGCCGAACGTAAATACATTATTTAAATACATAAAAGGCAGACGTAACAGCTGATTTAAATACCCTGTTGGGTAATGTCCAAAGCCAAATCAGTAGTCAGATCACGACCATGAGGCTAGAAATTGACACACAGGTAGAGTCAAAAATAGAGGATATTTCAAAACGGTTAGATGAAAAAATCGAAGCAGCCAAGGGAAAGATAAATTCAAAAGTGATGGAATATCAAAAACAAGCTGCGACCTTAAAAGAAGATTATACTGCAATCTCTGATGAGGTCAAGGGAGTTAAAACCGCAGTAGACCCGATCGAGAATGTTGTTGATGATCTTTCCAAACAGATTGAGACTCTTAATGCAGAGGATCAAATAAAGAATACTGTTAAGGCACATGCTGAAGCATTGTCCGACCACTACCAAGAGTGGATTAAAAACAAAGATGGATCCATAGAAAACAAGGTGAAACGTCCCCTTAGAACAATTATACATGACTGTGCTTAAACTGACATACAATATTTTTAGCGCAACGCAATCTGACTTTCAAAAATCCCTACAAGAGAATGGCCCTGACTAAACATTAACCTATACCTTTCACAAATCACTTACCTCACAAAATTCTTCGTTACTCGAACTACTGCAATACAGCGAGCGCCACTACTGCCAGCTAAATAAAAGATTCAAACTACGGAAGGCACTAACTACTGATAGGCATAGTTAGCAAATGAAAGATTTTAATAGAGAACAAACAATGTATTTACCTTAATAGTGTTGAAAAATCATAATATATATAGCAGTTCATGACATCCAGTCTTACATATTTCAAAACTCCGCCATTTCTCTCCCCACATCCACCACTGCTGGCGGCTCACCTCCAACTGCGCAACGCTACGCGCTGTTCGCACCCAGCTGCCCAACACTACAATGGCAGACAATAATGCAAACTAGCCACAGACTGCACACAGCACAGCCAGTGATTTTCATACAGAGCGCTACGTAACGTTGCCAATAAGAAAACTTAAACAGCCTACTTACATAGGTCAAGAACTAACTCAGGGAAACTGTCAAAAACGTAACCTTTGAAATATTGGCAGCCCTTGGAAAAACAGGAGACACGGTGATGTCAGAATTAGGCCAGATAAGACGAACGTTAGCTCAAGATTTACCTGAATGGCGTCAACAGATAGTTGATGAAGTTCGTACACTAAAATGTCAAGTTGAAAATTCCCCACCTCCTGTGTCAGGAGAGTGGAATAATTCGCCACGATGTAATGAACAACAGCAGGAACATTACCATTCACCATTTGATAACGCTCAAACTCTTAGTTCTATAGGAGCACAATTTAACCATAGTACCAGCACACCCACTTTTGTCAGTTTGATGCAGGAGGAAAGCGTGATCAAACATCGTGTTTTTCCGACCTTTCACCCACAGAAAAGAGAAAGTCATCCTATAGTGTTCCTCCGAAATCTTTCAGGAATTTTCCCGAATAGCTGGAGTGACCGCCAGCGAATTCAATTCGTTACTGGATTTATCGTAGGCGATGCTGCCTTAGGGGGAACCGAAATGGTCGACTCTTGTAAAAGTTACAAAGGGTTTGAACAGATGTTTGTAGCTAAATTCTGGAGTTCTGGTGTGCAGCAACGCCTGAGAAAAGAGGTTTACAACGCCGAAGTGTTTAACAGTAAGCGCGTAGTTTGAGAAGATATTTTGAAAAGTATTTAGCGAAACTCAAGTTCTGGGATTCGCCGATCACCGCCGAAGACGTTATGATTCTAAAAACTAAGCTACCGATTGCGATCAGAGAAAAGTTAGTAAACGTGTCTGAGGACGATACGGACACTTTCCTATCTGTGTTAGACTCGTTAGATCTGATTTACGAGGACGCTAGAGTTGATGTTGGCAACGCCCACTTCAGTGCAGGCGGCCAGCACAATACTGAATACGCAGGCAACAATGGTGGCCGAGCGAAAGCGCGTCACAGCGACGGCCAGTACCAACCCCACAACGGTTTCAAAACGAAACACACTACGTACTCCAACAGTAAACACAAAAATAAGTACAATAACGGCCAGAGATACAATCCAATATATAATTCGTCACCACCTCTGTACGGAAATGCACTTTTTAATACACAGCTCCCGCAATATGGAAACACGCAACCGATCAACGGTAATTATCAAAACGATCAGTCTTACGTTTCAAATCGTCAGTGGAAAGGAAATAAATGGCATAATCAAGGTGGAGACCAACTTACACCTTTCAGTAACGGTTACAATCAACACAAGCCACAGCAAAATACCTTTCAGCCACAAAATATACACTTCACGCAACAAGCGAAGGGACCTTCGGTAAGTCTGAAGCCTAAACGCCAGCATAATACGCAAATTTATTATGCGCAAGCGAATACGCCAGGACAAAAAGGTCCATTTCCAACCGAGTTCGTACCACAAAACCAACACCAGTTCCAGGTGGAAGAAACTTTAAGAAATATAAATCAGCAGGAAAGTAAGCGTCGAGCGGAAAATTAAAAGCAGCACCTTTGAGCCTCCTAGAGGATGCTGCAGGTTTGAATGGTGGCACCCTGTCCCTTAGTCCACACGAAATTAAAGCAATTGGGTATGACAAAGAGACAAACTTACGGGATGATCTAGTAGCAGACACTGAGACGAAAGACAATGATGACGTATGGGACGAACAAGTTTAATCTTCCATAAGAGTATCAATTGCCAACATACCAGTAACAGCCATTGTAGATACAGGAGCTAATATAAATGTCTTATCTTTATGTTTATTTAAGCAAATATCCTCTGTATGCAAAGTTTTATCACTTCCAATTCAAGGTTGCACCGTTTAGGGAGCAATTGGTCCACTAACACAACGTGTAAATCTTCAGACTCAGCTTCAAATCCAGATAGAGTCTCTTTCAGTAACGTGCATTTTTAAAAACCTATCAGTGCCATGTATCCTGAGTATGGAGTTCTTGAGGCAGACGAAAGCTAAAATTGACATCGAGTGTGGAATCCGTACTCTAGTAGCGAGCCAGCAACAAGTAACTGTAAATTTGTTAAGAAGTAAGGTGAAGACAAACTTTGGGGTGCTTCAAATAGCAGTACGGCCATGGACTAAAAGACAACAGTACAGTCAGACAGAAGACATGACAGATCTTGAAAGTGTTAATGACGATGACTATAGAGACCAATTCCCGGTCAGAATGAATTATATGGTAGAGTTAGTGAGTCCACTGAAGTATCGAAACAACAGAAGAACGAGCTTTACAATTTGTTAACAGATTACGTTCAAGTATTTTCTAAGAAACCTGGACTAATAAAAGGCTTTGAATATCAAATGGATGTCCTGCCCCATTCAACCTACTGTAGAACAAGCTATTCCATTCCATATGCGAGACGCGAAGCTGTCAAGTGCGAGATCAGGAAAATGTTACGCTGGAATGTGATACAAGTATCTCATTCACCTTATTCGGGTCCTTTATTGTCTGTACTAAAATCAGATGGTAGCGTAAGGCTAGTCCTAGATGCAAGATTAATCAATAAAATTATAGAACCCATAAGAACGAGACCAGAGGCTCTTGAAGAGCATCTGCAGAAGTTTCATGGAATTAAGTATTTGAGCACCCTTGATTTGAAAAGCAGTTACTGGCAAGTAAAACTTGCGCAGGAGTCTAGGAAGTACACTGCGTTTATATTTGCAGGTAGATCTTACCATTTCAAAGTTGTACCGTTTGGACTAAATGTGAGTTCCGGAATTTTTATTTCTGCCCTTGACTATGTACTAGGTCCTGAACTTTTAGATGAGGTAACAGTCTATGTGGATGACGTTCTTGTAGCATTGAAAAATCGGGAAGATCATGTGGCCCTTCTGCAAAAGGTATTTCAACGATTCAGAGAGTATGGTGTTCAAGCAAATCTTAAGAAATCCAAGTTTGGAAAAAGTGAAATTAAATTTGTAGGACACATCATCACCCTTGAAGGAATTAAACCTGACCCGGGAAAATTGTCTGCTACACAAAACTTTCCAACCCCTGTTACAAAAAGGCAACTGAAAGGATTTACCGGTCTTACGTCATTTTTGAGACGTTTTGTTCCCAATAAGGTATTGAACAATCCCGCTCTTCATAACCTTTTAAAAAAGAATTCACATTGGAATTGGACGTCGGAATGCCAAGACGGATTTCAGAAAATTAAAGACCGTCTGGTTAACAGTAACATTCTCCATCATCCTCAGATGGATAAGGAATTTTGCATTACTGCAGACGCTTCCTTTGTGGGTATCGGCGCTTGTCTTTTCCAGATTCAATTATTAAATGGACACGAGCAAATCCAAGTGATCAGATTTGCGAGTCGAGTGTTATCTGAGTGTGAAAAGTCTTATTCGGTTACGGAGTTGGAGGCACTCGCCGTAGTATGGGATTTTAGGCGATTTAACTATTATATCTATGGAAGAAAAATTAAAGTCTATTCAGACCATCAAGCCTTATCATTCCTCCTTTCATGCAAGTTGTAACATCCCCGTCTTACTCGATGGTGCTTATTCCTGCAGGAATATGACTTGTACATTATGTATATATATATATATATATATATATATATATATATATATATGTGTGTGTGTGTGTGTGTGTGTGTGTGTGTTTGTGTGTGTATATATAAAAGGTATAGATAATGTTATAGCAGACGCACTTTCTCGCTGACCTGAGGGCTTACCAGAAACCAGCGAACTGGTGGAACAAATGTCTAATTATAAAGTTTTGTTAATGAAAGATCCAATTCACAGAAAGTATTTTCTCGTTATGTAGGCAGATTCAGATTCTTCAAAATACAGATCCAAAATGGAAAAAGGTTAGACAAATACTTCACAAAAATCCAGCCCATAAGTTGTCCAAGTTTTATAAAGTTCATAACCAAGTGCTATTTCATAAGACATCTGAGTCATCTGAGAGGTTGAAAGGTGGCTACACTGAGCCACAGCGCCAGAGATCGCGCTAGAGAGCATTGTTCCGCCGCCTCCACTGGCAGTGATTATTGAGATGTCGTAGTGGTCAGTGCTTGTCCAGGACTCGTAGTAGTCAGTTCGTGTTCAGATGTGCTAGTAGGGAGTGCTTGCTGAGATGTGATACTGAAAGGTTCTTGTTCAGATGTGGTAATAGCGAGGCGGTGTGGAGATATATTGTAATTATGAGAGTGATTTTGCTCAATATATGAAGGTAACGAAACTTGATTTATTTTTCATTATTTCCATGTTTTAAATAATGTGTCATTACAGGTTCAGTCAACAAAGCATCTGGCTTGTGTTCTTGGATTAGAGTGTAATTGTGGTTCTCTTGAGTAATTATGGTATTTGTATTTTCTTTAATTAATTCAGTATAATGTTATTTAAAAATTGTTGTGTTGTTGAAGAAGAACCGTGCCAGATGCGTACGTTGAGTCACACTCCCACACACAGAACAGTTACTCTTGTGCTTGTTGTTGCGTTGGTTTTATAGTTGCTGGGGACTTAATTAATTAACTGTGTTAATGAAAATTTCCATTTCATTCTTTGTTATTGTTCTAAGCAGTCAGATTGCGTAATAATAAAAGTCAGGGCCAACCGTTACGAGACTTCGTAATCGGACAGACAGCTACTAAAGCAGAAATTAAAATTATTTGCATTCAATATTTTTATTAAGCCCTCATGCACGTGGCGACCGCTGCTTCGGATCGTCCCTTGGAATTCTTCTGATTGTAAAAATAGTAGACAGTAGTATTGTTGTAGTAATTTGTAGTTTAGTAATTGTAGTCTATATTGCATGTGTAGATTTGGTAATTGGCATTCTTCTGATGGTATTTTTCAAAATTTAATATTGGTTGTCTTGTCTATGGGTTTGACAAATTAGTGCAATTATTTCAATTGTTCGTTAATCGTGTTTGAAGGAAGCGTTTCGTGTGAATGGTATTGTTGGTGATAACGTGTTATATTCTCTGTAATTTTTGTACTGTGACGAGTTTTGTATGTTTTGTAAATGATTACGCGATCGATGAAAAAGGCAAAAATGATGGATAGTCACAATGACGAAATTGTTGACATGGCGAACTCGCCAACACAGGACAACAGTACGATAAATAATGAAGTTGAAAACAATTTAATAAGCAGGGAAAATAGTCCAGAACCCATTCAAAATTTTTCTCAATCAGAAAATTCAGAGAATACGAGATTACCGATAGAAGATTCTGGAATAGTATCGAACACAGATAGCTTTACAGCTATGACGAAGGAAACTGGTTTTGCGGGAAATGTTAGGGGCGAAAAGAATTTCGAACCGGCTATTATGGAGCAGTTGTTGGGTGCAATATTAAATATGGGATCACAGTTACGATCTGAAATTAAAACTGATATAGCATCTGAATTAAAAACAGTGGCAACACGTTTAGAAACAGATATGGGAACAATGGAATCACGGTTAGACTCACAAATAGGAACAATTAGAACTGAGATGGGAACAATGGAAACACGGTTAGATTCACGAATAGGGACATGTTTCAAAAACATGAAAGATGAATTAAAGAAAGAAATCAGAGAAGAAGTACAACCGATTTTGAATTCTCACAATAATAGATTAATTGCAGTAGAGATTAGACAAAGGGAACAGGATAGAGAACAGGAAGAAAGAGATCGCGTGATAGTACAAAAATTTTCAGAGTTAAATTTACAACGTGCACACGATAAGGAAGAGATATTTGAGAGAATCGAGGAATCCGTACCAAATGACAGATTAAATAACCTAACACAACAATATGAACAGTTAACTACCAAATGTGTCAACACTGAAACCCGAGTCGCGACACTTACGGAAGACGTAGGTAAACAGAAAGAAAAAATAGGTGACTTATCGGAAAGAGTTGAGGAGATTTCAGATAAATTGACAAATCTTAGTTTACATGGGGACAGAGATTCAGATGATACAGCACCATTGCCATTTGCAGAAACCGAAGAGTATCAGGACATAAATAAGCATGTTGAAAATCAGGGAAAATTTAATGAACGCGTGAAAAGGGAATTTGAGGCATTAAAAAAGCAAGTCAAACAAATTGAAGGCGAAATCGTAGGAAAAGACGGCAGAAGAGATTTAGAATCACAGATACCAGAGGGGTTTGAAGAAAATAATTTGTTTCATTTACGGGATGCAACAAGAGAGCGCCAGGCGCGCGAACTTGACAATAATCGACATTCAAACTGGGACAGACGCGGTAGGTCTTTGTCGCCACGAGGCGAAAACTTTGACTATAAACACTTTTTGACTGTTCGGAAATTTAAGATCTTCCGCAATTCTAAGAATGACATACATCCATGTGCATGGTTAGATCAATTTATGTATGCACTCCCACCAAATTGGCCACTAAGTCACAAACTGGAATTTATGTGTGGATATTTAGAAAACGAACCGGCGACGCGGATGCGTGCACTCATTAGAGAGTGTAATAATCTGAATGATTTTTATCATGCATTTCTATCGGCATATTGGTCCGAAAACACGCAAGACAGAGTCAAACACAGTCTTATTATGCAGCGTAATTTCAAACAGTCTGAGTTCCACACACCAGCAGAATATTTTGAAGACATGATTCGAAAGAATCAGTTCCTTTCTAACCCTTACAGCCCGACTGAATTAATTCGCATTTGCTTAACTAAGCTGCCACAATCCATAAGACAAATTGCTTTAGCTGGAAGATGTAAAGACGACATTGAGACTTTTAAGACTTTGTTACAAGAACTTGAGTATGACAACGACGACGGGACTTCTTGTAACTTTTTCAGTAACAGTAATTACGATAGATTTTCAGAGAAAAGGGATAGTGATCGGAACGGGCGTTATATGGGTAATTTTGAGAATGACAGACGTAACAGACAGGACAATAGATACCAGCCTTATGACAATAACAGACGTTCTAACAGAAATTACACAGGCAATTATGATAACGGTAATTCGTACCGGAATGATCATTCATACGGAAACAGTAATCGGTATCATAAAGACAGAAATTATTCATACAACAATAGAAATTCTTACTACAGAAATAACCAGGATAGTAGATACAACAATAATTTCAGAAGTGACAGTCGAAATTATACAAGGAGTAGTTATGCAGACAGACAGGAAAACAAAAATTTTAATAACAGACACAACCAAGAATTTGCATCTAACAGACAGGAAGGACCTAATTGGCATCCTCCGCGTGATAGAAATTCAGAGAGACAAGTGGAAATAGTAGAAATTGATCCGCGAAATGTCGGGAATAATCAAAGACGTGACGCAAACAATCGACAATGACTAGCAGCTTCGGCTTCTGGCAGCAATATAGACGGTTCAGAAAGTAATGACACTACAACTTTACACTACGTACGCCTGGAAGATATGAGAGACATCTTGCTAGGCGAAAAGGAAAATAATGTAGACGCATTTTTACATCCTGTTATTGAAGTATGTGTGGGTAAGAATAAGTTCACTGCAGTTTTAGATTCTGGGAGCCCATTGAACGTCATTAGTGAATCGGTTTTTCGTATATGTGAAAGAACTATTGCCTGTCCTGTGTTACCTATTTCTAAAACTACAATTCGAGGAGCGATTTCTGGAAAAGGTGTGGAAGTTAAACAACAGACCAACATAAATTTCATTTGTCAAGGATACGAATTGTCTGCTAATTTTATTATTGTTCCATTACTCAGTACACAGATTATATTAGGTATGGAGTTTCTTAACACACATAAGGCAATTTTGAACTTTAAAGAAGGAAGTGTGAATTTGAATGTTGCCGGTATGCCGAAATGTTTGAAATTTTTCGAGTGTTTAGCAAGATCTGAATCAGATACAAAATGTTTAAGGTTTCTTACTTCTGATGTTTTCGTTGAGCATTATGACGACAGTGTGTTTATTCATGACAATGACAATAGATACAGAGACGCGATGGAGGATATAATTAGTAGCGAAGAATTAATTAATGAAAAGGTTAAAAAAGCTGAAGTGCCAGATGACGTTGCAAGAGAAGAGCTGCACCATATTTTGACTTCACATGCTACAGTGTTTAGTCATCACACAGGAACTATACAAGGCTTACAATATTTATTTAAAGTAAAAGAACACACACCATTTCGCGGAAAAACGTACGCTATTCCTTTGGCTTACAGAGACAAGGTTAAGAATGAACTTCAATACATGTTAGATCAGGGCATTGTTGAGCCAGCAGTCAGTCCTTATACCAGCCCATTACACGTTGTTCTTAAAAAGGATGGGTCAATTCGTTTGGTTCTGGATTCCAGACAGATAAATAATATTATTATTCCTGAAACTGACCGTCCACAAAATTTAGATGAACTTCTTCAACATTTCCATGGAATTAAAGTTTTATCCACGATTGATATGCGCGCAAGTTTTTGGCAAATAGAACTCCACCCTGATTGTAGAAAATATACTGCTTTTTTAGCCTTTGGTAACTGTTACCAGTTTCGGAAATTACCGTTTGGACTTACTGTATCTTCAGCAGCATTCATTCGTAGCTTAAATGAAATTTTACCTGTTTATCTTCGTGACAATATTACTTCTTATGTTGACGACATTCTTATTGCTAAACGTTCTTGGAGTGAGCATAACACAATTTTGGATTCATTATTACGTATTTTTGCACGAGTTGGCATGACAGTGAACTTGGAAAAATCTGAATTTGGTCGTTCTCAGGTGAAATTTCTCGGTCACATTATTTCTACAGAAGGTATTCTCCCTGATCCAGAGAAACTAGACGCTATTCATAATTATGCTGTTCCTACCACAAAACGTGATGTTCGTAGTTTCCTTGGTGTCTGTAATTTTCTTAGACGCTTTGTTAGATTGGACAATTTGGCCACACCTCGTTTATGTGAATTATCTGGAAAGAATTCTAATTGGTGTTGGGATGAGGAGCTCAGTCAGAATTTGAACAACTTCGTGATGCTTTAGTTGCTGCCCCACTTCTTTCACATCCGGATTTATCTAAAGATTTTTGTTTGGCGACGGACTCATCATACAAAGGCCTAGGTGCACATTTATTTCAAGAGATAGAAGAAAACGGCGTTGTAGTACAGAAAACTGTTGCCTTTGGAAGCCGTGTTCTCTCTAAATCAGAGAAGAATTATTCGATTACGGAACTTGAAGCTTTGGCTGTTGTATGGGCCTTCACAAAATTTCGCACATTTTTGTTTGGCAGACATACTAAGGTTTACACCGATCATCGAGCTCTGGAATTTCTTATGTCGACAAAATTAACTCATGGCAGATTGTCACGATGGGCGTTGTACCTACAGGAATTTGATTTTAGTATTGTTTACATACAGGGATCTTCAAATATTGTTGCTGATGCTTTATCACGTGCACCTATGGGTTTGAAACAAAGTGCCGAAGAGGACGGCAAAGAAAACCATTATTGTTTGATGTACATTCAAGGTGTTGCGTTTGAGAACTTTATTTCGTCTTCGCTCCAGGACATCGCTAAGGAGCAAAATAAGGATCCAATCTGGAAGGACATTAAGGAGAAGTGGAGGAGAAAGGAAAGCGTAGCGATCAGACAGTATTATTTAGTTCGCAATGATATTCTTTTCAAACGAAAATCGGTCGACAACTCTGTTTGGTTAATTTGTATTCCTGATGAGTGGGTCAATAAATTGATTTGGTACACACATTTCAGTTATGCGCACTTTGGTCCCAGAAAATGCTTTCATAAATTACGAGAAAATTGCTACTTCAGTAATATGGAAAAACGTATTCGATCTGTTCTTGCCAAATGCAAATTATGTCAAAAGGCTAAGCCGCCAACAGTTTCTCACAGAGCACCGTTGTTTCCTATCATTCCAGCGAAATTAAAGGAGATGGCTGCAGTCGATTTGTTCGGTCCAGTGGTTCGTTCTACTAATGGTTTTGCGTATATTTTCGTAGCAGTGGAATTAACATCAAAATATGTGTGTTTTACACCTTTACGCAAAGCAACAGCTCGTTCAGTATCTAATGCTTTCATCAAACATTTTCTTAAGGAAGTTGGTCATGTTGATAAGGTTATATCAGATAATGGATCACGGTTTCGCTCTAAAATTTGGCTTCGTACTCTACGGCGTCGTAAAATTAAACCAATTTTCATTTCACTTTTTCACCCTCAATCTAATCCTTCAGAGAGATGGATGAAAGAAATCAATAAATTGTGTCGTCTTTATTGTCATCAGAATCACAGAACGTGGGATCAGTATCTTCATATTTTTCAAAACATTCTGAATGAACTCTCTAATGACTCAACTTCTTTACCGCCTCTATTGATATTAAAAAATAAAGTACCAACAAATCGCATTTCTGAAATCGTTCCTTTTCCGCCTTCACGGAAACTGCGGCATTCTGAAGTTGTCAACCTGGCTCTACGAAATATTGCGTCTGCGGCTGCAAGAAGAGAGAAATCAGCTAAACGTCCTGGTCGTTTAAAAATCTTGTCAGTTGGTCAAAAGGTATTAATTAAGTCCCACCGTTTGTCTCATAAAGGAAAAGGCTTGTGTCGCAAATTTTTTCTGCTTTATAACGGTCCATATAGAGTTCGCAAAATTATACATGATAACACTGTTGAAGTAGAAACTCTTAAATCACGACGCTCTAAGGGAATACATCACATATCGAACGTAAAAATTTTTGTGGAATGACATACTTTTGAGAAACCAACAGTTATACGTAAACATGTGGAGAATGCAAGGATACCGCGCCGTGTTCCGGCGGCGGCAGATACTCAAAGCAACAATGAAGTCTGCGCGCCGCACAAGGCAGTCGTTGACCGCAAACAATCACTTCCTACGTCACGCGCCTACAGCTGATCGAGCGCTCAGTGTGAATGCACTGACAGCCGTAAACAAATACACAGTCTAATTTCTCGGATTAAATTCTGTATAAAGCTATAAGGACTTCAAAAATTATGTTATTAACGTTCAGTATTTTTCAGGATACGGTTGTGTAAAATATTTAAGACCTTCAGGTAAATTCTGTGCATGTCCGACGTTAAGACGACTTACTATGGAGAAAATTTCAGGAAGAATGTAATTTTGAAGAAGAAAAAAGTAATAAACCAAAAAGGGTAACTATTAATTGAGTTTATTTTTCAGGTAATATAAATTCACTTAGGTACGTACTTTAGACGTAATTTGCTGCTCGCGATTACGTGATTCATACTTTGTGCTAATTTCATGTTCTATGAATTTACTAGTGAAGCGACGTGCTTACGCACATTAACTGATTTTGACAATGATTAATTAATGAACAGGGTTGTTATTTGTATATATTATGCATCGCTTGGCTGCACTGCTTTTTCACTGATGTCATATTTTTCTATTATGTGCCTGCTGTGCTTATTTATTTAAATTATAATTGTCATCTGATTAATTGTGCTGACTGTGGTTATGTATGTAGGTTATACTTTGTGATTTATCTGCTTGCGCCTTCATGTTTACTTATTAAGATTACATATGAACATTTATTTGCTTATGCTGATGTGATGCTAATGACCTGTTTATTGTGTAAGGCATGTTTGCTGCTGTGCGTATGGATTTCACATTTACACATTTCTGTTTTGTTGTCATAACTACTCTTCAATTTAGTATATAGAAATGCTGATATACTGTGTACGAACATAGAGTTTAGGTTACACTGTGGTATTAATTATAGATTTTTCGCGTGGCAGAGCCTCGTTGTAGGGATTGTGCTGCATCCACTTGTTGACATTCTGTTCTCTACTGGTATATTTACTCGCTATTGCATGTTTTGCTTACGCTCAGTGCCTTATATTTTTAAGATAAGAAAATGAACTGCTATAATTCGACGAACGACATTAGTACAAGAAAGTCATAGAAGTCACATGAGCTGAAGTTTTATGGAAGCTGTATAAATTTATGCTAATAGGAAGGAAGCTAACGACATGACAGACCAAAACTAGGTTTAGACATTGACAGTATTACACTGCATTTTCGTGAGCAATTGAAATAGGAAGTGACACTTGACACAAAAAATACTCCACATGTTTGCTTCTGCTATGATTCTTGAAGTGGTGTACACACTGTGAAATATTATGATCATTAACACTTCGTAATCGTACTTAATTACTGAAAGTTATTCGAACTAAGTCTGTTAGAGGTCATGTATGCATTTCTTTTATTTAATGATGGACAAGGAACCAAAATGTATCTTATAATTTATAATGAGTAGAAAATTTGGGTCAGATGGATTACACAGAGGTTGTGTGTTGACACTGTATCTTCGGATTGTATGGATGATGAGGTTTGCATTAGGATTTTATCTGTACTGTTCGAGAAGACTGACTAGAGGAAGGAGTTGCTGTGGAAGCGAAATGATATTGGTGCTGAGGTTTATATGTTATCGACGTATTATTGAGGTATTGAGATTGGGTGAAGTTGATGATTATTGGAGTTTTGGTGGATAAGAGGTAAAGTAAGTGAGGAAGATTAAGTGATGATGATTGGAGTTTTGGTGGATAAGAGGTAAAGTAAGTGAGGAGCATATTCTTTTTGTTGGTCCATATGGAACAAGGAGGATGAAGATGGCAGACTAGAACACCCAAGTAGAAAGAAGATTGCCTACAAACACACTTTGTTAAATCAATAAGCAGTATACACTTTTTTTTGAAGAGAGGAAGTATTTGCATATCTTGGCTCACTGACAGTTGTTCAGCAACAGTACAATTTGATCTGGCTTGGCAAACATTGGTCTAGACATGATGACTATGACGTTGACTAACTATTATTGACTGTTATACATTGCTGCCACTACTACTTGATACACATAATGAACATAAAATTTCGACAGAATTGCATTTACACAGTTAACACTATTCAATTACACAGTAGCACTAATGTGGATGAAAGATGAGTGAGTGTGTTTTGTGTGTTTTCCTTTTATAATCCCAGAGAAGTGATCCCAACCTATCTCCTAAATATTATTTCACTTGTTTGTTGTGGCTTGCACTGACACCCATAAATGTTATAGGTTTACTGGTATTTGTGTATTGTAATAGTTAATGTGACAATTAACTGATATCATTTGTGTGTTTATTATGATTTGTATGTTTAGTGTAAGAGCAATGATTATATTTTGTTAAAGAAATTGTATGTGCATTCAAACTATTGTTCATGACTGAACTGTCTCAGTAGTTATGGTGAATAGTATGGACTGTTACTTGCACCTTTTCTACATGATTGGCGCTACAAGGATATGTTTAATTTCTGCTGATGAACTGTGTGATCAGTGATTGTAAAAAAATTATGGACTGTTACTTGTACCTTTTCTACAATATTGGTGCCACTAGGACATGTTTAATTTCTGCTTATAAACTCTGATGAACAGTGTGATCAGTGACAGTGTATTTTATGGAACTGCTTCTGCTGAGAAATGTGACTTGTTGCTGTGTGCACCTGATCAACATTGCTGGTGCCACTAATGGACTGCTTCTACTGAAATGGTGTTACTTGTTGGTGTCTGCACCTACTCAACATTGCTGGGTGCCGCTGATGGATTGCTTCTACTGAAATGAAGTCACCTGTTGCTGTGTGCAACTGATCAACATTGTGGGTGCCACTGATGGACTGTTTCTATTGAAAAAATGTTACTTATTGATTTTTGCACCTGTTGACCATTGCTGGGTGCTATTGCTGGAACTGTCAACTGCTTATTCTTGAGCTATGGAAAGCGTTTATGTGAATATTTGTATAAACTGATTTTTTTGTGTATTACTGTTTGTGAAAAGCTATGAGACTCTTACCTGCACATATTCGTCATTGCTGACGCTATTGATTGAACTGTTTAACCACATAATACTTGTGTAAACTGTTATGTAAAGTCACATGTATGAAAGAATTTGTATTGCTTACTGTATTTTATATATTAGGTTATTGAAAGGTCAGTGCAAAGCCAAAATTTTATCTAGTTATATGATATTTACGCATTAATATTATCTTTTATTTTTGTCTGTATTTTTTTGACGAATTTGGTGGTATTTTCACCACCAATGCTGGCAAAAATACCATCAAATTCTAGCCCGTGGAGGAAGGGCATATGAAAGGTGGCTACACTGAGCCACAGCGCCAGAGATCGCGCTAGAGAGCATTGTTCCGCCGCCTCCACTGGCAGTGATTATTGAGATGTCGTAGTGGTCAGTGCTTGTCCAGGACTCGTAGTAGTCAGTTCGTGTTCAGATGTGCTAGTAGGGAGTGCTTGCTGAGATGTGATACTGAAAGGTTCTTGTTCAGATGTGGTAATAGCGAGGCGGTGTGGAGATATATTGTAATTATGAGAGTGATTTTGCTCAATATATGAAGGTAACGAAACTTGATTTATTTTTCATTATTTCCATGTTTTAAATAATGTGTCATTACAGGTTCAGTCAACAAAGCATCTGGCTTGTGTTCTTGGATTAGAGTGTAATTGTGGTTCTCTTGAGTAATTATGGTATTTGTATTTTCTTTAATTAATTCAGTATAATGTTATTTAAAAATTGTTGTGTTGTTGAAGAAGAACCGTGCCAGATGCGTACGTTGAGTCACACTCCCACACACAGAACAGTTACTCTTGTGCTTGTTGTTGCGTTGGTTTTATAGTTGCAGGGGACTTAATTAATTAACTGTGTTAATGAAAATTTCCATTTCATTCTTTGTTATTGTTCTAAGCAGTCAGATTGCGTAATAATAATAGTCAGGGCCAACCGTTACGAGACTTCGTAATCGGACAGACAGCTACTAAAGCAGAAATTAAAATTATTTGCATTCAATATTTTTATTAAGCCCCCATGCAAGGTGGTGTGTTTGCATCCCTCGAAATTTCATTGAACATCTTCTGTGGTATACTCACATTTCGTGGGGTCACTACGGACCAGAAAAATGTAAAAGGAAAATCTCGACTTACTGTTATGTTCCGAATCTACATCAGAGAATCCATAAATTATTAAGAAACTGTGTCATCTGTCAAAAGGCAAAATCCTTAAACATTTCCACTTTAATCTCACTAAATCCAATAATTGCTGAAAGGGCAAACCAGCTTCTTAGTATTGATTTGGCAGGTCCACTACCCACCGGTAGGGGAGGCGCTAAATACTTAGTAGCAATCCTGGACAATTTTTCTAAGCACATAAGACTGTACGCAGTGAAATCTTCTTGTGCAAATCCGATAATTCGTCGCATTGAAAATGATTATTTCCCACGATTCGGGGTTCCAGAATCAATCTTGTGCGATAATGCTTGAAATTTCACATCACGCCCGTGGCCTGCATTTCTTGCTCGCCATGGAATCAAACAAATTTTGATATCCCTGTTTCGACCGCAATCGAATCCGTCAGCAAGAATCTTCAAAGAATCTTCAGAGAATTTAACAGATCTATAAGGACGTACATTCCGAGTAAGCAATCTAAGTGGGTAGACTTCGTAACACCTTTCGAACAGATTGTATACCACCTTCCTCATCTGTCGATCGGATTCACGCCACATCAGTTAATGTCAAGATCAAAAGAAAAGAATAAATGAATATACCCCCTTCCAAAGTTACAAGACAACCAATTGGACCTAGACGCAAAAATCAGGCAAGCTCTCATATCATTGACAATGTATGCTAACCTCCGAAAAAAGGTATTTGGTAAGAAGGTAAACAGAGTTATCGATTTCAAATAAGGAGAAAAGGTATTAGTCAGGACTCACTTTAAATCATCCCTGTTGTTAAAGAAGAATCGTAAGTGGCAACACATTTATGAAGGTCCCTTTGTGATAATGAGGAAACCACACATTGGTAGCTATTTGTTATCTGACCCAGCCACGAATAATATCAAAGGATTGTTCCACCATCATGATTTAAGAAAAATTTATAACGCCAGGAATTAAGTTAATTTAAGCTGTAAGAAAATTCTAAGGTATTGGAGATCAGGATTAACCAATGAGCGACAAGAACTGAACTGAACTGACTACGGACGTTAACCGGTGCTAAAACGAAACCTTATATATTAAAACGACGCGTCTGGAAAATAAAATACAGAATAAGTTGTAGACAAGTATTTATATGAATAATCTTTATGAAAACAGGAGGACATGTCCTAGAGGCGATTTTCAATTTTAGTTATAAGTTAGTATGTAAGAAAAATGATGTACTCGACAGGTATTAATTAGCCCCGAGGTACTAAAATGAGGAAAGAGGAAGGAGCGAATAATGCACTTCTCTCGCTAAATAGTAATTTGAAAATGAGCAGGAAGGAGCGAATAATGCACTTCTCTCGGTAAATATATGAAAATGATGATTATATGTGCTTAGTATTAGAAAGTGAAATTTAATCGAGGACAAATTAATGACCTGTTTTGAAAGAAAATACTTACCGTCCCGACAAAAGAGGAAAGTAGTGTGAAAAGATTCGATTTCATGAGGCTATTCCCTATTTTCAAATGTGACGTAAATAAGACATCACCTGTTGCGCAAAACAGTCAGTAGATTTAACCTGTAAGTTCCAGCACAGCGCTGTGCCAGAGATAAAATAACATCTCTTTGAAGTAAACAGATACCTAGGATTAAGCATGAACAGATTGATAACGCTGTGCAATTGTTCTAAAAAGGCCTGACGTTAACCTTAAGTAAAAGCGTGATGGAATAAAGAGGAAGTTTATTATATAACGCAAAGTAAGATGAGTCCAGACTATAAACAAGCTGAGTAAAGGAACATATGAGTAACATGGTTTATTATGGCAATTTCAAGGTACTATTGAGCATTAGCGATACTGCAAATTCACAAGCTAGCAGCAAATAGAATTAGAATCTCGCCCAAGCTTCACAGGTCGCCACAGCAGCAAACAACACTCTAGTGAGAGGCTTATATATACAAATGATAATTAATACCCAAATGCGTAATGCATAAACTTGACTTAGTCTAAGAAATGAACAAAGAGTAGTAAGCAAGCTGCAGCAAGATACATATTAGATACAAATGCTTGAAGTGATAGATTTTATTTTAAGTGCGCACTGCAATATTTATTGTTTTCTCTATGATTATGTGATTATTGAATCCCTTTTCTAAGTGCAAATCCTTTAAGATCCTTGATCCTATCCACTCCCCAGGATCAACTTGTAAAGATGCACGTGTACTTGGGAAGTGAGGCACTACATATAAAAATGAGTAGGTTCGTAACGCGCATATTGCTTTTGTAATGCGCAATGTAAATTAAATTTTCGACCTGGTTGAGGAGTAATTTAAATTCTGTCGATGATCGGCGAGTAGGCCCGCTTTGCCCACTTTTCTTTTTCGACTGTTTGTATTTCTACACGAAATCCAGAGGCGGAATTGCTATTTTCAAATCTGTCCTCGAACTTTCTTTAAAGATAAGCACATACGAGAGAAACTTTGACATAAATAAAGCTCCCCTCACAAGTCACTAAATGAGATGAACATTAAAAAAATGTATTGGGCCTAAAAAATGAATAAGCAAGCGTGATAAAGATTACTATGAATGAAATTAATTTGTAAATGAGATTGAAATGAATTTGGTCAAAGAAAAAGGACTTATAATAGCTTACCTGTGACCGTAGGCATAAATAGTAAAAAAAAAAAAGACTAATTAACAGACAATTGTTCTGATTCAAAGTGGTCAATTAGATTATTTCTCGATTTAAATGAACTCTTGTAAATATTAGTATGTAAATCAATTTGTAAACACCGTGTGATGTTATGAAGCGAGAATTTCTTTTAATACACCGTTCACGCAGACGCTCACCACAGTGCAAGTGAAGTTTTAAAGTTCGACGATTTTCAGTGGCAGTATTCTACGGCACCATATGTGTGAAAAATTCATTGATGTGTGCAGTGTGTAATAATCAGTGTCATTCCACACATGCAGTTGCAGCGGTAGCTACCACTTACCTGTGAATCCGTAATTGGAGAGTGGACAGGAAGTGATGTGAGGCAGTTTCGGTGGTAGAAGCTCCCTCCAGCAATCTAAAAAGCACAAAGCTATGATCCGCCGAACAAAAGCGACGCACGGCATCTCAAACGCGAAATCAACGCTCTGCGAGGAAGCTCCGGTCACGTGCGCGCGCACAGACTGAATTTCAAGATTGCTCGCAACAGTGGAGGCGGACAGCCACCATGTGACGAAATAATGTAAACGTTCAACCGCCAACAGCAGTTGCTGTGCGCTATATTCTGTAGCAAAAACAATCACATCCAGTACTGAAAACATTTTTGTATGTAGCATAAACCTTCTGAGAGACTCTAAGATAGAGAAGTTAGCGTAATTAGTACAATGACTGATTGTACACAGAGCTAAATCACAAGTTCACCTCTGAACACTGTTTAAACTTTAACGGGAGGTCACGATACGAATGAAAATAAGCACACGAAAATACCTCAAAGGATCCGATCCTTCCTATATCCCATGCCACATGTATATTAAATTTGTAAGAGGTCCGAGCAGATGTAATTTTATTTAAGAGGTATGTAAGAGGTCCGAGCAGATGTAATTGCGATGCGCTGCCTGCGACATGCAAGGTATAAGAGAATCGCTGACCAGAGAGCAGTGTTGACTGAGTAGGAACTGTGTAGCTGTAGCAGTAAGTTGTTGCTAGTGGCTAGTCTGCAGTCTGCTCTGGTCTGGAATAGTGTATCGTGTTGGCTGGGCCGGTCGCGGTGCAGCGATGCCGGAGCCTGAGTATTATTGTATAAGGTAAAAAGCAGCCTCGCGCATATCCAGTAATTTATCTGAACTCCCATGTAAATGTTTTAAAAAAATGTCCTAATACTAATCTTTGTGATATAAAGTAATTTTTAACAAGCATTCATTTCAATTTAAAGAATTTACTAATTTCTCCAATCCATGACATTCCGATTGTTCCAAAAAAAAAATGTGTTGCTACCTTTCATAAATGACAAATCTATCGGCCAGCATTGCACAGAGCTGTGTCGGAAATAATTAATTGCAAGAGCAGATATTTGGAGACTTTATTGAGGTAAGAATTTTTTCCTTTTTTTTATTCAGAATGATCTTACAGGGCCCTGACGCAGCACTGCTGTCGTCCAAAATTTACAAGGTTACTGAATTTATTTTTTAATACGAGGTTTAGGAGTTTTTCTGTTTCGAGCTTACATTAAATGAGAAAAGATTTTTGTGGGTACATTAAATGGGAAACAAATTTTGTGTGGAGGTTAAATGTGAATGAATTACTGTAGGGAGGTTATAAATGGGAACCAATTTTGTTCTGAGAATCATATTCATTATTATTATTATTTATACTATTTTGTGGGGAGGTTACACTTGGAGACAACCGGCCAGGATCGTATTTCCTTGTGAATCTCTGAGAAGTAGTCATATATCTGCTCTTATTTACTTAAATGTAGTTTGCATCTGGCGCAACGCATTTACTAATTTGAAACGCTTTCTTTCACAGATCATCCGCAATTTATTACTCTTTGTTGTAATTGTGTTTGTTCCATTTTTGCTTTGTCTTTGTTTCATTTTGTGCTTAATTTTGATTCGTGAAAAATGCCGCGAAAAACTATTAACAGTACATCGCGATGTGCAATGAGTGAAATAGTCGACTCGAATAATTTGTCCGATAATACTTGCGATACTCTGTGTAATAATGATAATCCTCCATTTGCAGACAATAAGTGCGTAGTGATCACTAATATTGATTTTGATCCTAATGATGAGCAAACAAATGCAATTATGTCCAGAGTAAATGTAACAACTGATGACGCGGCACGTTCCGATACAATGAACGCTGCCCAGTTTGACACACCCGGTTTGCAAAATTTGAATTGTGAACAGATAAATTTTTCTCACGAAGATGAACAATGTAGTCAAAATACGTCAGATTTATTTGATTCTGAGGTAGTGACCCACAGTGCAGACCCGATTGGCAAACCTTTTCGAGAATCACAGAATGACCAAATGGTTACACAAAACGTGACAATTGCAGGTACGCCATCAAACAGCACAGAGAATAGAGTAGGTAATATTGGCATGGATCAAGTTATGGCATTATTGCTACAATTTAATGAAAATTTCGAACAACAACTTAATGAAAGTCTCAAACAACAACTTAATGAAAATAATGTAAATCTCAAACAACAACTTAATGAAAAACTAGACAACAATTCCAAACTGTCGAATGATTAGCAAGCTAACAATTTCAAACAACTTAATGATCAGAACAAACAACTTAGTGAACAGATTACAGCCGTTGCTTCGCAATGTCATGATACTAAAGAACAATTACGTGAGGAAATTAAGGGTTGTGCTAGAAGCAGTCGTGAAGAAATTAGATCTGTGGCTCAAGAATTAAGTAATACACATGCAGCCACTACTAAATTACTGAGAGATGACATTAGTGCAGTCGCTAAACAATGCTCTGAAAACGCAACACCGTTACGCGACGAGTTTAAATTAATGTCAGCAGAACTTTCGCGCACACTGGATGCAAAAGTAGACGCAAAATTTGACCAACAGAACAGCCAAATTGACGAACGTTTTAGTCACCACCTAAAAAACAGTGAAACGCGTTACCGTAAATTTATACAGGAACAGAATAAAGTAAAGCAACAAGTCATGGAAACAATTACTACACACAGAGAGGAAGATAAGCGTAAATTGTTTACGAAAGCAAAAACATACGTAGACAACAATATTGCTACACTATCAGACGAAACTAATACTATCAAACAGTTGAACACCGAATTGTATGATGAAATCTCCGATCTTAAAGCAAAAACACACACACACACAGTAGACTTTCAGACACTGACCGACAGACTTGAACAATTAAAAGTAATTCAGGATCCCGATGCCATCAAACCAGACGTTAAAAAGTTGAACAAAACCACACGTAAAATACAAGAACAATTTAATGCTTGCGATACTAAAAACGATGATTAGGTAAAAGCACTGACTGAAAAATATGATGAATTGGCCAGTCGTATTGACGTTATCGAAAGTACGATACTTCACCAGTTTCGTTTAATCAAACACCTGAATTCCAAAATTTACAGCAGACGATCAGTGAGATAGATTCGTCCAATAGTACATTACGTAGAAAATTGTCAACTTTACAGCAAGAAGTGACAGAAATGAAAGATGTTTCAGCCACTAACACATCACAGCATACGCCACTTTGCGAACATTTGTCAGACTCACACAGCCAGTATAATGTAGGTAATTTACAGAGAGTACGTGAGTTGGAATCCGATCAGTCACAGACAAACAGATTATCATACAATCCTGAACCTGTTCAGACATACAGAGACGATCATTTTGATAATAAGCACTTCCTATTGATGAGAAAATTTAAGGTATTTAAGAATGACAGAACACAGATTCACTCTTTCGACTGGATACGACAATTTGCTTTTGAATTTTCACCGGTATTGCCTGTAACGCAGAAACTAAAATTTATTTGCATCGCGTAATAGACCTCAGGGGATTCCTTACACTTCGATGAATATGTGCCTTAGTGTGCACAGGGCCCCGAGCCGTAGTAGTGCTACATCATCTTTAGTTTTCTGCACTGCTGCCTTCTCTTCTACTATCCTTTATATCTGTCAAAACAGCTCTTCAACTATCGATCTATCTAGGATTATGAATAAGCAAAGAAAACCCGATATTTCAAGTTTTAGCGAAAGTGACAATTTTCATTAGACACTCCAGAACTACCGGCGTAATTTTAATAACGGACAAAATTGTAATCATCAGTATGTACAAAATTTTCAGCAATCGCAAACACATTTTGGTAACAATAGAAGCTTTTCCCCACAACAGCAACAAAACCAGCCGGTTAACATACCTAACCAACAATGTAATGTGCAAGGTCAACCAAGCGCCGCCTATACGTATAGCGTCGGCTCCGCCAAATAGTAACGCACAGCAACAAGGAAATCACTACGTACAGAAGACACATAATTTCAATTCCTATCGCAACGCGCCGTATAGCAATGACTATCATGACAGACGTAAAAGCAATGAGCACAGTTTTCAGCGTACGTTTAATAACAGTCGGTCTTATCAGCAGCAAAATCATCCGCAACAACAGATTATCATGAATGAACCAGACAGTAGATATCATCCCGAACGTAATACGTCAGGAAGAAATAACAGAACAGTACAAATAGTGAAAATGCCACAGCACCCTCCCGAAAATAATAGTACGTCAGATAGAATTTGACTAGATACAGTACAGGTTGCATCTTCCAGCAACGCAAGCAATACTTTTGACACAGAGAATCTTGTTCACGAAAATGTTATTACTTTTGACGACATCCGAGACACTCTTTTGCAGGAATGACCAGTTATTCAACAAACCATTTCACACCCTGTCATTGAAGTAAAGATTGGATCATCCAAATTTTTAGCAGTAATCGGTTCTGGATCACCTATGTCAGTTATAAATGAGGAAACTTTCAAAAATGTAACAAAGAGAATACCTATCCTACGTTACCATTAGGTAAAACTAAAATAAAAGGAGCTGTATCTGTTAAAGGAGTAGATGCAAAATTGCAGACACATTTATCATTTTGTATTGCATGTCATACGTTTCACTCAAATTTTGGATTGTTCCCTTATTGACAACAGGTACATTAGGTACGAATTTTCTGGTACCACACGACGCAATTATTGACTTTCAAAACTCCTATTTAATGTTAAAGGATGAAAATGTACAACTGGCTTTAGAATTTCAGCACTCTTTATCTGCAGAAGAACAAACAATTAATCGTACAGAGGTCATTTCTGCATCACGTAACATAAACTGTCATTCCACACTGTTTACAGATACGTACGTACACAACTATAATACTCCAGACGAAGCCGACTATGACGTTATACAGATGATTTCTGATAAAGTTAAACAGAGCAGTGCAAATACAGACGACGAACGCACGCAAGTACGCAAAATTCTTTTACAGCAAGCTCCAGTTTTTGACAACGTCCCTGGTACTATGTCCGGTTTTATGTATGAATTTCAAGTTAAACAGCACGACACGTTTAAAGCCAAACATTATCCCATTCCGTATATTCACAGAGAACAAGTTAAGAAAGAATTGCAAGCTATGCTTGAGCAAGGAATTATTGAACCGGCAGTTAGTCCGTACATAAACCCGCTCCATATTGTTAAGAAAAAGGATGGTTCACTTCGCGTCGTACTTAATTCGCGTCACATCAATGACATTATTATTAATGAAACAGATCGCCCTCAAATACTAGAAGAACTGCTACAGAAATTTCATGGTACTGCTATTTATTCCACATTAGGTTTGAAATCTGGATTTTGGCAAACTCAGCTCCATCCCAACTGCAGAAAGTACACGGCGTTTCTCTGTTTTGGTGACTGTTATCAATTTTGTAAATTACCGTTCGGTTTAACTATTTCTTCAGCAGCATTTATTCGCGGATTGAATACTATACTTCCGACAGAATTAAAAGACAGAATCACAACGTATGTAGACGACATTCTTATTACAGAAGCTAAATGGTCTGAACACAATCTGATTCTTGAACAACTGTCACGAACTTTTCGTGCACAAGGACTCACAGTTAATCTCAGTAAATAGCACTTTGGCAAAACTTCTATAAAATTTCTTGGACATGTAATTTCAGCAGAAGGCATTGCGCCTGACCCGGAAAAACTTCAAGCTTTACGTGACATTACTGTTCCTGCGACGAAGAAACAACTACGCATCTTTTTGGGTTTAATTAACTTTTTTCGTAAATTTATTCATTACTCTGCTTTAGACACTCCTAGATTATGTCAATTGACAGGTAAAAACACTATTTGGTCCTGGGATAGCCAAGCACATTCTGAATTTGTCAATCTGAAACAAGCTTTGTTGAACGCACCACTTTTATCACATACAGACTTACTAGAAATTTTCCATTGCCACCGACAGTTCTAACACCGCTTTAGGCGTACACATTTTTCAGGAAATTGAAGAAGATCGTACTACAGTAATTAAAAACATCGCCTTTGCAAGTCGCATTCTGTCACCTGCTGAACGCAATTATTCTGTTACAGAACTTGAAACATTATGTGTTGTATGGGCATTTGCGAGATTTAGGCATTATCTTTATGGAAGACACACTGCCGTTTACACAGATCATAGAGCTATCCAGTTTTTACTTTCCGCTAAATTTACACACGACAGATTAAGCAGATGGAAACTTTATTTACAGGAATTTAATTTTACAATTGTTCACATTCCCGGTACACAAAATATTGTAGCAGACGCACTGTCCCGTTCTCTCAGCAACAATCAGCAAGACATCGCAACCAACTCCTGCAAAGCAAATTTCAGCGTCATGTATATTCAACAAGTAGCATTTGAAAATTTCATTTCGTCGTCATTACGAGACATAGCACAAGAGCAGAGTAAAGACAACGTGTGGCAAGATAGGAATAATGTTACCATAAGAAACCATTACATTGTACGCAATAATATTCTGTTTCGCCGCTCTCACCCTGACAGGAACAATGGGTTACTACGTATTCCTGACGAGCTTGTTAACAAATTAATTTGGTATACTCATTTAAGTTACGCACATTACGGAGCCAGAAAATGTTTTCTTATACTGAGACAGAACTGTTATTTTGCCCCAATATGGAGAAACGTATTCGACGAGTTTTAGCGTCATGTAAAATCTGCCAGAAAGCTAAGTCAGACACGACTTCACATATTCCTCCGTTACATCCCATTGTACCTGTTAAATTGAGACACATGGCCGCTGTAGACATTTTTGGTCCGATTCCCAGAACTAATAGAGGTTTTTGCTACATCTTTGTCGCTGTTGAACTCACCTCAAAATTTGTTACCTTTACTCCGTTACTCAAAGCTACTGCTAAAACTGTTTCGAAAGCATTTGTAAATTAGTATCCTTTCCTACATCTCGTCGACTACGACACCATGAAATAATTGACTTTGCGCTCAGAGCGCCGGAGAAGACAGCAAAAATAGGTTTGTACACGACGTGACTTTCACCTTGGACAGAAGATATTAGTACGCACACATTATTTATCCAACAGAGGAAAGAGTAGATGTAGTAAATTTGAGCTTCTATACGCTGGTCCATATAGAATTCGCAACATTCCTCACCCCAATGTAGTACACGTGGAAACTTTGAGAACCAGAAAAAGCAAGGGCAATCACCATGTCTCCAATATTAAACCCTTCATTGAATGAACATACTTTATGATTTATCACATTGTAATGCCATTTTCTGATTTTTATATGACCAATGATGCAATTATATTTATATGACAACTTACTGATGATTATCATATTTTTTCCTGGCAAGTGCCCAGCAAGGTAAGGTTAGTAGGTCGCTTTTCTTGTCGTTACACATCATACCCTGCACATTTTCCATTTTTCGTGTATGTATGATTATTTTTCCTGTTTTATTTGTATGCACTACGAAATCTTTAAGATATAACAAACACCAGTTGACTTTGACATTTTGCCTTATGATATCTCAACATCGTGACTATTTAACATTTTTTTTTGCTACTATATTATGATACTCTGTGTACATTTTTGCACCTGAACACTGTCTATGTTTTTGACGTAATACGTCTTCTGTCATGCTATGCTGTATGCTTAATTACATCACTAGAAACCAGTTTTTATTTAATGGGTATATGATTTAAATGCAAGACATTAATCCTTATTCATCATTTTCAGAAAACAATAACATGTAAAAGAAATAAATTAAACAAACCACAGTGGATTACTATGAAATGGGAATTTCACCTTCGGAATGAACGAAAGAAGATGCAATTCCTCGTCACGAAGAGTAAATGGATCAGAATTAACAAACATTAACAAGAATATACTATACACATCATATGACAGCAGTCTTAACTAATTATTTTTCTTTCAGAATACGAGGTGATTGATGCAGGCTGTCAGACAGAACTACACATCTTAGTTTTAGTGATGAAATATGATAGAAATAAAAAACTCTATACTGTGAATAATTGTATGAAGTAAATGGTAATATGAATAATGAATAATTAAGTGGTTCTTTTTTGCAGATGATAATGAATGGTGATGAATAGTTATATGAAGAATATGCTAATATGAATAATGAAGTTTTTCTTTGCAACTGATGATAGTAATGAAGTTATGGTAATATGAAGAATGAAGTTTTTCTTTGCAGATGAGAATAATGATGAAGTTTATATATTTACTGTTAGTTAAGAAATCCTATGTAGTTATTTAAGTATTTGTTGCAGTTCGTTTTGACAGTATTTCTTATGTCGCATGGTATAATGACTGAATGTTATGGAAAGGACAGCTAGAGAACATACATTTTGAGTACACATTACATTACCTGTTAATTCGAAGTTCACTAATTTTCAGCATAATATGCGTTTCTTCTTTCAGCTTAATAATTCATCTTGTATTTTTTTCAGGCGAAGCTATTCATGATATTAATGTGCTATAAGCAGTTAGTTATTAAACCTGTTCTAGTACTTGCATTTTTTTTAACCATTTGTGTGTGTCATTCATGAATGTGGTCACATATACTCTACTTGTTTCATAACCTTGCTACAGCTGACTCATGATGAATGACGTTACTAATCCTTATTTGCAGCTATAAGTCAAAAGCAAATATTTTTATGCCCCAGCAATTAATTATCGATCCCAATGCAATGCATTGCTAGCACAAAAAAAATGTATTAACAGTCCTAAATAATGCTACCAGTTTAAGAGAGTTCTGAGTAACACTGAATGATGTTTTCTAACCACAGACTTTGAGTAATAGTTACAGTGTGTTACATTTTAAATATGTCCTATGTCACTTGAATGATGAGTTCTGAGTAATACTGAATGATGTTTTCTAACGACAGACCTTGAGTAATAGTTACAGTGTGTTACATTTTAAATATGTCCTATGTCACTTGAATGATGAGTTCTGAGTAATACTGAATGATGTTTTGTAACAATGTATAAATGATATGCCAATAATTAATGTAAATTATATTTTTGAAATGGGAATTTCACCTTCGGAATGAACGAAAGAAGATGCAATTCCTCGTCACGAAGAGTAAATGGATCAGAATTAACAAACATTAACAAGAATATACTATACACATCATATGACAGCAGTCTTAACTAATTATTTTTCTTTCAGAATACGAGGTGATTGATGCAGGCTGTCAGACAGAACTACACATCTTAGTTTTAGTGATGAAATATGATAGAAATAAAAAACTCTATACTGTGAATAATTGTATGAAGTAAATGGTAATATGAATAATGAATAATTAAGTGGTTCTTTTTTGCAGATGATAATGAATGGTGATGAATAGTTATATGAAGAATATGCTAATATGAATAATGAAGTTTTTCTTTGCAACTGATGATAGTAATGAAGTTATGGTAATATGAAGAATGAAGTTTTTCTTTGCAGATGAGAATAATGATGAAGTTTATATATTTACTGTTAGTTAAGAAATCCTATGTAGTTATTTAAGTATTTGTTGCAGTTCGTTTTGACAGTATTTCTTATGTCGCATGGTATAATGACTGAATGTTATGGAAAGGACAGCTAGAGAACATACATTTTGAGTACACATTACATTACCTGTTAATTCGAAGTTCACTAATTTTCAGCATAATATGCGTTTCTTCTTTCAGCTTAATAATTCATCTTGTATTTTTTTCAGGCGAAGCTATTCATGATATTAATGTGCTATAAGCAGTTAGTTATTAAACCTGTTCTAGTACTTGCATTTTTTTTAACCATTTGTGTGTGTCATTCATGAATGTGGTCACATATACTCTACTTGTTTCATAACCTTGCTACAGCTGACTCATGATGAATGACGTTACTAATCCTTATTTGCAGCTATAAGTCAAAAGCAAATATTTTTATGCCCCAGCAATTAATTATCGATCCCAATGCAATGCATTGCTAGCACAAAAAAAATGTATTACCAGTCCTAAATAATGCTACCAGTTTAAGAGAGTTCTGAGTAACACTGAATGATGTTTTCTAACCACAGACTTTGAGTAATAGTTACAGTGTGTTACATTTTAAATATGTCCTATGTCACTTGAATGATGAGTTCTGAGTAATACTGAATGATGTTTTCTAACGACAGACCTTGAGTAATAGTTACAGTGTGTTACATTTTAAATATGTCCTATGTCACTTGAATGATGAGTTCTGAGTAATACTGAATGATGTTTTGTAACAATGTATAAATGATATGCCAATAATTAATGTAAATTATATTTTTGTTATACTCTATAAATGCTATGCCAATAATTAACTCTTATTTTGAATTATGACTTCTGAATAATACTGAATAATGTTTTATAAAACTATATGAATACCTTATAACTGGCCAATGAATGCCACTGTTTCTTATATTTTAAAATTGTCTTATGTCACTTACATGCTATTATATATGAATACCAGTAGCTTGATGCTACACTCATTAACTCCTGTTTTTAATTAGGACTTCTGAATTATGCATTAAAATGGTTTGTAACTGGCCAATGAGTGCCAATAATTATTTTGAAATATGTTGTATTTCACTTGAATGATGAAAAATGTTTTGTAATATTCAATACTTGCTATATTTTTAGTAACTGGCCAATGAATGCCACCGTTTCTTATATTTTAAATTTGTCTTATGTCACTTACATGCTATTATATATGAATGCCAGTAGCTTGATGCTAAACTCATTAACTCCTGTTTTGAATGATGACTTCTGAATTATGCATAAAAATGGTTTGCAACTGGCCAGTGAGTGCCAATAATTATTTTTAAATATGTCGTATGTCACTTGAATGATAAAAAATGTTTTGTAATATTCAATACTTGCTATGTTTAGTAACTGGCCAATGAATGCCACTGTTTCTTATATAATTTAAAATGTAAGGTCTTATGTCACTTACATGCTATTATATATGAATACCAGTAGTTTGATGCTACACTCATTAGCTCCTGTTTTGAATGATGACTTCTGATGGTTTGTAACTGGCCAATGAGTGCCAATGACTACTATAACTAGATGAATTATGTAAATGTTATGCCATTAATTAACTCTTCCTTTGAATGATCACTTTTGAATAATGCATAAGAACGGTTTGTAACTCGGCAATGAGTGCCAATGTTCACTGTAATCAGATGAATTATGAATAATATTCTGTAATACTCCATACATGGTACAGAAATATTTAGTAACTAGGCAATGAGTGCCACCAATTACTCAAATCGATTGATAGAGTAGTGTAATTCTCAATGATGACTAGCATACGACTTAATGTCCTTCACCTTCTGACCTAATTACCAGAAATTGCTGCAATGTCCGTTTGTCCTGTCCATCCTGATGATCGTGGAGCACTATACTTGGTTTTTGCACTAATTCTACGTTGGTGAAAGAGTATGGATTCTGCAAGAGTGTGGTGTTAACACATCATGCTGTCCACCACCTTGAGCGATGGAGATGTTATTATGGTCCCTCTTTTTGGTGCACCTAATGTACTACCAAATTGATAAAATTGAATATTAATACGACATTTCAGTGTCTTGGGTACACTGATTAATACTTCAGGGAAGAGAACTTCAGATTGTCTCACTTGGTGTTGTGCTCTGTGGAAAGATATGGACTTTCAGTGCAGCTACAGGCAACCAACTGTGCTACAACTATGACGCAATCCTTCCCTTTCCTTTCCTAGTTCTTGTAAAATGGTAAAAATATATACAGTTCGTGTGCACTTTATGTCATTTGTTAATATGTTTTGTACTCATTGCGTATACACTTTGTCATTGCTTGATATGTTCTGTACTACAGTGTGTATGCACTTTATGTCATTTGTTAATATGATTTGTACTCATTGCGTATTCACTTTATGATTTATTGATATGTTCTGTACTCAGTGCATGTGCACTCTATTTCATTTCATGTTCTGCATTTATACATATATGTATATACTCTGTGACTGTAAACTCAGTTAATTAAGAAAAATTTGTTGCTCATGGCAAGTCCAATTGACTCACCATCGCTGCCAAACGTTTTGCCCCCCGCCCCCCCCCCGCCCCCCCCCAGTGGAGGGTTATGTAAGAGGTCCGATCAGATGTAACTGGGATGTGCTGCCTGCGGTATGCAAGGTATAAGAGAATCGCTGACCAGAGAGCAGTGTTGACTGAGTAGGAACTGTGTAGCTGTAGCAGTAAGTTGTTGCTAGTGGCTACTCTGCAGTCTGCTCTGGTCTGGAATAGTGTATCATGTTGGCTGGGCCAGTCGTGGTGCAGCGATGCTGGAGCCTGAGTATTATTGTATAAGGTAAAAAGCAGCCTCGCGCATATCTAGTAATGTATCTGAACTCCCATGTAAATGTTTTTAAAAAATGTCCTAATACTAATCTTTGTGATATGAAGTAATTCTTAACAAGCATTCATTTCAATTTAAAGAATTTACTAATTTCTCCAATCCATGATCATTCCGATTGTTCCAAAAGAAAAATCAGTTGCTTCCTTTCATAAATGACAAATCTATCAGCCAGCATTGCACAGAGCTGTGTCGGAAAAATTAATTGCAAGAGCAGATATTTGGCGACTTTATTGTGGTAAGAATTTTTCCTTTTTTCATTCAGAATGATCTTACAGGGTCCTGACGCAGCACTGCTGTCGTCCAAAATTTACCAGGTTACTGAATTTGTTTTTTATTACGAGGTTTAGGAATTTTTCTGTTTCGAGCTTACATTAAATGAGAAAAGAATTTTGTGGGTACATTAAATGGGAAACAAATTTTGTGAGGAGGTTAAATGTGAATGAATTCCTGTAGGGAGGTTATAAATGTGAACCAATTTTGTTCTGAGGTTATACAAAAAAAATCAGAATCGTATTCATTATTATTATTATTTATACTATTTTGTGGGGAGGTTACAAATTAGTTTTGTAAGCTATTCTAATATAAGATATTTTATCTGTTTCATATGTGAAATAATTCGGAGAGCCACACTCGAGCCCTGAAAGTGAAAGATATGGACTTCCTTGTCAAAGCCATCACCAGTGGCCGCTCTACAATCCAAGCCTATCATAAACAGTGTATGTGCGACGAAATTAATGTATAATTAAGTGCGACAACCGACAAGGCAATCAATCTACAAGACGATGACAATATAATGAATATGGTCAAAGCAGAAAGTTATGTACCAGTCGTGATAGTCAAATTACTTTTGCAACGATGAAAAATGAAGTGTGAATCTATTTCCTTATAAATTTTGTAAATATGTGTACTTACAGCCTTAATTTTAAGAATCATCAAGAAAGACTGAATCCATGCAAACACTGTTAGAAACACAGAACAAATTCACAATGATCCACCGTCAGCAATTACAAATTGAAACGTTAATTCCTTTATTATGGAATGAATGTGAAATGAAACTTTTAATAACCTGTATGTTACACCCGAAAATGACAAATATTCCAATGGGCATGAGGATGAAAGTAATACCTTCGGTATTCCTTCCCTCCTCATGAGAGGCAGTGTAATATTAGTAATTTTCGCCTCACAAACATTAATATACGCTCAATAGTAAATGCCTGATTTCCTAAAGTTATCGAACAATTGTAAAGTAAAAGAAATGAACCATCGCATAGCAGCGACAGAGTCTAATATTCTTTATCTTTGCCGTTCTAGCGCGGTGCATATAAATCTCTATGTACATGTATCGATTAATGGTATAAGAAAGAATTCTGTTGTTTCAAGACAAATGATGCTTTTGGTGTCTCACCTTTTACTGTTGGTATTCTATGAAAGGCGGACGCGGACTTGCTGCGTTCCGCAACTGTATTTTATATTTTATGTGAAAATATTGAGTGAATATGCTAATTGTTATTTTTTTCAATCAGAAAACATGTAGTTTCTTGTAACTGATTACGAACAGACAGCATCAAGAGGACATTTTGACTGTTATGTATAAAGTATTTAACCACAATGGTCATCTATTGTAATTTAACATGAAAAGATACGTAGGATTAAAAAAAAGGTGTGTTACAGATGAGTGTGCTTATTTTAGTAAATTAACCTTGATGATTTCCATCTCCTTATTTACCTGAAGGATAATTATTTTGTGTTACTTCATCACCAGAAATTACGATCACGCTGATGGGCCGAACGCAGCATGAGGCAGAAGGAACATTATCGTTTTCCTATTATTTCTGAACCAACCATTTTGTGTAGTGTTGCATATCTTTTAAAGTCTATAAATCTTCTGGTCCCTTAGTGTTGATCCGGGTATGACTACATCGCGACTATAAAAATGCACAGAAATGATAATGTTTCTTCCGAACGATCTCAAATATATATATCAATATGCTGCTCTTATTCGGGTATTTAATGCTCAACGTATGTTATTATAATAGTTTAATCAATCCCTGATTCTGTTGCCAAGTGGCCCACCAAAATATTCACTTTTTCGACATTAAAAAAAGAGTAACAATTCTTTTTATTTTCGTCCCCCAAGAGCAACGCTACAACATCTATGCTCGTCGTTTTTCCGTGAAGTTACGCCAGAGCTTCCACGTTCAGGCGGATCAAAAACAGTCATAGAGCAATGTCACTTGACACGCATTTCCTTAGTAACGGGCTCCGTCTTTATCGCTGTCTGCAGAACACCACAAATCACTTCACTCTCGTCTTTTTTACACTGTCTGGAAATTAGCTTATAACCCGTAAATCGGGTTTCCTCTAATGTTTTCTTTATTGCACCAAATGTTGCGATTTAGTTTAATGAGTGGCAGATTGCGTTAATTTATAACAGTGCAGACCCAACAGCATTGAGATTTAGGAATTCCGTTCCACTAATAGTTGGGGTACTACTCTTATTATTCGACATTTGGCTAGATATTAACATGTGTGTTAAATATTCTGTTTCATTTTCAAGCTTTATTCAAAATTCTCCTCACCTTCGTCCATTAGACGAGGGAGTAGATCACTTTGCAATTTCGTCTGCATTCTGTAAGTAATTTTTTACTCTTCTTGCGCCATTGTTTCCGTGTAGTAGCCGAAGCAAAAACGCGTGGCATCGCCAACAGCTTATCTCCTTCCATTTTCTACACACGGAATGGCTATTATTTAATACTGGAAAGCGAACATGTAGCGCAAGGTAATGCTACTGTTATGAATTGTAAATGGTAAATATCGTTGACTCGTGTGCGGCGAATTATTAATGCTGAGAGTAGTATAAACTGCCTGCGACAATTCGACGTACCGTGCTACGGACGTATCTCTGTGGAATAAGTAACCAAAGATGTATGTTTGAGGACTGTGTGTGAAGTGATTAGAGAAACCGGACGTGTTTTATGTTGGAGAGATTTTGTTATTGTT
Source organism: Schistocerca nitens (assembly GCF_023898315.1). NCBI lineage: Eukaryota > Metazoa > Arthropoda > Insecta > Orthoptera > Acrididae > Schistocerca > Schistocerca nitens. The sequence goes on from NC_064622.1 coordinate 253,738,218, forward strand.
GTACGACCCTATTAAGCTCCATTGTGGATGATTATTTAGTCGATGGCACAATAAACAAATTCAAGAAAATAATACGCATTCAAGGTATGTATTTATCAATTTATAAAAGATCTGACAAACATATTTCGGATATCACGTGACGTAGATCGATCTGAGGTGCAGTGTGGAATGACAGTGCGGGCCTGCATCTTTTCACGATCAATATTCTTCTAGAGAATGTTTCAGAAGCAATAAACTTTTCGTTGACAAAAACGTTAGACACATCAATTCATACGCATAATACAACATAGTACTTAGTTGTGCCGAACGATCTTCGTAGCGAAACAAACATTCTAGAGATTTCAGGTGGAGCAGTTCCGACGAGGAGTATCATCGAGATCGACGTTGGGGGACGTATATCTAGCTCTCATGTGGTATTTAAAACCAAAGATTTATATTTTTAGCTTTTAAAAGACTGAAGTTAAAACCCAAATAAAACCACAGGAAATCATAATTAAAAATACCAAAACTAAATTAGAAGCAATGAATTTTCTTAAACAAAATTACTTAAATTAATTAATTAATTAATTAATTAAAATATAATACTACATAATCGAATCTACAATGCCTTAATACTATTATGAAGTCTGCTGAGGCCATTCAATATACAAAAAATGTTAGAAAGTATAAGCATATGGTCTAGATTCTGAAGTGTTCAGTAGATGGAGGGTGTAGGTCAACAGGACAGGCTGTACTACAGATATTTTACGTTACTTCTTTGCTAGAGCTTAATTGCGATTCACCTTGCCCTTTTCGCAATGCATCAGTCTGAGATGAACCAGGAAGCTCTTGGTGTCAAGAACTTTCGGTTGCATAACTTGGCATCTCCTCAGTGTGTGTACGTTTGTGTGTGTGTGTGTGTGTGTGTGTGTCTGAAGCTGTCCGAAAGTGGCTGCTGAGGGTTGGAGTTTGCACAACTAGGTACTGTTGCAATCACGGCACCCACGTTAAGACATTACTGGTCTACGCCTCTACAGCCACTTCGTTGGTGGGTGTAATTTGCCAGTACACGCCCGATCAAGTAGCCTTCGCGAGATACATTTCCGAACAAGTCTCTCTACTACTGTAAGACAGTATCCACCTTACGAAGTATTACGAAACTATTACGCTGCGGCCGGCCGGAGTGGCCGTGCGGTTCTAGGCGCTACAGTCTGGAACCGACCGATCGCTACGGTCGCAGTTGCGAATCCTGCCTCGCGCATTGATGTGTGTGATGTCCTTAGGTTAGTTAGGTTTAATTAGTTCAAAGTTCTAGGCGATTGATGACCTCAGAAGTTAAGTTGCATAGTGCTCAGAGCCATTTGAACCATTTTTTTTTACGCTGCTCTAAAGATATCGGTGGGAATTTCTCAGAGTGGATGTTCTTTCGTTCTTCCTAACACACGCATTAGTAAAATTACAACTGTCTTATTAAAAATTAGTTTACTGAGATTACTTTTGAATACATTGAAAGGTGGCTACACTGAGCCACAGCGCCAGAGATCGCTAGAGAGCATTGTTCCGCCGCCTCCACGGGCTGTCATTATTGAGATGTGCTAGAAGGCAGTGCTTGTCGAGGACTCGTGGTAGTCAGTTCGTGTTCAGATGTGCTAGTAGGGAGTGCTTGCTGAGATGTGATACTGAAAGGTTCTTGTTCAGATGTGGTAATAGCGAGGCGGTGTGGAGATATATTGTAATTATGAGAGTGATTTTGCTCAATATATGAAGGTAACGAAACTTGATTTATTTTTCATTATTTCCATGTTTTAAATAATGTGTCATTACAGGTTCAGTCAACAAAGCATCTGGCTTGTGTTCTTGGATTAGAGTGTAATTGTGGTTCTCTTGAGTAATTATGGTATTTGTATTTTCTTTAATTAATTCAGTATAATGTTATTTAAAAATTGTTGTGTTGTTGAAGAAGAACCGTGCCAGATGCGTACGTTGAGTCACACTCCCACACACAGAACAGTTACTCTTGTGCTTGTTGTTGCGTTGGTTTTATAGTTGCTGGGGACTTAATTAATTAACTGTGTTAATGAAAATTTCCATTTCATTCTTTGTTATTGTTCTAAGCAGTCAGATTGCGTAATAATAATAGTCAGGGCCAACCGTTACGAGACTTCGTAATCGGACAGACAGCTACTAAAGCAGAAATTAAAATTATTTGCATTCAATATTTTTATTAAGCCCCCATGCAACATTATCGAAGTGACAGTGATCAATGTGTTACAAATATTTACTATTAAAAACAGTCTTCTTCACAATTAATTTATTACGGTCTGAAGATGACTAAAGTAGTGGTCGAAACTGGTCACCGTAATAAATAGTGATCAAGACTGTTTGTAATAGTAAATATTTTAATGAGATCTCGGTGTATACACTCTGTCAATATATTGTAACTACCATCAGTTTGGTGACCAGAGTAAATTGTAGGCTCATAGCTGGGTATACGCATTATTCGTAATTTGATAAAAACTAATATAGTATCTTAGAAAGGAAAGTCCCCCCCCCCCTCCAGACTTAGTGGTCAGATGGCCCAGTGGATAGCCCGTAAAAAACTTAACACAGATCAAGCTTGAAAACAGGAAAAAGGTGCGGAGGTGTGGAGAAAAAGCAAAAGGGAAACAGTGAATGGTCACTTTAAAAAGTGCCACGGCGTCATGGTGACGTGGTTACAGTGTTGGACTACTAAGAAAACAACTAGGTTTAAAACTCTCTCGCCGGCCGCGGTGGTCTTGCGGTTCTAGGCGCTGCAGTCCGGAACCGTGGGACTGCTACGGTCGAAGGTTCCAATCCTGCCTTGGGCATGGCTGTGTGTGATGTCCTTAGGTTAGTTAGGTTTAAATAGTTCTAAGTTCTAAGGGGCTGATGACCGAAGATACTAAGTCCCATAGTGGTCAGAGCCATTTGAACCATTTTTTTAAAACTCTCGCCTGCCATTTATTTTTATTTTATTATTTTCACAAAATTGTGAACTCGCAATCTGGCCATTGAAATGTCAGTTGTCACACTATTCACTGGTTATATAATATAATAAGACTACGTTACCATCGGCAGTAGATGTTGATGGATAGAGCAGAGAGATACTTCATAGACCTCTCACAGAAAATAAAACAACAAATAAACGGGTGTTACAACAAAGGAATACAAGAATCAAAACTTCCAAAACGGACTGCAACTTAAAAAACGTTGAAAACGTATCCTTTGACAGAGCACAGGGAAAACTGTGATGGTGAAACTGTTGCGCCCATTTTTGCAACTTACGTGGCAAACTATTATGCTTTCATTATTTCCTTGGGGGTGATCACATTCACAATCATACAAACTCCTAAATCGGGCAAGGAGCCATATCTCACTCACTCACCAGGCGTTCAAGTTACGTGCGTCGATAACAGATTCCTGTCACATGACGTACCTACTGCCACTAATGCCGTGTATGACATACAAACGTGTTTTCCAGTGGACGACTCGGTTTACTTCCTGCTTTGTTAGCGGTTCCCATTCGAAAGCTACTTCCTTTCAGATGCTAATAGAGCAGTTGTGCAGAATCAACTGTTATTACAGGTTCCTTTCTTACATCTCGCTGTTGCGAACGGACGTTACACCAAGATAGAGACACAAATTTGAACGGAGCGAACAGAGGAAAAAGTATTTTATTGGGACGATGGAGCATCGAACACGGGTCGCCCAATTTGCAGTCTAGTACCGTGACCACTTAACCTAGACGCCGGAGCCCGTTCACACTCATCTATGTGGCAGTTCTTGTCACTAGAAACTTCTCTGTTTCTATGTGCTTTCTTTTTCACAGTTCAGTACACCTTCCTCCTGTTTTCATGCTTGTTCTATGCTCAGTTTTTGCCGCGCAGTCGACTGGGCCCTCCTACCACCCTTGTTAAAATCTGCTAGATAACGTCAGAATATTTTTGACACTAATGAGAAAAGCATGTTGAGACTTTTTTGTTATCCACGAAATTATAAAAGAATATGGTAATTTTGTAATGAATAAAAGCTTCCAGGGGAAGCACAACTGTCTCCTGAAGCCCGGTCCTTTCTCCATTGTGGGCCCCTGTGGTGAATGGACACGGTGCCATCAAGCGAGTAAGCCTTTTAATAAACAATATATTCACAGTAATAGAAATAAGATATCGCAGATGAGGAAAAAAAGAAGGCAACAGGATAAAACAGTTGTGTTGACAAATTGTCTCCTAAAATTATTCAATGCCTGAGGACGAAACTACCATCCACACACTCCTCTGTCCCCTTTATTTAGAAAGTCGAAACCTCTTATTACAGGCAAAAAGGAAAGGAATATAAAAAGAGCTAAATATGTTAATAGTAACATGGAGCTATCAAACATTTACATTCTTTGTTGTAACGATGAATTTACAAATATATTCATTGGTAATCCTGCAAATTCGTACTAGGTACATTATAGTCCGCAAAGTCCTTGATGGTCTCTAGGCCGGGGATGCGCAGTACACAGTTGCGCAGATATCCAATCAGCGCTCAGTCTGTTTCTGCGTTCAATACTCCGTTCAATTCCGTCACACGTAAGCGTTCTGCAGTGTTTTACGTGCACGAAACTACGACTAACTGATTTCTGTTCGTTCTGTGAATCTTTTCATTATGGCCGAAACACCTGGAAGGCGCCAAATATTTCACAAACAAATAATAGACCCTATTTTTAAAGAGTACTCGTTCTTTCAATGTGAAGCAGATTGAGGCGAGCCGCTTTTTAATGTTTCCAAACTGCAGGAACGCACTACACCGACCCGTGGCGATATTGACGCACTTTCAGGCGAGGTGACAACGCAGCATTCCTTGTGAGCTTGATGACCAGAGGCCATTAACGCTGTCGACGACTATAATAAACTGCAGTTTTCCCTCTTTTATTGTAAGTGACGACAATCTCTGAATTTATTGTGATCAACAGCCATCTCAATATCACTACTGTATCATAACGTGAAACATAACACACAAACGAATGTATTGTAATTTTCTTTTAGTCATCAGTCGACTAGTTTGATGGGCCCTCCACGAATTCCTCTCCTGTGTCCACCTCTTCATCTCAGAGTAGCACTTGCAAACTAGGTCCTCAATTTTTGCTGGATGTTTTCAAATCTTTGTCTTCCTCTATAGTTTTTGCCCTCTACAGCTCCCTCTAGCACCATAGAACTCATTCCCTGCTGTCTAAAAAGATGTCCTATCAGCCTGTCCCTTATCCTTGTCAGTGTTTTCCACATACTCCTTTCCTCTCCGATTCTGCACATAACGTCCTCATTCCTTAACTTACCAGTCCACCTAATTTTCAACATTGTCTGTGGCACCACAACTCGAATGCTTCGATTCTCTTCTGTTCCTGTTTTCCCACAGTTCCTTTTTCACTACCATACAATGCTGTGCTCCAAATGTACACTCTCAGAAATTTCTTCCTCAAATTAAGACTTATATTTGATTCTAGTAGACCTCTGTCGACCTGGGACGACCTTTCTGCCAACTCAATTCTGCATCTGATGTCTTCCTGAAGTTTTCAGCTCCCATATTTCCCTATTTTCGAGGTGTCTATTCCTCTTCAACTGAACTGCCTACAGAGCTATTCGTTATCGCAAATTTTATAGCCTTCAAGCGTTTCTCTCCATTCCTTAGTACTTCCACGCCCCACTTCTTTGCACATTGATTCTTCCTCACAAGGGAACCTCCCCATCGCACCCCCTTCAGATTTATATATAAGTTGGCACAGTGGATAGGCCTTGAAAACTGACACAGATCAATCGAGAAAACAGGAAGAAGTTGTGTGGAACTATGAAAAAATAAGCAAAATATACAAACTGAGTAGTCCATGCGCAACATATGCAACAATAAGGTGATAGTGAGCTCTGGAAAGCGGTGGTCCCGTGGTTAGCGTGAGCAGCAAGTCTTCCCTCGAGTGAAAATTTAAATTTTTTATTTACAGTTTATGTCACAAACTCTTTATGTTTTCATCACTTTTTTGGGAGTGATTGTCACATCCACAAGAAAACCTAAATCGGGCAAGGTAGAAGAATCTCTTTACCCATTCTCCAAGTGTACAGGTTAGGTCGGTCGACAACATATTCCTGTCATGTGACGCACATGCCGTCACCTGTGTCGTGTATAATATATCAGACGTGTTTTCCTGTGGAGGAATCGGTTGACCTATGACTTGGCGATCAAATGTTTTCGGTTCCCATTGAAGAGGCACGTCCTTTCGTCTTCTAATCGCACGGTTTTGCGGTGCGGTCGCAAAACACAGACACTAAACTTATTACAGTGAACAGAGACGTCAATGAACGAACGGACAGATCATAACTATGGGAAAATAAAGAAAATAAAATTTTCACTCCAAGGAAGACTTGAACCAAGAACCTCTTGTTCTTCAGCTGCTCACGCTAACCACGGGACCACCGCTCTCCACAGATCAGTAATTCCTTAATGTTGCATATATTGCGCATGGACTACTCAGTTTGTTTATTTTGCTTATTTTTTCATAGTTCCACACAACTTCTTCCTGTTTTCTCGATTGATCTGTGTTCAGTTTTTCAAGGCCTATCTACTGTGCCAACTTATAACTAAATCTGAGGGGGGCGCGATGGGGAGGTTCCCTTGTCAGTAGTGTCTTAACGTCAACCTACTCTTCATCACTACTAGAATGTGATCTGAGTCTATATGTGCTCCTGGGTACATCTTACTCTCCAGTATCTGATTTTGGAATCTCTGCCTGACCTCGCTATAATTTAACTAAAATATTCCCATATCTCCAGGCCTTTTTCAAGTGCACTTCCTCTTCTTGTGATTCATGAGGAGAGTATTGGCTATTAATAGCTGAACGTCACTGCGGAACTGAATCAGTGTATCTCCTCTTTCATTCTTGGTACCACACTAATATTTTCCCGTAATCGTTTCTTCTACTTTTTCCCCCACAACCGGATTTCAATCCCCATGACTATTAGATATTCATCTCCCTTTATGTACCGAATTATTAGTTCAGTATCCTCATACATTTTACCTCCTCGTCTTTTGCTTGCGACGTCGGGATGGTCATGGTCATGTTGGTATGTTGTCGTTTCTTATGAGAACAGCGCTATCACTGAATTGTTCTCAGTAGTTCACTCTCTGCCCTTCCTTTCTATTCAAAACGAACGCTACTCAAGAAAGGTGACTACGCTTTGGGCACGCCATCTTCTACCCCTTGTTAATTACGTAGCCCCTGCATAGGTATTGCAAACAATGGGTCACACTACGCTACACCACATGCACTATGTGATCAAAAGTATCCGGACACCTGGCTGAAAATGATTTACAAGGTCATCGTGCCCTCCATCCGTAACGCTGGAATTCAGCATGATGTTGGCCCACCCGTAGCCTTGATCATAGCCTCCACTCTCGCAGGCGTAAGTTCAGTCAGGTGCTGGAAGGTTTCTAGGGGAATGGCAGCCCATTCTTCGCGGAGTGGTGCACTTAGGAGAGGTATCGATGTCGGTCGGTTTAGCATGGCACGAAGTCGGCGTTCCAAAACGTCCCAAAGGTGTTCTATAGGACTTTGTGCAGGCCAGTCCCTTACAGGGATGTTAGTGTCGAGTAACCAGTCCGCCACAGGCCGTGCATTATGAACAGGGGCTCGATCGTGTTGAAGGATGCAGTCACCATCCCCGAATTGCTCTTCAATAGTGGGAACCAAGATGGTGCTTAAAACGTCAATGTGGACCTGTGCTGTGATAGTGCCACGCAAAGAACAAGGGGTGCAAGTCCCCTCCACGAAAAACAAGACCACACCATAACACCACCGTCTCCGAATTTTACTGTTGACACTACACACGATGGCAGATGACGTTCACCAGGCATTCGCCATACCCACACCCTGCCATCGGATCGTCACATCGCGTGTGTACCGTGATTCTTCATTCCACACAACGTTTTTCCACCAGTCGTCCAATGTTTATGCTCCTAACACCAAGCGAGGCGTCGTTTGGCATTTACCTGCGTGCTTGTGCGGCTTATGAGCAGCCTCTCGACCATGAAATCCAAGTTTTCTCACCTCCCGCCTGTTATAGTGATTGCAGTGGATCATGATGCAGTTTGGAATTCCCCCTTTTTTTTTTTTTTTTTGGTAATATCTTATGGGACCAAACAGCTGAGGTCATCGGTCCCTTGGAATTCCTGTGTGATGGTCTGTATAGATGACTGCCTATTATACACTGCGATCCTCTTCAAGTGTCGGCGGTCTCTGGCAGTCAACAGACGGGGTCAGCCTGTACGCTTTTGTGCTGTACATGCCCCTTCATCTTTTCACTTCACTATCACATCGGAAACAGTGGACCTATGGATGTTTAGAAGTGTGGAAACCTGGCATATAGACGTATGACACAAGTGACACCCAATCGCCTGACCACGTTCGAAGTCCGTGAGTTCAGTGGAGTGCTTCATTCTGCTCTCTCACGATGTCTCATGACTATTGAGGTCACTGAGATGGATTACCTGGCAGTAGGCGGCAGCACAATGCACCTAATATGAAAAGGTAAGTTTTTGTGGTTGTCCGGTTACTTTTGATAGCATGGTGTGCATAGTGAGCCATAATGACGAGTAAGTGTGGGTACGACAGGGAATGACAGAGTTAGTTTGCCGGTAGCAGTAATAGTTGTGGTACATGATTCTCTCCGTGTCAGGGAGGACTTCAGTGAGATGTGGCCAGGGCGACAGAAGTGAACGAAACTGCTGTAGGCTCCTCCCGGAAGCCATATGGGCTTCGACAAGAGTATGACTGCTTTGCTTATCAGTGCAAGCATGTGGCATATGGACAAAAAATCGGCCCACAATGGGGGCCCGTTCTTCAGCAGGACACTGGCCGGTGGCCTGCACTCTGGAGACGTACTGTCAACAGCGGGTATGAGACCAAGTGAGGTCTATGATTTGCTCTGGGAAGGAGAGCATTGTCCGCCGAAGCTGTGGAATGCACTCGCGTTTCCCTGGCGCTTAGATTTGGGGGGAGGAACATAGATTTTGGCAGGAAACTTTCTCATTGGCGGAATACCGCCTAGGCGGGGTTCCCACACAGTGTCATGAGTATGCTATTAGCGCAATGTGTTCAGTGGAGCTTTGCCATTGGAGAGGACAATTTTTGGACAATCTACGAGGACTTGGTCTCGACGAGGAAGGAGAGGAGAGATTTTCGAAGCATTCGGTAGATGTCTATCGTAGAGGACGTTCTGTGCAGTTCCCCCGAAGTACGTTGTATGCTCGGAAAATTGATGGAGAGCCGCCACAGAGGACAGTCATAGTTTTGGCGGCGCACCAGCCACGCTTCTCTGCACATTTCTGTGCGAGGGTAGGGCGGTCGCGGCCTTTGCAGTTGTGCACCTATGGCCAGTGTCTACATCATCCACAGGACGGCTTAGTGATGAGCTTATCGGCAGCCGGCGTTTATTATCAATCTTTGCTGTCTTCACACCAGCAGCCCTGTGGTTCAACCAGCTTATGTCGTATTGACATTCAGCTACCGGTTCTCAATCTTTCCCCTTAATAAGTTTGCCAGCCATCGACATTGTCTGTCACTGTGTATCTTGTTTCGTGTTTGTTTCTTTGTAATTTGATCTGCATGCTATTTCTTGCAATGTGCGTGTTGGTTTTGTAATAAAATAAGTCTGAAAAGAGCACTACTTCATTTCTTTATCTTATTTATCCTGAGATAAAGATGTGAGATAAGGATATGTATTAAGTGCAGGAAAACTTGCAAAATTGGCGACGCCCTCTAGGATCTTACCGGCAGAATGTAATGATATATAGTCAGATAGGTAACTTTTCTTTTTAGTACTTCATGTCAGAAAGAAATTGTATACAAATTAGACTCGCGATACTCTTAAGTTGCTGACGCGATATGAACTACTGTATCTACTCTCTTTCCAGGTGTTTAATTTATTTTATGTTTTGTATGTTTGTGTTGTGTGGTTTCTGCACCACTTTCCTTCTTTGATTATTGGGTTTGACAGCGCAGTTGTGAATGTTTGGAGGGTCATTTTGCTGATGTGTTTGTGCGTTTGGATAGCGAATGTATTAAGAGAAATTGTGTTCTTTAACATTTGAATGATAACTAGGAGCGTGAATTAGCGGGCTCTCTTCAAATGGAGAACAATGAGAGTATAGATCGAGACGAATCAGAAGACGGGGCACTTGCTTTTTTCAGTGAAATATGAAATTCAGAGGTTGCTAAAAGGTACGGTTAACCTTCACATTTAAAGGACTCTGACACTGACAGTTAAATAAGCGAGGGTGAAGGTATGCAGGACACATGTCATGACGATGTAGTCATTCTCACAAGGGAACCTCCTCATCTCTCCCCCCTCAGATTTAGTTATAAGTTGGCACAGTAGATAGGCCTTGAAAAACTGAACACAGATCAATCGAGAAAACAGGAAGAAGTTGTGTGGAACTATGAAAAAATAAGCAAAATAAACAAACTGAGTAGTCCATGCGCAATATATGCAACAATAAGGTGATAGTGAGCTCTCGAGAGCGGTGGTCCCGTGGTTAGCGTGAGCAGCTGAAGAACGAGAGGTCCTTGGTTCAAGTCTTCCTTAGAGTGAAAATTTTCTTTTCTTTATTTTCCCATAGTTATGATCTGCCCATTCGTTCATTGACGTCTCTGTTCACTGTAATAAGTTTAGTGTCTGTGTTTTGCGACCGCACCGCAAACCGTGCGATTAGTAGACGAAAGGACGTGCCTCTTCAATGGGAACCGAAAAAATTTGATCGCAAGGTCATAGGTCAACCGATTCCTCCACAGGAAAACACGTCTGATATATACGACACAGGTGACGGCATGTGCGTCACATGACAGGAATATGTTGTCGACCCACCTAACCTGTACACTTGGCGAATGGGTAAAAAGATTCTTCTACCTTGCCCGATTTAGGTTTTCTTGTGGATGTGATAATGAGTCCCAAAAAAGTGATGAAAACATAAAGAGTTTGTGACATAAACTGTAAATAAAAAATTAAAACTTTCACTCGAGGGAAGACTTGAACCAAGGACCTCTCGTTTCGCAGTTGCTCACGCTAACCACGGGACCACCGCTCTCCAGAGCTCATTATCACCTTATTGTTGCATATGTTGCGCATGGACTACACAGTTTGTTTAATTTGCTTATTTTTTCATAGTTCCACACAACTTCTTCCTGTTTTCTCGATTGATCTGTGTTCTGTTTTCAAGGCCTATCCACTGTGCCAACTTATGTATAAATCTGAGGGGGGGGGGCGGGTGCGATGGGGAGGTTTCCTTGTCAGTAGAAACCATTTTTATGTAAGTCTGCAGGTTTTCGTGGCCGTTGTCACTGAAGTTAAAATCTGTATTATTAGGCCGCGTCTTATTTCTTCTGAAATGATCGATGTTTCGACCCCGTCTGTTGGGATCCTCCTCAGGATCCTCTGGTGTCCGCTACTGCTAGAAAGCTGTCCGAGACGAGTGTCGCGTCCTCTTATTGGTTAAAATTCTTAACCAATATTGTCACTTCTCCAGCACGAACGTGGGAAAACTCCTCTTTATAAGAGGACGCGACACTCGTCTCTGACAGCTTTCTAGCAGTGGCGGACGCAAGAAGATCCTGAGAAAGATCCCAGCAGAGGGGTCGAAACTTTGATCATTTTAGAAGAAATATGACGCGGCCTAATATCCCAGAAGATTTTAACTTCAGAAACCCGTTTGTGGCTGGCGATAAAAGGACGGTCCCATCTCAGGGCAAATACCTCCCCAATTTTTTGAGAAGAGACGCAGGAGAAAGGCGAAGGAATCAGAGTACACAAAAATGGCGGTTCCAAAATTCGATGGTAGGTTAACACAAAGCATCGAGAATGTGTTAGGAGAGATTGCTATATGCAAGGAAGCGAAGCAAAAGCCGGTGCAACGGAAGCATAAAGGGACACCCGTGTTGCTAGAATGGAGGCTACTGGTGCACGGAAAGACGCTCTGGTGGCCAAGAAGTGAGCTAGGACAGTCAAAAGTATCGCCCATCAAAATCGGAAACTTAAGACACAGGAAGACCAGCAGATAAAATTGTCTCAGCTGGAGCAAAACCACGAGAGTGTCGCCGAGGTATAAGTTAGAATCATTAGGTATATTATATACACACGCGGCCGTATACATCAGTTTGAATACAGGGCCTAATAGACAAAGGGGTGATGAGGAACATCAACACAAGCCGAACCGCAGACAAGTCGGACTGGCACTCGTGCCGATATTATTATTATATTTTTTGTTGTCATCAGTCTTCTGACTGGTTTAACACGGCCCGCCACGAATTCCTCTCCCTCTAGTACTATGGAAGTAATTCCCTCATGCCTTAACAGATGTCCTATCATCCTGTCCCGTCTCCTTATCAGTGTTTTCCAGATATTCCTTTCTTCTCCGATTCTGCGCAGAACCTCCTCATTCCTTACCTTATCAGTCCACTTAATTTTCAACATTCGTTTGTAGCACCACATCTCAAATGCTTCGATTGTCTTCTGTTCCGGTTTTCTCACAGGCCACGTTTCACTACCACACAATACTGTACTCCAGACGTACATTTTCAGAAATATTAGTAGACCTCTTGGGAGGGAATGAACCTTTTGCCAGTGCTAGTTTGCTTTCGATGTCCTCCTTGCTCCGTCCACCATTGGCTATTTTACTGCCTAGGTAGCAGAATTCCTTAACTTCATCTACTTTGTGACCATCAATCCTGATGTTAAGTTTCTCGCTGTTCTCATTTCTTCTACTTCGCATTACTTTCGCCTTTCTTCGATTTCCTCTTAATCCATATTCTGTAGTCATTACAATGTTCATTCCGTTCAGCATTTCATGTAATTCTTCTTCACTTTCACACAGGATAGCGATGTCATCAGCGATGCATTGATTTCCTTTCACCTTGAATTTTAATTCCACTCCTGAACCTTTATTTTCATCATTGCTTCCTCGAACATATTGATAGGGGCGAAATTTACATCCTTGTCTTACTCACTTTGTTCTTTTATTTTCATCATTGCTTCCTGGATGAACAGATTAATAGGGGCGAAAGGCTACATCTTTGTCTCACTCCCTTTTTAATACGAGCACTTCGTCCTTGGTCATCTACTCGTATTATTCCCTCTTGGCTGTTGTACATATTGTAAATGACCCGTGTCTCCCTATAGCTCACCCCCACTTTTCTCAGAATTTCGAACATCTTGCACACAGTCGAGCGCTTTTTCCAGGTCGACAAATCCTATGAACGTGAATTGATTTTTCTCTAGTTTTGCTTCCATTATTAATCACAATGTCAGAGTTGCCTCTCTCGTGCCTTTACCTTTCCTAAAGCCAAACTGATCGTCATCTAGCGCAACCTCTATTTTCTTTTCCAATCTTCTTTATATTATTCTTGTAAGCAACTTGGATGCATGAGCTTTTAAGCTGACCGTGCGATAATTCTTGCACTTTGAAACGCGTATGTATTCATGTGTTCGGTGCCAGCGATGGCGGGGCATGACAGAATCTCTGACCAGAGAGTTATCGTTGCTAGTCTGCGCTTGACCGCGCTAGTGTTCAGTTGGAGAGTAGTAGCACGTGCGAGATGATTCAGTTGCGAGAAAGCAGTTGTACGTAGCGAGTCGCGAGAGCATACTAGTAGCGCGCGAGAGATAGTCGGAGTTGTGTGTGAGGAATCGGCGGGCGTCGACATGGTCCTCTGGTCAAGATTCAAGACGAGGTATATTTTTTAAATAAGGTAATGAAGCAGCATTGCGCTCGTCTGATAATGTAATGCATCTTAAGTGTAATTAATTTGTTCAAGAATCGCCCCAATAATACTTTTGTTTTCAAACCAAGCATTTTGACAAAACAAACATTTTATTGAAAGAAAGTTTCCCATGCATTTCCTTAAAGAAAAAATTTACTTAAGTTCAAAGAATTTTTGCGATGCATTTCCTTCAAGCTATGGCGAAAAATAAGAGCAGATGCAGTTTTACTGAGGTAAGAATTTGAGTTTAATCAGGGCCCAAAGATCGACATTTCGGTCTATTTGCGTTTTCATTGTCATTGAGATTTCATTATCATTGAATTGTCTTACATTTTTTGTGGGCAGCTTACATTTGGGTCAGATTGCTATTTCTCATTTAATTGTCATTGTCAATAAATTATTTTATTTGCTGGGAGGTTACACTAGGTTCTATTCTCCTTAACATTTAAATATTGTCTTTCGAAATTTTGTGGGGAGGTTACAACTTGTCAGCTCTTGTCGTCTTCGGAATTGTATGGATGATGCTTTTTCAAAAGTCCGATGGTACGTCGCGAGAATCATACATTCTACACACCAACGTGAATAGTCGTTCTGTTGCCACTCCCCTCAATGATTTTAGAAATTCTGATGGAAAGTTATCTATCCCTTCTGCCCTATTTCATCTTAAGTCCTCCAAAGTTCCTTTAAATTCTGATACTAATACTAGATCCCCTATCTCTTGTAAATCGACTCCTGTTTCTTCTTCTATCACGTCAGACAAAATCCCCCCTCATAGAGGCTTTCAGTGTATTCTTTCCACCTATCCGCTCTCTCCTCTGTATTTGATAGTGGTATTCCCGTTGCACTCTTCTTATTATCACCCTTGCTTTTAATGTCACCGAAGGTTGTTTTGATTTTCCTGTATGCTGAGCCTGTCCTTCCGAAAATCATTTCTTTCTCGATTTCTTCACATTTTTTATGCTGCCATTTTGTTTTAGCTTCCTGAACTATTTATTTCATTCCTCAGTGAACTCTATTTCTGTATTTCTGAGTTTCCCGGAGCATTTTTGTACTTCCTGTTTTCATCAATAAACTGAAGTATTTCTCCGATATTAGCTAACCGGTAAATTTCGTTGGATCCCCGCAGCAGAGATCTACTTTTGGTTGCCCACCACGGTGTTCCGAAAGGATAGGCTAAACACGTTTGGCGGTGGCGTGTTTCTTGCTGTTAGAAGTAGTTCATCTTATAGCGAAATTGAAGTAGATAGTTCCTCTGAGTTATTATGGGGAGATGTCATTGTTGGCAATCGGAATAAAATAATAATTGAATCCTTTTACCGACCTCCCAATTCAGATGTTACAATTGCTGAAAGTCACAAAGAAAACTTGAGTTTGATTTCACACAAATACATGATTCATACGTTTATAGTTGTAGGTGACTTAAATTTACCCTCGATATGTTGGCGAAAATACATCTTCAATTCCGGACGTACGCAAAAAAACATTATCCGTAATTGTGCCAAACGCATTCTTTGAAAATTATTTTATGAGCCCACGCGAATTTTAAACGGTTATGGAAACACACATGATCTCTTAGCAACAAATAATCCTGAGTTTATAACGAGCATCAAAACGGGTACAGGGGTTAGTGAACACAGGGTTGTCGTAGCAAGATTGAATATAGTAACTCCCAAGTCCTCCAAAAATAAACGGAAAATATACCTATTCAAAAAAGCAGACACAATTTCACTTGCCGCCTTCGTGAGAGACAATCTCCACTCCTCCCAAATTAACGATGTAAGTGTAGACCAGGTGTGGCTTCAGTTCAAAGAGATAGTATCAGCAGCTCTTGAGAGATTTATACCAAATAAATTAACAAACGACGGAGCTGATCCTCCTTGGTACATAAAACTGGTCAGAAACTGTTGCAGAAACAACGAAACAAACATGCCAAATTTAAACGGACAGAAATTCCCCAAAATTCGCGGTCTTTTATACAAGCTCGAAATTTAGCGCGGACTTCAGTGCGAGATGCCAATAATACTTTCCACAACGAAACTTGGTAGGAAAACCAAAGAGATTCTGGTCGTATGTGATGTATGCTAGCGGCAAGACACAATCAATGCCTTCTCTGCGCGATAGCAATGGAGATACTATCGAAGACAGAGCTACCAAAGTAGAGTAATAAACACAGCTTTCCGAAATTCCTTCACTGACGAAGGTTAAGTAAATATTCCATAATTCGAATTAATTGTATATTGTAAGTAGATATCCTCGGAGTAGTGAAGCAACTTAAATCACTTAATAAAACCAAGTTGTTTGGTTCAGACTGTATACCAATTAGGTTCCTTTGAGAGTATGCTAATGCAATAGCTCCTTACTTAACAATCATATACATTCGACCAAAGATCCGTACCCAAAGAGTGGAAAGTTGCGCAGGTGACACCAATATTTAAGAAAGGTAGTAGGAGTAATTCACTAAATTACAGGCCTCTATCATTAACATAGATATGCAGCAGGATTTTGGAACATTTATTGTGTTCGAACATCATGAATTACCTCGAAGAAAACGATCTAGTGACACACAGTCACAAACGATTTAGAAAACATCGTTCTTGTGAAACACAACTAGCTCATCACTCACATGAAGTGTTGAGTGCTATTCACAAGGGATTTCAAATTGATTCCGTATTTCTGGATTTCCGCTAGCTTTTGACACTGTACTACACAAGTGGCTTGTAGTGAAGTTGCGTGATTATGGAATATCGTCTCAGGTTTGTGACTGAATTAGTCATTTCCTGACAGAGAGGTCACAGTTCCTAGTAATTGACGGGAAGTCATCGAGTAAAACAGAAGTGATTTCTGGCGTTCCCCAAGGTATTGTTGGCTGTTCCTTATCTATATAAACGATATGAGAGAATATGAGCAGCCGTCTTAGGTTACTTACAAATGACACTGTGTACTGTCGACTAATAAAGTCATCAGAAGAGCAAAACAAAATGCAAACCGATTTAGAAATGATATCTGCATGGTACGAAAATTGCAATTGACCCTAAATAATGAAAAGGGTGCGGTCATCCACACGTTTGCTTAAAGGAATCCGTTAAACTTCGGTTATACGATAAATCAGTCAAATCTAAAGGCCGTAAATTCAACTTAACACTTAGTAATTACGATTACGAACAACTAAAATTGGAAGGAACACGCAAGAAATATTGTGGGGAAGGCTAACCAAAGACCTGGTTTCATTGGCAGGACGCTTAGAAAATGTACCATATCTACTAAGGAGACTGCCTACACTACGTTTGTCCGTCCTCTTTTAGAATACTGCTGAGCTGTGTGGGATCCTTACCAAATGGGAATGACGGAGTACATCGAAAAAGTTCAAAGAAAGGCACCACGTTTTGTATTATCGTGGAACAGGGGAGACAGTGTTGTTGAAATGTTACAAGATTTGGGGTGGTCATCATTAAAACAAAGGCGTTTTTCGTTGAAGTGGAATCTTCTCACGAAATTTCAGTAACCAACTTTCTCCTCCGAATGTGAACATACATTGTTGACACCGACCGACATAGGGAGAAATGATCACCATGATAAAATAAGGGAAATCAGAGCTCGTACGGAAAATACTGGTGTTCGTTCCTTCCGCGCGTTATACGAGATTGGAATAATAGAGAATTGTGAAGGTGGTTCGATGGGCCCTCTGCCAGTTACTTAAATGTGATTTGCAGAGTATTCATGCAGGTGTAGATGTAGATGTAGAGCAAGTCCCACGCAAGCGGTTGATCCCTGCACAGTAGTGAAGCAGTCGCATAGCTACGTGTCGATTAGTATGCGCGAGTCTCTGACGGCCAAATAGTCGACGGAATGACGTGTCTCAGAAAATCGAACGCACGAGAGTGACAGAGACGGGAATCAGGGCAGATGCAGTTGAAGACCTGGGTTTCAGCCACAATCTTTTTATATCGATGCAAGGTTTTCTGATATGTTAGGGTATGAAGAGGTAGGAGGATTGTTGTCAGAAGATAAAGAAGAGATGAAACGGAAGGATGTACATCACCTAATCGAAGCTACAGCAGGAGGCTTATTGCTAAAAGGCAAAGTGGACAGCGGAAGCCGCCTTAACGCCATATCGGAATCGGCATTTGAAAGATGCTCTCATAATTGATCATGGCCGACTCTGTCTCTCAAGAAAACGAGGATTAAGGGGGCGTTAGTGAGTAAACAGTCTGAAGTCACTGGGCAATAACGACTCGAAGACATATGTCAAGGACGGGCCATCTCACAATTGGAATGGATTTTCTTAATGAACAAAAGGTCATACTAGACATTGGCAGAGGTGAGCTTCTCCTCCCGAAGGAAATCATAATTGGAATCCGGTTTGACGAGCCAGCAGTCAAAACACAGATTCCAAAGGATTGTTAAAAACTTAGTTTTTCCGAGAGAATAAGAGAGGGGAAGCGACATGGACGCGACACAAACGGGACGTCCATCTAACAGGCACAGAATTTTTGAGACGAGGAGTTAACATTGAACATGCAAAACATGGAAGAGAACGATAGCGAAGAATTGTGAGATGTTTTGTTAGAGAGCGCCGAGGTATTCTTACCAAAGCCTGGCACAAAAAAAAAAAAAAACTTACAGTACCCGTTTGAAGTGAGGGAGCACCATCGATTTTTCGGACACCATGAAAACTACGCCCAGTCAAATTGGCACCCCACCAGAAATCTGAGAAATCTGCGCCCAATATCTGTTCCCCTTGCGTCACGGCTTACCTGCGCGGGATCGCCGTAGATTCCTTGAACTACCTGTTCCCCAGGCACTGTCGTAGAGTTCCCATCATGCGACTTGCGTTTTCCTGTCTCAGTAATTCCGATGTGGTAGTTTCAACTACCATTCGCCGTAGGTCATGCCACTACTATGAAGATTACTCTTACAAGTGAACGAAGGAAGACGGGACTGTGACGTGGCGCTGTCCAAGACAGAGAGCAAATCACTACCGAAGAATGCTAAAACCAAGTATTCTACAGTGCTTTTTTTCACTCGAACGTGAGTGTGGCGCTGCAGATGAAACTCGATTGGAAGTAAGGAAGACTTTGAACCAGGCGAAGAAAAGGAACTGGATTGCCTGCTTAATCGAGGGTATAATTTTGTCACTGAAATGCCCGAGCAGCAAGCAACAAAGAGAACGTTATACTACCGGCGGGGAAAAATCACAAGAGAATGAGAAAAATCCACAGACAAGAGAAGAAACTGACCTCAAAATAGACTACTAGCTATGAATGATGGCAGCAGTTTTCTGTTAATCGACAACGAATTCGGAGAAAGAAGAATATTTTTTACCGGAAGACCAGGTAGAGAGCTCTAAGAAGTAAACGTGACTTTTTTATGGATGACACGTTCATGTGCTGTAGCAGGTAGTTTTCACAATATACGTCATTCACACCGGCTTTGGGAGTACAAACAACGAGACAAACATCTATCCAACTGGCATTTCATTATTGTCAAACGAAAGAAAAAAGACATACATCTGTATTTTCCAAAATTTGGCGGAAAATGTTACAGAATGGAAACCTGCAAACGTGACCGTACATTTCGAATAAGCTGCGATCTCTGCGATTGAGGTTGTACTACAAATAGCCAAAATGCATGGATGTTATTACAACATGAAAAACTGTCTATGGAGAAAAGTGCAACGTCTAGGACTTATTTATGATTACAAAGAAAATGATGAAGTGGGCAAACAAACTCGCAAGTATGCTTAGCTGTCGTTTCTACGGCCTGAACACGTATGTGATGGCTGGTTAGAGGTACTTTCACAGGCACTACATATCCCCAGAGTTTCTGAGCTTTTTAATTACTTTGTAGATAGATGGTTGGAAAAAGAAGAGAAACCCCTATCAGTCTTAGGAGCCGCTACAAACGGCCAACTCTGTAGAGCGCTGGCACCACAATAACTACGTGCATGCTAAACCAAATCCTAAATTAAATGACTGTGTTTGAAAAGAGAAACAGAAAATTCAGCGTGCGCTTCAGTGGGGCCGAGCCCAGTATGGAAGGTAAACGGAAGAAAACAGTCTTCATGAAAAGGCATGAAAGTGCAAAAAGATAATAAAAAGGTACGAAGGGCATGATGAGATCAGGTATCTCCCATCTACAAAAATTTGACTAAATTTATCAGAAGAGGGATATAGATAGAAAAATGTACAAAATATAAATATCAACTTATAAATAAAAAAAACTTAAAAAAGATATATTGATGATGCTTATAAGATGATTTTAAACATGCCTAAATGACAATAATTTGCTTTCCCCATTCAGCCAATCCAAACCTGGATAGTGATGGAAATCTGATCATTTAGGCTCAATTGTATGGCCGGCTATACTGAATTTGGCTTCTGTGTTTTCTCAGATCATTCCAGGCAAACGCTGGGATGGTTTCTTGGAGGCCATGGTTCCTACCTCCTCCTCCGATAACCACGAATCCGAGCGAAAGCTAAATCTCTGACGACAATAACAGTCGACGCGAGGTGAAATACCAAACGCAGAATCTGTTTTTGCTAAGGTCTCATCACGATGAATGAAGATATGCTGAGCTAAAATTAACCAGATCAGTGGAATGTAAACGTTGTTCCTGTGAGTGAACTTGTCATTCACTTTATAACGCTTCTAAGACACAGACACTTACTTCATTGACATACAGATAAGGCTGATAGGTATTTAAATGTTATTGAATGTCTTGGCGATATTTTCTGTGACTAATTTCGAACTTGTACAGGAATGTACAAAAAATCCCTATTTGGTTACCTCCACCTTCAATATTTTACTCTGGTTCAGACTGACGTCTACGCAGTAGCGTAGTTAGTTAAGTTGGTACCCGATGCAGATTTTAATGTGTCACCCCCTCCCCAATTGCCAGCCTATGAAAACCATAAAATACTACGTCTGTGCTAACGAGTATCTTAGAATTTATTCCTTCTTTCTTCGGCTGAAAATTTTGAAATTGCCTCATCAATATCGATATCCTTAGCTAGTGCATGTTTTTTACTAACTGCTATATTAGACAGTCGTGCTTGACTCATAATGGACCAAAGATAATCCTTAATTAATCTGACTTTTGAAAAAAGAAGAATTCTCTTACATAACTCTATCGAAACACACAAAGTTAAGAAAACTCTTGGCACCCAAGTGAATTTGGAAATGGTTTCGGAAAAGAAGGGCTTGAAAATGCTAGTTCGGAAACCACTAGGTAGTGTCCCTCAGCTCTTCTATTTCCCAGGTTCCCAGGTAAAGAGATTAGTGGACCATTCCTCGACCCTATCTAGGCACAGATTTCACTGGGCGCAAATTTCAGTGGGCGGAGTTTCCAGTGCCTCCGCACAATGCCCCACTTGCATTATAGACATGGGTATTTTTAGAAATTCGGAAAATGTTGGAAAATACGTTTTATGGAGCCAGAAAGGTGGACATACAACAGCTCTTTATGTGTAGTAGAAAGTAAGGATGGTTCCATTCGACTAGTATTGGACTCGAACAAATCAATACAATTATTGACCCAGAGACATCAGAGGATTACTACAGAACATCCATGGGGTGTCAGTTTTCTCAGGACCAGTACGCATCAAAAGAATTGTGCACCACAGTGCTATTGAACTTGAAATATCATAATCTAGGAAGTCGATCTGGGACCACCATGTCAATCACATAGAACATTTCATACAATAAGGGAGAAGGTGAAAGACGCGATTTTTTGCTGTTATGGTAGACTGAATAGTTTTAAACTATGTTCCTGTGAAGGTTATTGTTCAACAAGCTTGTACGGGACTAAAAAGAATTTGGGATTTCTCCTTCGAACATTACGGATGACGATGTGTAATTGTGTCAATAATAAATTGTGTATTTTTCCGGAGCACTAAATTTAGCACGGTATATGTTAACTGTGGCTAAGTAGGTTGTCCATAGTATATAGAGAAAAGAAACAGTTAGCTTGCACAAATCAGGATCGGTCACCAATGTTGCTAATTTTCTGGAGAGATGATTGGGGAAAATAAGCTGGACACGTACATTCTACTCACATTGCGTGTTACATGAGGGAATTTATTGCCCTGATCCACTTTCGGTGTTCCAAACTGCTTAGGTTCAGTGACTTTCTCGTCTTTTTTTTTAGCTGAGAGACAACGTTGTGATGCTTTCGCGTCGTTGTGAATGTCCATTGAGGCGTTGTGCCTCTGTTTTTCCTCTCATGGGTGCTTTGATGTGTCCACGCCATGGGAGCGCCTATTACTCAAGGTGTGCCTAAACGGCTTGGTCCCCACAAGGATAATGCACCGACCCAGCTTTTGCGGATATGAGAGAGCTGCGAATGCCCCACGTCTCAGGAAGTGTGCAAGGCGACCGCACTGTCGCTCTTTCTCTCGCTATAAACGTCGCTTATCGCACACTGAGAGCAGAGCGACATTAATTCTGACTCCAGAAACGACGGACAAAAAGTACTGGTAGATCAAGAGGAGTAATACGGCGGATTGGTTCCCATGGAAGGATCAGCATTTACCGTAGTGCACAAATGAACACGGTTTTGCATTTAATGCCTGGTCACTGTATTTAATCGTACTGAATTAGAAATGTGAAACATTTCGTTAACATAGCTTTGTGAGTTCTGAAAAAAAGAAGAGTTCAACCATGAAGAGGAAATCGTCAACTTACGTACTGAGGGGCAATTCAGTGAAGTAGCGACAACACAGGCAATGCAAGCCGCATGATACGTCCACCTTAGTCACTGAAGAATAAGAGGTAGGAATAGAATGAGACCAGACCTTTCGAGACCAATTATGACATGTGAATTTACAATTTTGTGTGTGTGTGTGTGTGTGTGTGTGTGTGTGTGTGTGTATGTATGTGTGTGTATGTGTATGTCACATCTTGTTCTCAGAGGGACCACGGGAATCATCTGGGGTTGCCCAAGGAAGCCAAGAATGTGTTGGTGAAGAGAGGAAAGATGCATAATTGGGATCCCAGCTAGTATATTATGTTTGGTTGTTCTTGTGGATGTTAAGCTAAGTTTCCATGCTTAATGGTCAGAGGAACTACATTTTTTTGCTCATGATGAAGGCACTAATGCTTCAGCGGTGGAGGGTAGTCTATTGGCATTTGATCATTTTGACCCGTATTGGGCTGATATATAGCGTAGTTACTACTAACCCATTACTGTGTTCTGATACTGCACACAGTTGCTCCCACGTCACATTTTTGACGCAAGAGATTTCACTTGTGCACATGTTTAATACTACACATATGAAAAAAAAATTGCATCACCTCGATTCCGAGAGTTCCGGAGCCTCTACAGAAAATTGGAATAGAGATCAACATAAACACCATTTCCGCCCTTTTCATTGCTCATGAAAACCACACACTGCATGTTGTACCACCATACAGCGAGACCTTTAGAGTTGGTGGTCCAGATTGCTGAACACACTGGTACCTCTAATACTAAGTAGCACGTCCTCTTGCATTGCTTCTTGTCTGTACTCGTCGTGGCATACTATCCGCATCTTCGTCAAGGCACTGTTGCTCGAGATTCCACCACTCCTCAACGGCGATTCGGCGTAGATCCTTCAGAGTGGTTGGTGGGTCACGTCGTCCATGAACAGCCCTTTTCAGTCTATCCCAGGCATGTTCGATATGGTTGCACTATCGGTTGAAGGATGGCATTACGTATCGTACAGCCGTTACGGTGCCTTCCATTACCACCAGCTGCAAACATCGGCCCCACATAATGCCACTCTGAAACAGCAGAGAACCTCCACCTAGCTGCACTCGCTGGAAAGTGTGTCTAAGGCGTTCAGCCTGACTGGCTTGCCTCGAAAAACGTCGCCGACGATTTGAAGAGAACGTGATGTCAATCCTTCAGCTCCGAAATCCCATATCGATCTTGTTGCGTTGAATGGTTCGCACATTGACACTTGTTGATGGCCCAGCAGTGGAATCTGCAGCGGTTTGCAGAAGCCTTGCACTTTTGTCACGTTGAACGAGTCTCTTCAGTCGTCGTTGGTCCCGTTGTTGCAGAATCTTTTTCCGGCCGCAGCATGTCGGAGATTTGATGTTTTACCGGTGAGCCATGCACGGCTCGTGCTCATGCCATTTATTGTTTGTCACCTTCTATTACGGTACTGCCGCCTCGTTTTCTTGTTCAATTTACTGCCTTACTTACCCGTGAGCAGCAGCAGCAGTGCGTATCGATAAGTGCACTGTCGTACCATCTCTGGAGCGACCGATAGTATTTCCAGTCGTCATGTGTCTGGCAGTCAGTTGGAGATGGACCAGCAGTGCAGTGCGGGACGCAGCAGCAGTGAAGTCGAGGGACAGAGCGCCAACGAAGCACCGACAGCCAGTGTTCGCGGACCGCTGGTGACACACATGAACTGTTCGACGGACGGAGACTGGGGCGAGACGATTGCTGGATGGTCGTCTCATATGCCGACGTATATTTGCTCCTTCCACCATTTCCGGGCCTGGGCAGATGGTCGGTTGCATTGAGCAGTGAGGAAATCTCCGTGGCGCGTAGTTTGGCCGAGCCCGCTGGCAGCCTCTATGTGGTGTCGAAGTGTGTGGTGTTGCTCCCATTGCTACGAGGTTTGTGGCTCACCGATCCTCGACGTGAAAGTTGAGTTTTGACTTAATCTACCAGCAAGTCACGACTGTTCACAGTGTGTCGTTTGGAGTTCGTTGTCGGCTGTTGAGATATTTCCACGAGCAACAACTTGTGTTTTAGCCACCCTCCAGTGGAATTTAACTGTACTTGGATATTAAAATTGAAGTGTACCAGCGGAATCTTCTGTTTTGTGGCCATTAATGTTCCTGTTACCTACCCTGGCCGTTCACGTAAATTCAGGGAGTGTATTTTCCTCAACGTGTTGTCGCTGTCCAGCACGGCATGTAGTTTGACAGCTCAATGTATAGTTGGTTGTGGGCGCCAGTACCTTATACGTTGTTCCATTGAACTCCCTGTTGTGTACTGGTCAGGTGAAGCCGAGGTTAGCTTGTCGGTGGGTCCATTGACTGTCTGTGGGTTGCGTTGTCGTCCGATCGACAATGGTTGGGCCGGTTGCCTGACTCATCAAAGGGACTGTTAGTGTTTGAATTTCAGGTCGACCCTTGGAACTTCTGAGCGGCCTTGGGTGTGCTCTCTTTTCTTGCTTGTTCTTGTTGTTTGCACTAGTATGGCTTGTAGCCGATTTTTAAATTAAGGTGGTTCTGCTCTTAAGGTGTTAGATGGTTTGGGCCTTCAGCCTAATTTAAGAACTGTTTTATGTAAAGCCTTTGGCATTTTTTTAAAAAATTAATGTTATTGAGTCTTAAGTGCGGGGCCTTCAGCCGAGTTTGAATTTAAGATTTTTGCTCTTAAAGTGTCAGTTTCTTTGGGCTTTCAGTCTAAGGAAATGTTATAAGATAAGACTTTGACTTTTAAATTTCTGATTTTGGTTGAGCTTCAAGTTATTGGCTTTCAGCCGTTTTTAAATTAAAGTGGTCTTGCCCTTAAGGCATCAGATTGTACGGCGCATTCAGCCGATAACTAACTTCCAAATATAATGCTGTGTTTTCTTTATTTAAAACTAATTTTTTTCTTGGCTCTTGCAATGTTTGAGCAAATAAAAGGTTGTATGTTCGAGTGTAGCTGACAGTCCCTGATTTTGGCCCCTTTTCACATTTAAACTACCTGCCTTGTCTTGCGGGTTTAACAGGGCGTCTCAACCGGTTTCCTGATATTCACGAAACACTCGAGAAATGGTCGTACGGAAAAATCCCCACTTCATCGCTGCCTCGGGGATGCTGTGTCTATAGCTCGTGCGCCGACTGTAACACCACGTTCAAACTCACTTAAATCTTGATAACCCGCCATTGTAACGCCAGTAACCGATCTAACAACTGCACCGGATACTTATTATCTAGGCGCTTCAGTCCGGAACCGCGCTGCTGCTACGGTCGAAGGTTCGAATGCTGCCTTGGCCATGACTGTGTGTGATGTCCTTAGGTTAGTTAGGTTTAAATAGTTCTAAGTCTAGGGGACTGATGTTAAATCCCATAGTGCTCAGAGCGATTTCAACCATTTTTGAACTTGTTGTCCTATATAGGCATTACCGACCGCAGCGCCCTATTCTGCCTGTTTTTGAATGCGCATGCGTATAGCAGTTGCTTTGCCGCTTCGGTGAATATGTTTCGGGGTTCAGTGGTACTTACGTCTCGAGCTATCTGTCTTTGTACCCTTCCCTTTTTCGACACAGATGTTTTCCTACATAAAACTTCAAGAAGTGTAGAAAAACCTTCGAGCAACTATCAAGTTCGGCAAGTACTTGCAACAAGCTGCAAGAAACTGTTTCTACTGACTTGCAAAAGCTGCTTGTGCAAGTAGGCGAAACTTCCACGTGAAACAAGTTGAGGAAATTTACTTGCTAGTGGACACACACCTTACCCCTTTGACTACATACGGCACTTATGCGTCCCACGACAGACTAACAGAGAACCAATTGGAATTTGTAGCATATTGTCGCTGTGTATCAGTATTCCATGGTAAAACGAAGCCTACTATTGTAAGCAGTAGTCGTATAGTTACAGACGGGACCTGAAGGTTGTGCTGTCCTCAAGTTTTATCGCTAATCTCGTTACCGTGCGAGGTGCCGGGGCTAGCAGTGTATTTAACACTAAATTCTTGAATCTACATCTGTAAATGATGCTCTAAGCCCCCCCTATTCTAACTCCGACTTTTGCTGTTGCACAAGGATGAAAAAAAATATACGCGCACTGACTGTAAGCAGCCCTGCAAGTGGAGTAGAAAAGAGTTTGGCCCCTGCAATAATTTAATTTGATAAATAAGTTAAATAAAGGCAAGTTTCATTAACCTAGTAAGGAATGATAGGTTTACTCTACCGATTAACAGAATGAAAGTTCTGTGCAAAATAACAATATGATTTATTACGACTAAACACAACATACTAAACCAAAACACATGACACATTTACAATACATTAAATTGGCTCGAATTGGAAACACAAACAAACGCTATAAAGGTGAAGTTGTCCCTAACTTAGATCGTGAGGTTTAAGACGAAGTGGTATGTGAAGCCAATTCCTTTCCACTCAAATCTCGAGAGAGACACACAGCTAACCCCACAGTAATTGCTGCTACTCAAGACAGAACAAAGTTAGAAAAGGATGAACAGGCGCGCTCTGCTGAGCTCTGATTATCACCTAGGAAAATCCCTATCTGCCGGTGCTGCGGACGTACATTACCAAACTGTCTTCTTATCTCCCAGAAGACGATCTGGCGTACCGCAGGCGAGGGCTGGTTGCTTCGACGTCCTCGACCGAAAGGCGACTGCCGACTACCCAGAGCACCCGTACAGGCCGAACCCCGAACATTCCCGCCCCCACGACAGTGGCCGTGGTTACGTTCCAATCAGCAACTCGAAAACCGGCGGAAATTCCACTCCATTGCCGGAGCACTACCATTCCACCAATGGAGATTCTTGGCGCCAATTTCTGTGCTGATTTTGCAGAAAGTGCGGGAATTTTCCCGCCACAACTGCGTGGGTACACAAGTCATTCCCACGCCTCGCTGGTAGCCCGCCAGAAAGTGTTTTCGCAAAGTTTCTCCGAAGTAACGGAACCTCTAGCCCAGCCGCTACTTCACACCCCAGCGGGCGTGTCTCTTGACAATGTCGGCGTCTGCAAAGCATTCACTCGACTGCCTCACACACGTCGGCTTAACTCTCTCCAGTTCCACAGAGCCCGCCTGTCACCGGACCACCCGGGTGACGAGAGACGCTGCGTGGGAAGTCCGCGTGTTAAGGAAAAGCAAACCTTCCACCGCATGCAACTAGAGAGGAGAATCGTAAGATAGAAATATGAGAGGGGGCTCATGCCACCTCTCATTGCCCCTACGCCATTTTAGATTGTAATTGGTGAGCGGTTGGCTCACTTAGGAGCAAGGTAGTGAGTCAATCGCCCAAGAACAATCTTACAAAGTGACTCCACATACCGCACTCTATAAAAAAGATCATTGCAACTGAAAATTGCAACTCATAGAGGGAGGATTATTTATGATGTAGCCAACTTCACCTTCTTAATATGGAACACTAACACTCACATCACACATCCATACCCAGGGAGCCCCTTCCCAAACACCGATTCACGCAGACATTCACTCTCTAAATATGGCCCGGGCATCTGAGCCAAATATGGAGCAGTTTATTCTTTACAATCAGAGTTGGAGTGCTCCGCAATTAAATGCCCAAGAGGTTACAACAATTTTAATCATTAAACTAACCTGAACTCACTCACACATGATACTATATAAGTTAACAATCTCTTTGTGAGCTTTCAGAATCTAATTACAACCTCCGATTCATTCTGTCTCCCTGCAGCAAGAATAACCTTTACAAAATGTTCCCTGAACTGATGGTCCATTCACAATGACAGTGGTGGCATCTGCTTCAGTTTATGGGGACTTCAGGCACACTGTTTGCATACACACAACAATAAACACAAAATACAAAAAAAACATGGTGTGGAGAACAATACAGTAATCTGTAATAAGAATTACAGTGTAAAACACAAACGCATACAAGGTATAACATACATTACAAAAACAACATAAGAAAAAGAAATTTAAGAAAAAAAACAAGGTTCATGGGGCATCAAATTGTGCGTGCACATTGCACAAAGTTCACGACTGTGCTGAGAATGAGGCACTAAATCACATTGTTTGAAATATCCGTAGCACTTCACAAATTCTACAGTACTGACATCACATAAGGCTAAACGTCGGGTGTTGTTGCTACGTTGTGGCAACAGCAATAGGGAGTTCTGGAGTGTCTGCAGTACGCTGTTGAGATTGTAGTCAGACCCACGCATATGATCACGGCAGTACGGTAGGAAGACACAGTGATAGGCTCTCCTCACGTCGATTAATTGTCTCTGAGGTCTACTCGTTGGGATACATCACTAGTCTAGGTCTCTTCTCTCGCTGGACAGAACTTTACGTTTCCCACTATTGCAGTTCGACGAGGGATGATGGCATGTGGAGTGACTCCACAAGTGTGTGAGGTCATCCATACAGGATCGAACTAGGAGCGACTATTGTTAAAACTGCTCTCTAATAGAGAGGAGAAGTAAGAAATGAGACCATACATTTGTTAGTGTGTGTGGCACGATACTGCTTTGTGTATGCAGATCGGCCAATGCTAGTGAGTTGTAAAAACCCAAACAGGTGAGTATATAGCGTCCCTTTCTGTCCTGAGGCACATGAGGCGCAGGTTCTGACACGATATGTGATCTTCTTCGTGTACTCACAACAACGTGGTCTGCCGCAGGGAATCCCTCCAAACGGCTGCCGCGTCTGGAGAGCTAGCAGGCTGTCGCGTGTGGGTCGCGTGTCAGTGTCAACGGCCAGCCTCACTTTCGCTTGTGGCCCGGAGAGGGTCCCGCGTAATCCCTCAGGTACACGGCCCCGTGACTGACAGCCTGTAGGACCGGATGCTCTCGCACCCTTCACGTCAGGTAGCGCGCTGACGCTCTTTTCTTGCAGGTAGCCGCAGACCTCTTGTTCCCGCTCCGGCCGGCCTCCGCATTGCCACAATCCCCGTCATCTGCACAATTCTTACAAAAATCTTATACCTAACTTTTTCCCATGACCTTCTATGTTATAATAAATTTACATAATGACACATTGATGGTCTGTCATTTCAGACACTCTTATTTTACTTTTATAATTATTAATCTATGGCAATCATTATAACATCTAATCTAGACATGGAAATAATTTATTTTGATATACGTGTAGAGACCGATCTCAGTATTGTACATGGTTGGTGATAACTGATGCTATGTAATGGATGAACAACTAAATGTGCGTGAATTTTCCCGCCACAACTGCGTGGGTACACAAGTCATTCCCACGCCTCGCTGGTAGCCCGCCAGAAAGTGTTTTCGCAAAGTTTCTCCGAAGTAACGGAACCTCTAGCCCAGCCGCTACTTCACACCCCAGCGGGCGTGTCTCTTGACAATGTCGGCGTCTGCAAAGCATTCACTCGACTGCCTCACACACGTCGGCTTAACTCTCTCCAGTTCCACAGAGCCCGCCTGTCACCGGACCACCCGGGTGACGAGAGACGCTGCGTGGGAAGTCCGCGTGTTAAGGAAAAGCAAACCTTCCACCGCATGCAACTAGAGAGGAGAATCGTAAGATAGAAATATGAGAGGGGGCTCATGCCACCTCTCAACCGTATTGTCACATCAAGTTATTTCGCACCTGCAGACAGGCAACGCAATTATCAGATTCGCAGAAGCGACTGCCTTCTTTCCTTCCTGGACACATCGCGTCAACGATGTGCACCAGGCCGGCCGGAGTGGCCGAGCGGTTCTAGGCGCTACAGTCTGGAACCGCGCGACCGTTACGGTCGCAGGTTTGAATCCTGCCTCGGGCATGGATGTGTGTGATGTCCTTAGGTTAGTTAGGTTTAAGTAGTTCTAAGTTCTACGGGACTGATGACCTCAGAAGTTAAGTCCCATAGTGCTCAGAGCGATTTTAACCATTTATGAACTGATGACCACTGCAGTTAAGTCCCATAGTGCTCAGAGCCATTTGAACCATTTGATATGCACCCAGGAGTTGACGTTTGCCAACGGACCCCACATTGAGCACCTGTAGTTTGAGATACAGACTTGGAAAGAGGCTTTCTCTATTGATGTGTGTCTCTTTTCAATATGTCTTGCAGTTTTTGTCCATTCTTCTTCTGAAAACCTCTGGGTTCCTATGATTATTCCTGTACGTCCTATTCCCCCTCCCCCCCCCCAACCCCATCGAAAAAAACAATTGGGTAGGAAATATTTCTTTCATGTCTGCTAAAAACTTTCTAAATTCAAGATCGCATATATACTTCTTCATTTAAAACAATCGATTTCCACAGACCTTGCTGTCCTCTTCACGCCTTAAAAATCTTTTTGTTGGGAAACGCGTTTAATTAATCTGGTCCTCACATCAAGGCGTTAAACATCAAAAAGATTTTTAAGACCTGAAGAGGACAGATAAGTCTGTCGAAACCGGTTGTTTTAAATAAAGGAATATTGATGCGATCTTGGCGATAGAATTTTATGACCTTCTCAGAATGACTTCAGCCTTTTCATATTCTTACTTCTGACTAAGACTTTAATTAAAATAAGCATACGTTAATGTTTTTGAAATAAAATTCGTAGTCAGAGTGTTGGTGTCTGACATATCAGTGCCATAAAGCAAGGCTCCGAATTCTGTCCAAATAGCCAATGGAGACTGACTGACCGCCATGGCATGCTCAGCGACTGGCGTCATTTGGATGTGGTATGGAGAAGCATAGGGGCCAGCGTATTGCTCTCCCCCACGTTGTCGGCTTTCTTGATCTTGGAATTGCTAATACTCAGTCAAGTAGGTGCTCAGTTTGTCCCACGAACCTGAGTGCATCCAGTTCCAGTCCTCTCACCAAGGAATGATCCCTGCCAGTCCGAAAATCGAACCCGGATCCTCTACACAGCAGCCAGACACGCTGAGGCGGAAAATCCCGAGCGTAAGGAATGTGTGAAACGACGACTGGGATTGGGCTTCGCGGGGGAGAGTTGAGTCAGACAGGAGAATATGTACGAGCGTGCTCCGTATACCGCGTGAGAAAGCAGCAGATGCGCAGAGCGAGGCATGTGCTGACAGGAGCAGGAGCGGTGGCCTGACGCGGCCGGGGCTGGCCTGGCCCCGGTGACCTTGCGGGCGGCGCGCCTGGCTGCTGCCTGCGGTCGCTTTCTCCCGGGCGGGTGGCTCGCGCGGGAACCGCCCGCATGGGAGGCCCCCGGACAGCCGGGAAAGCTGCGTGGCGACAAAGGCGGCCGCCGCCCTGCCCTCTGCCCGCCAGGTGGCGACACTTCCAACAGCTTCCGCCGCGCCCATCGAGGAGGCGTGCCTGTGGCAAGCACTCGTCGTCTTTTATTACTGTTTTGGTGTCTGATTTGTGGCCCCTACGAATAACGTTGTTGTCCTCAGTGAAAGTGGAGAATAATTAGAGGACCTGCTGAGCGGAATAAACAATCTCATCAGTAAAGAATATGGACTGAGAGTAAATCGAAGAAAGGCGAACGTAATGAGAAGTAGCAGAAATGATAAGAGCGCGAAACTTAACAACAGCATTGGAGATCACGATGTAGATGGAATGGAGGAAGGCTGCTGACTAGGCAGCAAAATATCCATGACGGACGGAGAGAGTAGGACAAACACACACACACACACACACACACACACACACAAAACGGACTAGCAGTGGTAAAAAGGGGAATTCCGGGCCAACAGGAATCTACCCGTATCAAACATAAGCTTCAGTTCGAGGAAGAAATTTATGAGATTGTACCTCTGGAGTGCTACGTTGTACGTTAACGAAACATGGACTGTGGGAAAACCAAAACCAGAACAGGAGAGACTCAAGGCATTTGAGGTGTGATGTTACGGAAGAATATTCGAGATAAATAAGGAATGGAGAGGTTCTCCGGAGAACCAGCGACGAAAGGAATGTATGGGAAACATCTGTTAAGAGATCTACATCTACATCCATACTCCGCAAGCCACCTGACAGTGTGTGTGGCGGAGGGTACCTTGAGTACCTCTATCGGTTCTCCCTTCTATTCCAGTCTCGTATTGTTCTTGGAAAGAAGGATTGTCGGTACGCTTCTCTGTGGGCTCTAATCTCTCCGATTTTATCCTCATGGTCTCTTCGCGAGATAGGAGGGAGCAACATACTGCTTCACTCTTCGGTGAAGGTATGTTCTCGAAACTTTAACAAAAGCCCGTACCGAGCTACTGAGCGTCTCTCCTGCAGAATCTTCCACTGGAGTTTATCTATCATCTCCGTAAGGCTTTCGCGATTACTAAATTATCCTGTAACGAAGCGCGTTGCTCTCTGTTGGATCTTCTCTATCTCTTCTATCAACCCTATCTGGTACGGTTCCCACACTGCTGAGCAGTATTCAAGCAGTGGGGGAACAAGCGTACTGTAACCTAATTCCTTTGTTTTCGGATTGCATTTCCTTAGGATTCTTCTAATGAATCTGTCTGGCATCTGCTTTACCGACGATCAACTTTATATGATGATTCCATTTTAAATCACTCCTAATGCGTACTCCCAGATAATTTATGGAATTAACTGTTTCCAGTTGCTGACCTGCTATTTTGTAGCTAAATGATAAGGAATCTATCTTTCTATGTATTCGCAGCACATTACACTTGTCTACATTGAGATTCAATTGCCATTCCCTGAACCATGCGTCATTTCGCTGCAGATCCTCCTGCATTTCAGTACAATTTTCCATAGTTACAACCTCTCGATACTCCACAGCATCATCTGCAAAAAGCCTCAGTGAACTTCCGATGTTATCCACAAGGTCATTTATGTATATTGTGAATAGCAACGGTCCTAAGACATTCCCCTGCGGCACACCTGAAATCACTCTTACTTCAAAAGACTTCTCTCCATTGAGAATGACATGCTGCGTTCTGTTGTCTAGGAACTCTTCAATCCAATTACACAATTGGTCTGATAGTCCATATCCATTTACTTTGTTCATTAGACGACTGTGGGGAACTGTATCGAACGCCTTGCGGAAGTCAAGAAACACGGCATCTACCTGTGAACCCGTGTCTATGGCCCTCTGAGTCTCGTGGACGAATAGCGCGAGCTGGGTTTCACACGACCGTCTTTTTCGAAAGCCATGCTGATTCCTACAGAGTAGATTTCTAGTCTCCAGAAAAGTCATTATACTCGAACATAATACGTGTTCCAAAATTCTACAACTGATCGACGTTAGAGATATAGGTCTATAGTTCTGCACATCTGTTCGAAGTCCCTTCTTGAAAACGGGGATGACCTGTGCCCTTTTCCAATCCTTTGGAACGCTACGCTCTTCTAGAGACCTACGGTACACCGCTGCAAGAAGGGGGGCAAGTTCCTTCGCGTACTCTGTGTAAAATCGAAGTGATATCCCATCAAGTCCAGCGGCCTTTCCTCTTTTGAGCGATTTTAATTGTTTCTCTATCCCTCTGTCGTCTGTTTCGATATCTACCATTTTTTCTTCTGTGCGACAATCTAGAGAAGGAGCTACAGTGCAGTCTTCCTCTGTGAAACAGCTTTGGAAAAAGATATTTAGTATTTCGGCCTATAGTCTGTCATCTTCTGCTTCAGTACCATTTTTGTCACAGAGTGTCTGGACATTTTGTTTTGATCCACCTACCGCTTTGACATAAGACCAAAATTTCTTAGGATTTTCTGCCAAGTCAGTACATAGAACATTACTTTCAAATTCATTGAACGCCTCTCGCATAGCCCTCCTCACACTACATTTCGCTTCGCGTAATTTTTGTTTGTCTGCAAGGCTTTGGCTATGTTTATGTTTGCTGTGAAGTTCCCTTTGCTTCCGCAGCAAATTTCTAACTCGGTTGTTGTACCACGGTGGCTCTTTTCCATCTCTTACGATGTTGCTTGGCACATACTCATCTAAAGCATATTGTACAATGGTTTTGAACTTTGTCCACTGATCCTCAACACTATCTGTACTTGAGACAAAACTTTTGTGTTGAGCCGTCAGGTACTCTGTAATCTGCTTTTTGTCACTTTTGCTAAACAGAAAAATCTTCCTACCTTTTTTAATATTTCTATGTAAGGCTGAAATCATCGATGCAGTGACCTCTTTATAATCGCTGATTCCCTGTTTTGCGTTAACTGTTTCAAATAGTTCGGGTCTGTTTGTCACCAGAAGGTCTAACATGTTATCGCCACGAATCGGTTCTCTGTTTAACTGCTCAAGGTAGTTTTCAGATAATGCATTTAAAAAAATTTCTCTGGATTCTTTGTCCCTGCCACCCGATTTAAACGTTTGCATCTCCCAGTCTATATCCGGCAAATTAAAATCTCCACCCAGAACTATAACATGGTGGGGAAATCTACTCGAAATATTTTCCAAATTATCCCTCAGGTGCTCAGCCACAACAGCTGCTGAGCCAGGAGGCCTATAGAGACATCCAATTACCATGTCTGAGCCTGCTTTAAGCGTGACCTTCACCAAAATTGTTTCACATTTCGGATCAGATCAGGGAATAACTTCCATAGCATTAGAGGGAGCTGTAGACGGTACAAACTGTATAGGGTGACAGGGATTGCAATAAATCCAACGAAAGTGGGAGGGGGGGGGAGGGTGGTTGCTAATGCTATTCTGAGAAGGAGAGGTTGGCACAAGAGAGGCATTCGTAGCTGGCCACATCAAACCTGTTAGAAGACTGATGACCTGGTGACTAAAATAAGTAAATAAAAAAACGAATGAACATGCATGTATCGATTCCTGTTATAAAACTGGGCACATGCATGTGTATGTTTGATATCACTGCATCGATTTCTACCAAACTTGGTACACGTTTAACGTTACTGTCTGGAAGGAGCTACTATGGGTGTAAGAATTACCTATCTCTCAAAGGGTCAGAAGTTGGGGTGGGGGTTGAAAAGAACCTTAGTTCACGACGTGCAAACAGCCAGCTTATATTCATCCATTGTTTCAGAATAAGAGCACTTAGTGACTTGCAACCAACTTTACACGTCATTTCAAACGTTTACGAAATTTTTTTGTCGCTGACACCCCCCAAAAAAGACGAAGGGGAAAAACTTTGTCGTTAACTACAGTTCCGCTGTTCATGCAGTAAATGAAGCGTATGACACACGACATTTCAATTTATTACTTCTTGAATACTAATCCTACTAGCAAGAAAACGCTTAATGTATCTGCAAGATTACATCATTATACAACGCGTAACTTGGGAGATAGGCACTGAACAGCTTCAAAAATATAGGATGAAACGCGCTGGAGGTACAAATGAAATACGTGTGAAATATGTTACATATAGGTAAAATACATTTGACGTGTACCTAAGCGGGCAACAAAGCAGGTAAATAGCTTCTCCTCATCCTCTGGAATTATTTCATCCAAACTTGGTACAGGTATTACTTACTGTCCGTGAAATATGGTTGGGTGGGGTGGGGGTGGGGGGGTGGGGGTGGGGTAAGAACCAGAAGCCCTGTGTGAGATGATGTAGAGAGAGAACAGGACAGGTGGAGATGTAGAGTCAGAGAGAAGGAAGGAGGAGATGGACACAGATAGGTTCGAGGAGGAGTTATGACAGGGAGGGAAGGGGCGGATGAAATGGATGGAGAGAGGCTGGAGGAGAAGATCGATAAAGAGAGGGTAGAAGAGGATATTGACAGAGATAGAGGGGGGTGGAGCAGATGGGCGGAGGAATGAAGGAGCACAGATAGACAGAGAGAAGTCGAAGGGGGAGATGGACTAACAGAAGAGTGGAATAAATACATACCAGGGCAATGCTGGGTACACAGCAGCTTACGTCATGATAAAAAATATTATTCTATTTATGTTACAGTTACGAACTGTAACTCTTGACAGGTACATGTCGATATTACGCAGAGGCTTCAAGGACTGGCACCTCATGTGATGAGAAGCGTTTGGCTTGAGAACGCACTTACGTGCCTGAACCGGATACGAGAACTAAAAACATACCAAAAATCGTCCCGATCTGGACTTCTTTTCACTGAAATATTAACTACGATTGATGTTGTTCCACAATGACGTCAAAACTAATTTGCATAAACCTACCAATCTGCAAAAAACCTAATACTGCGCTCTTAACAAATCGATAGACATAAAACGTCCATGACGATGTTCGTAATGATGCAATTGTCTACAAAAAGACAACAATGCCAGAGGACCGCAGCGAACTGCAAGAAGATGTGCAGAGGATTGTTGGTTGTTGTATGGACTGGCAGTTGATCCTGAACGCAAATTAATGTTTCCTGGTGTATATAAAAAGGCGAATAAATTAATGTATGGTTACGGTACTGACGACAAATCTCTGGATATATCGTCAGTCGTAAGATATCTAATAAAAATGTCCGGAGCGAAATAAAATCAAATGACCGCAAAAAGTGATGATGCCAGGTTAAGATCCATTGGCCTAAGAAAGACATCTTCGATAAATTCTTGAATACTGTTATTGATCGTCAATCTGAGACCGTCACCAGGTTGAGTTAACAGACGAAATGGAGAAGACTGAACACAGAGTGGCGCGCTTCATTTTGGGATTATTTAGTCGACGCGAGAGGATTACATACAGGGTGGTCAGAATATGTGTGAAATGCTTGTAGGGATGTTACAGGGCAGGTTGTACTGAGGCATAGATGTTAAGAAAAAAATTCGCTACGTTGCTCCGTTTCCGAGTTATTTAGCATAGAATGTAGCCAATCGGGGCGTCGCGCGCTCACACTCAAGCGGCATGCCAGGGGCGGTGTTGCCCAACGAGTGCTTTGTCTCGTTAGCTGAAACTTGAATTTACGCGCGCGACGATCTGATTGGCTAACTTCAATCCCAAATAACCCGGAAACGGCGCAATGTATCGAATTTTTTTCGTAACACTCATACCTCCCCACAAGCGTTTCAGACATTTTCCGACCACATTGTATATGCTGAGCAAACTCCACTAGCAGACGCTGCAAGAGAAGCGTTTTGCACCACGGAGATACTTACTTTTGAAATTCCGAGATTAATTCTGGGAAGAGTTGGGCAACATATTAATTCTTCTTACATACTTGTAGTCTCGCGAAATAACCACAAAGAACACGTCGATACACATTGCACGGTGGATTGCGAGGTATAAATGTAGATGTAGAAGTTTTCGCCTTATATTATCAAATGCATCAGTCATTTTTCCAGGCAATGATAGTCCATAAAGGCATCGAAACGGTGGTGCCCGAAACAGATGGAGATACGTGATAGATTCTACGTCAGACAAAAGAGCCAGCACCTCTCCTAGCAGCCGACGAACCGTACCAAATGACTGGATAAATCCACAGGTTTCGAAGAGTAGTCTTGGGACAGAACAACTATAGATTTATGTCACTGGCTCAAATCTGTTGCAAAATTTTAGGACACGCTATAGACTCGCATACTATGAGCTTTCTGGAGCCGAAAACATCATGTGTATGAAGCTAATTCGCCTCTGGAAATACCGATCGTGTGAAACTCAGCTCGCCTCGTTCGTCAACGAAACTGAAAAGGCTAGATTGATGTCTTGTCCATTGACTTCCGGAAGGCTTTCGAACAAACCGTCACTGTTATCTAATGACCATGAGAGTACGAAATGTCAAATGGTTCAAATAGCTCTGAGCACTATGGGACTTAACATCTGTGGTCATTAGTCCCCTAGAACTTCGAACTACTTAAACCTAACTAACCTAAGGACATCACACACATCCATGCCCGGGGCAGGATTCGAACCTGCGACCGTAGCGGCCACGCGGTTCCAGACTGAAGCGCCTAGAACCGCACGGTCACAACGACCGGCTACGAAATATCAAACCAAGTATCTAACTTGACTGAAGCGTTCATACCGAAACAACCTGTAATTGTTAACGGACGGAAATCATCAAAGTGAAGTATAGTTAAATGACATAGTGGATAAAGACGGGAGCTACCTGAAGCTACTAGTAGATGATTTTTTTAGTATTTAGAGAAGTTACGGCGCTGTAAAATTCTATTAAAATGGAGAAAGACCTGGCGAAGATCGACAGGCATTGGCAGATCACCCTGAACATAAGCAAATTTGACATACTGTACATAAATAGGAATATTACACTATCAATTACACGATTGCCGTTCAGATACAAACAAAAACAAACATGAAATATCTAGGAATATGCGTACTGAGGGATCTAAAGTGAAACGACCACGTAGATCTAAACACAGGAAAGACAGACACCAGACAGATTCATTGGAAGTAACCTCATAAAGTATAGTGCATCCAATATGGCTTTCGGCTGGGTGTTGTGTAAGCGTGAGATCATGACCAAATGCATTGTCTTCTTAACAAAAATTTACAACGCCAAAGCGCGTACATAAGTAAAAAAGGCAATAGTTGCCGTAAGTCTCCATTTCAATTAACATCGAAAGACTCAATAATGTTTGAAAAAAGTACATACTTGAGACACATTAAGAAAACGATAAAAGCTTCAGAGGGGACACTGCCAACATACAATGGTGCCTACCTATGATAAATGTGTACATACCATTATATCTAACCACCATGATACGATCGGAAAATTTACTATTTTGTGATAATGTTCCATGTGGGGTCTCAGTAGGTTGAAGTATGCTCGTTTTGTTTGGAAAATAGTAATAAAAAATTGTAATGTCTTCCTTTAAAATGGTGGCGTTTACAGTGATGGTGTTTACATTGTTCGCTCTCTCTCTCTCTCTCTCTCTCTCTCGATGGAATATTTGGACACAGATATGCCTATTGCGATGTACTGTATGTCCCAAGATAGGTTTTGACTCATAAAGTATTCAATGTTTTATTTTTTCGTTGGCGATAAGACGCTTATTGTAAAAAAAATCAGATGTAACGTGGTAAGGAATATTTGTTATTTTGAGCATTACAAAAAACTACGTCTTGGTTTGTTCCGATCTTTGAGATCAACGCCATCTGGCGCCAAACTGAAATAATACGGCCCTCGAGTCTACGTCCTTCAGACTGGCATGCGACGTCTCAAAATAACATCTTCTGAAAATACACCTGACGGCAACTGCATATGAGATAGCATGTTTTTCTTATATTGCTCAAGTGTATGAGCTTTCCTAAGCAAATTTGATATAATCCATTCTGGAGTCGAGGTAGCAGTTGTCGTTATACTGGTTATCACATTTAGCATTCAACCGCGATTTTTATATATATTTTAACAACGCGTTTCGAGAGACAATGCAGGCGTATAAAGAAGCTGCTTTCCGTAGTCTCGTGCATAGGGCAGTCAATATACCTATGAGTGAAAAAGATAGGGAGACTGAAATTAACACCGTTAAGAGAATAGCGAAGAATAACGGTTACAGTATAGATATAGTTACAAAACTGTTACGAAAATGTAATAAGCGCAAAAAGAATAAACCTGATGGAGAGAAAGCGAAAATTATCACGATGCCATACTACGGAAAAGTCTCACAAAAGATAGCAAATATTTTTAAGCCATACGATGTCAAAATAGCCTTTCAGACTAATAACCTAGTGAGGTATAGCCTTAAGCACGATATTGGCGAGAAGAGAAATAAGTTTGAAAGATCGGGAGTTTATAAGATTCAGTGCAGAACGTGTGATGCAAAATATATAGGGCAGACAGGAAGATCATTCGCGATCCGGTATAAAGAACATAAAGATGCGTTCAGGTTAGGAAATTATGACAAATCAGCTGTTGCGAACCATATATATGAAACAGGCCATCCCCTTAATAGCATAGAAGACAACGTAGAAATATTGCATGTAGAAAAGAAAGGGAGGAAACTTGACTTACTAGAGGAATTCGAGATAGCTATCCATGAAAAGAAACAAAGCAATATCCTAAATGTACAAGATAACTTTAAAGAAATGAGATTTTTTAGCGGGTTTTTAGAATTATTTTAGGGCAGGCATGCGACTTAAAACTTGTAGCATGTCAATGACGGAGTTGCGAGAGGCTAACGATGGCAGACCAATGCAGTAAGGAAATGAGGCGCCCAATAGCATAGCGTTACCGTCAAGCACACGGCGGTAACCACGCCACAACACCTAGGCACGTTAGTCCACAACAGCACCCGGGCCGGCGCAGTCGACAGCATATTTGGTAGCTATGGGACGGCCATCGACCTGCGTCAACAACTTTAATGTAAGACGAGGACCCACAGTCCAATATACTTTTAATTATTTTTTACTCTATGGACCCACCAACTATTGGTGATGGTATTTTGTCTTTTTAGTACGTTTAATTTCGCGACATAGATTTTACAACCTGATGATGAGAGCATTGTCTCTCGAAACGCGTTGTTAAAATATATATAAAAATCGCGGTTGAATGCTAAATGTGATAACCCCTAAGCAAATTGTAAATACTCGTGCACAGTACGTACTTTGATTCTTGATGTGACATTGGACATGTAATATTTAAATGTAAGCTTTTCTACTTTGTGTTTTTTGTAAATTTTTCCACAGTTATCTGATGATGATTACTGGAAACGCATTATAAATAATGTTTTTAGAGATCAAGACCTTTTCATGTTATTACTACATGCCACATCTGGATGATCGCTTCCTTAGTCAAATGGAAGAATCATTCTTAAGAAATACGCCTTTGGTACACAGAAACTAACCGTACAAGGGATCCAGGACAGATACTGCAGAACAACGCTAGCTTATTATGAAGTACAACAACAACCACTACAACCAACACCTCAACAACACATCATACATTTGAGTAACAATCTACACTGACACAACAAGCTTACATACAAACACTCATAAACGGTTATCTCTAGAACACAACTTCACACCACGGTCACGGTTTGCGTTTTTGATTCAGTAACAATTGTAACAGAAGAGCTGCACACCAAGGCCTCGCTGTACACTTTCAATTCAAGTGCTTCTACGTAAGCACTGGTATATCAATACAAACACAACTCAGACCTATTGTCTCTGTTCGTCCATCTTTTCAGAGATGGTTGCAAGACTCGTCTGTTCGATACAAGATGTCAAATCAAACACCTTTCAGCCGACAAATTTCCTAACTTATTTTATTTGGCTACCTGTTTCGGCGATTTACAAGGCTATCTTCAGGCCCCTGTCGGACGTATAGGAAGATTCTACCTCGGTTGTGGTCAAGACAGGGGCCAGCTTTCGAATTCGGGGATCTGTAGATTTCTGCTTTTCATAGCGGTCACTTCAACCATCATGTACCGATGGCGTAGTAAATCGGCGAAACTGGTAGCGAAAGAAAGTAAGTTCGGAAACTAGATGGTTGAAAGTGAAATGCAGTAGGTACCTGGTGTTGAGTGGAAGGGTACTGAACCATAGTGAATTTGTTAACGTCTCTAAAAACACTAATGAAATTATTTTTAAAAGGCAAAAATGGAATGATAACATTGACTCAAAAGGCTAAAATTTCAAAAACCAGCTGATGGCAAACACAAGGGCAACAGTATCAAATCCTTTAGTACACATAATTAAATGAAGTAGAAAGAAATATATGTATACATTACACACAGCAAAACATATGCTCAAATGATTGTCACAGATATAAACTATCGACTACTGCCAGTAATTATCAAAACGCCATTGCCTTCGAAGTAGCCAAAATGTCTGACAAAAGTGGTTCAAATTTACCACGACAGAGGTGTCGGCGGAGGCGACGGCAGTAACAATAATTCCTCCTTCTCCACTAAGATAGGACGGCAGTTCCTGCTACCGTAGTACTAGAAACCTTCATTAGAATTTTCAGTAATGATGCTCAGGCATTTTAACAAGATCACAGTTAACAAGAGATACAATCACCTATCCCGTAACACACAGACAACTTGTTAATTATTTAGTAAAAATTAACGTACTACAAATGCAGAAATTCTTCTTTAGTTTTCTTTGTAGATGCACACAATTTAGTAAACAGCTCGAGCTCGTGATACTAGTGAACAGGTATCTATAGACAAGCCTCAGAAAAAAGGTAACTAGATTCCACAATTTTCACTGACTATCAAGTGCAGTTCGTAAGTCAGAAGAATTACATTCGTATTCTATACCCTTAGATTCTAAAATCCTTTTGAGACAGTGACAGCCACAAGTCCACACACACTGACTGAACAGGATTCACGTAGTGCCAGGCGAAACCTTCGTAAATAACACATTTATATACGTAACAACCGGCAACCAGGATACGGAGTCAAAATAGCCACCACACGGCACCATGTTATGTGCACACTAATCGGATGTTCAACGTGATTTCTCGTAAAATCCAGCGCCCATTGACTAACGCTTGCTTAGGGAGCGCCGAGAGAAGGATGTAACGAAGATTACTCATAGTCGCAAACCCACGGGTATCATCCAGCAGACGTCACAGTGTCCAGTAATTGTAAAGGTCACA
The DNA here is from genome assembly GCF_023898315.1 of Schistocerca nitens. Taxonomy (NCBI): domain Eukaryota; kingdom Metazoa; phylum Arthropoda; class Insecta; order Orthoptera; family Acrididae; genus Schistocerca; species Schistocerca nitens. The sequence continues at coordinate 253,781,015 of NC_064622.1, forward strand.
CTGGACTCCAACCCGGCTCCACAATGGACACACTCTGCTTGCAACTTCAACTGCAAATGACACGGTACTGCCTCACTTGCGCTACTCGCCGCCCGTGTCACACTCTTCTCTATTTTCCAGTTCGCCGCAGCCCTTAACTGCCTTCGCCTCCGACCTGCCCTCTACGGGCAACAGTAACGCTCCATGCGCTCTTGCGGCCAGAGGGATTACAAACTCGTGGGAATTACGTGAAATTAAACACGGGCGCACGGCACAGAAATGTGTTTGAGTTGACATCCAGATCTGTTGTGTTTTGACAGCTCAAATCTTTGTCGCACACTATTGTATGACTGCTGCAAACCCAATGGCTAGCCACGCTGACAACAAAGACAAGAGCAGCCGACGCACCGTACTAAGCCAAGTGTCGAAGACCCGGTTTGTCTCACGCTGCCCTTATCGGCATCCAGTGACGCTCTCTACTGGCGACAGCATGTCCAGCTGCTACCGCCTGCCCAACATACACCGTCCAGGCTCCATTTCTGAGTAACCCATTCTCACAGCCACTGACTCCAACAGGTGAACAACATCCGTTGCATGCCCTGCACTGTCAAGTACAGCGTGCATATTATTGTCTGCCGCTGCTGCACGTGGGTAACGCTGAGCTGAGTTCACGTTGTTGTTGCCCTCAAGTCGTTATCACCGGACTGTTAACCGCTCTGTCGGGAAACCGCGCCAAGGCTCGCTGTGGCCCTGCCACCACAATAACGCCGACACCAGCACCTGCTGGCGAGACGTAAGCATGTGTCCCATCCTGGCGCAACGAGCTGATAGGCCGGGAAAAAAGTGCAGCGAATTTCAACTTAACAGAACACAATGGAGGAGGCTGCATTCAAAACCGACGACCAGCCAAAAATTGACACGGGAATGGTCAATTCCTTGTCGATACCTACCCTAAATTCTTCGCACAGGAAGAATACACCAAATGAAGTACGCTGTCTAAATGTTAGCTGTTATGTTTTAAAAAAAGTTCAAGAGACTTATTTTTTCCGCACGAAGAGCCGCTTATAACAGCGGTTTGTACAGCCCTTCCTGCATAGCACACGAATCTGGAGCAGGCACGTACAGCCGTAGGAAGAGAGTGTTTTGCCACGTAGTGTAAAGTCGAAAGTGAGCATATACGAATTTTAAGCAACTGAAACTAACCAGAAATTAATTTTTCCAATTACTTGCATTCATGTCGACACTACGCTGTCACAAACGTAATTGTAACACAAGTGATTAGTAGAGAAAAGGAAATCATGGCAAGGTATGATGCCGCATTACAGACGACTTCCATCTATAGATACTTTAATTTGTTGACATGAAGTTTTTAATTACAATTCGTGCAGCACAATTCTTATGAAAATTTTTCAATAATTTCTGTTTCACTAACAATGAAACAATTCTTCGTTTACTGCCTGTAGTCATCACAAAAATGCGATGTGTCTATTGGATGACGAAAACACATATTTTACTCCCACCAGACACATTTGATAAATGAAAAATTAATGCATTCAGGAACATCACAGGAATTACTACTTTCATTCAGACAAAGTGGGATAAGGTAAGAAACAGTCATAGCCGTTTTATTGTATAATATGTGGTGTACCAGGCGTGCTTGACCAGTTTCGTAAAACGTGGAGAAGCAAACCGACGAAGCACAGACGGGTGAAGTTTAACAATACCATTTAGTTGATAAACCTGAAATGACAGAGAGCAATAGGAATTATATTTTCTGCAAAATGTACCGAAAAATGCGTAACACTGTCGAAAAACTATTAGTTCATGATGGATTCTGAATTATACACGGTGTTACAAAAAGGTACGGCCAAACTTTCAGGAAACATTCCTCACACACAAAGAAAGAAAATATGTTATGTGGACTTGTGTCCGGAAACGCTTACTTTCCATGTTAGAGCTCATTTTATTACTTCTCTTCAAATCACATTAATCATGGAATGGAAACACACAGCAACAGAACGTACCAGCGTGACTTCAAACACTTTGTTACAGGAAATGTTCAAAATGTCCTCCGTTAGCGAGGATACATGCATCCACCCTCCGTCGCATGGAATCCCTGATGCGCTGATGCAGCCCTGGAGAATGGCGTATTGTATTTCAGCCGTCCACAATACTAGCACGAAGAGTTTCTACATTTGGTGCCGGGGTTGTGTAGACAAGAGCTTTTAAATGCCACCATCAATGAAAGTCCAGAGAGTTGAGTACGAACACTTCAACTGAAATGTGCAGGAGCTCCATCGTGCATGAACCACATGTGACGTACTTGTAAAGACACATGTTCTAGCAGCACAGGTAGAGTATCCCGTATGAAAGCATGATAACGTGCTCCATTGAGCGTAGGTGGAAGAACATGGGGCCCAATCAAGACATCACCAACAATGCCTGTCCAAACATTCACAGAAAATCTGCGTTGATGACGTGATTGCACAATTGCGTGCGGATTCTCGTCAGCCCACACATGTGGCGGTGAATCGAGGAAGTATAGTACATACTGACGAAACTAAAATGAGCTCTAACATGGAAATTAAGCGTTTCCGGACACATGTCCACATAACATCTTTTCTTTATTTGTGTGTGAGGAATGTTTCCTGAAAGTTTGGCCGTACCTTTTTGTAACACCCTGTCTTAACTGTCTTTCTGTCGTCCCCCTAAAGACAGAAGTATCGGTATGCTCAGGTCAGAGTTAAACAAAAGTAATGAATGTAATACCGAAACTCATTCCCTTCCATTTTCCCAGGTTTCGCTAGATGGTTTACAAGATTTTTTAAACATAACACTACTTGTTTTTTTATTTTTGATCTAAAAATGGCTCTGAGCACTATGGGACTTAACATCTCAGGTCATCAGTGCCCTAGAACTTGGAACTACTTGAACCTAACTAACCTAAGGACATCACACAAATCCATGCCCGAGGCAGGATTCGAACCTGCGAATGTAGCGGTCGCGTGGTTCCAGACTGAAGCACCTAGAACCGCTCGGCAACTATTTTTGACCTAACTTGCCTCAGTGTTCTTCAGCTGTGGAAACAGTAATCATCTGATGCTTATCACTTGCTGCGTTGTATACAAATGTGTCAAGGCATTCATCACTGACAAAACGAATGTCGCTTGAAACTGTGAAGTGCGGTTTGTTCTTCCACGAAACCTGACTGCACTCAGAAGTTTAGGGGATAACAAGCAGCTTTGTCTTCACGTCAGCTATGAACTTCTCTATGGTATTACTTATTAATGACATTTCCTCTACACCTTTATTTGAAGTACACTTCACAATTTTGCGATTTCCTTTCTCATATAATGTCCAGAATTTGTTTAACTAGGTCGAAGCATCCTGGAAATCAGTAAACTTCATCTCACTTGCAAATGCATTTGGTCCGGTCTCCTAGATCTGCCTTGGAAGCAGTACATTGTCTATCACGAGCAGTTCCAAATCCTTAAAATTGTCTTTCTTTCACAGATTTCCGAGTTTAAGTTTGGCGAATATTATGTAGTTTGTGTAAATCTTTCTTCCATTTAATCAATTCACATCCACATTTTATGAAACGAAACTGGCTTTACACACTGCTGTCTCCTTCGTTCAACTAAGCACTTTGCAGCCGCTTTTTCTCACTGAAAGCTATTCCAGGAATGTTTTCTTTGGGCTAGTAAGTTACTGTATTTATGTTTCTGACTTTAATTAGCACGACAATCATCGTTCAAACAGCAATTCACGAAGTCGTCAGTCATTTCCTATTTCTACTTACGTTTCAACAATTTCTAATCGATATCATTCCAATGAATGTCCAAGGAGTTAACTAATATGTTGGCCTCCAGGAACTGTCGGTGATATCTTTTCCACACCACATTCTTCATATTTCATCTTTGCAAGGTGGAAAACATTAACTGGATTCCACATTACTGTGAATCTCTGGAACCTGCATAGGAACAGATCCCCTAGCAAGCATACACAAAGAAAAATTAATTCAGTTTTATCTTCATTCGTAATACTGTACTTAGCGATATCTCAAAGGTGCTAATGATTATGGATTCAGTAAGCTGCAAATTCGATCGAACAATTGTATCAGAGAAACTATCAATGGAAACTGAAATACGCTTTACCAATGCACCGTCAAGTAAAGGCATGTACTTCACGTGTTGCGCATGCGCTGTCTGCTGCAGCTACGGTAGGGCTGTATACACTCCTGAAAATAGAAATAAGAACACCGTGAATTCATTGTCCCAGGAAGGGGAAACTTTATTGACACATTCCTGGGGTCAGATACATCACATGATCACACTGACAGAACCACAGGCACATAGACACAGGCAACAGAGCATGCACAATGTCGGCACTAGTACAGTGTATGTCCACCTTTCGCAGCAATGCAGGCTGCTATTCTCCCATGGAGACGATCGTAGAGATGCTGGATGTAGTCCTGTGGAACGGCCTGCCATGCCATTTCCACCTGGCGCCTCAGTTGGACCAGCGTTCGTGCTGGACGTGCAGACCGCGTGAGACGACGCTTCATCCAGTCCCAAACATGCTCAATGGGGGACAGATCCGGAGATCTTGCTGGCCAGGGTAGTTGACTTACACCTTCTAGAGCACGTTGGGTGGCACGGGATACATGCGGACGTGCATTGTCCTGTTGGAACAGCAAGTTCCCTTGCCGGTCTAGGAATGGTAGAACGATGGGTTCGATGACGGTTTGGATGTACCGTGCACTATTCAGTGTCCCCTCGACGATCACCAGTGGTGTACGGCCAGTGTAGGAGATCGCTCCCCACACCATGATGCCGGGTGTTGGCCCTGTGTGCCTCGGTCGTATGCAGTCCTGATTGTGGCGCTCACCTGCACGGCGCCAAACACGCATACGACCATCATTGGCACCAAGGCAGAAGCGACTCTCATCGCTGAAGACGACACGTCTCCATTCGTCCCTCCATTCACGCCTGTCGCGACACCACTGGAGGCGGGCTGCACGATGTTGGGGCGTGAGCGGAAGACGGCCTAACGGTGTGCGGGACCGTAGCCCAGCTTCATGGAGACGGTTGCGAATGGTCCTCGCCGATACCCCAGGAGCAACAGTGTCCCTAATTTGCTGGGAAGTGGCGGTGCGGTCCCCTACGGCACTGCGTAGGATCCTACGGTCTTGGCGTGCATCCGTGCGTCGCTGCGGTCCGGTCCCAGGTCGACGGGCACGTGCACCTTCCGCCGACCACTGGCGACAACATCGATGTACTGTGGAGACCTCACGCCCCACGTGTTGAGCAATTCGGCGGTACGTCCACCCGGCCTCCCGCATGCCCACTACACGCCCTCGCTCAAAGTCCGTCAACTGCACATACGGTTCACGTCCACGCTGTCGCGGCATGCTACTAGTGTTAAAGACTGCGATGGAGCTCCGTATGCCACGGCAAACTGGCTGACACTGACGGCGGCGGTGCACAAATGCTGCGCAGCTAGCGCCATTCGACGGCCAACACCGCGGTTCCTGGTGTGTCCGCTGTGCCGTGCGTGTCATCATTGCTTGTACAGCCCTCTCGCAGTGTCCGGAGCAAGTATGGTGGGTGTGACACACCAGTGTCAATGTGTTCTTTTTTCCATTTCCAGGAGTGTATTTCTCCACTCACCTGGCGAGCTATGAATTAGGGAAATTTAAACAATGTTTTGAAAAATCTTGCAGTGTGTTTTAGCAGTTATAATTTTGGTACGGTGTTTCTCTCGGTGTAATCTTTCTGTATAAGGAATTTCATAGCAGGTTTCGACATGTCAGATGGGACAGTTTCGTTGCTGAGTATAGCTCGTCAGTCTGGAGATTAGATTAATGGGTGTATTAGAGCATATGAGAGTTGCAGACTTACATTGGAGGAGATTTACCAACAATCATTATTCCCTTGTGCCATTTACGCAGGAAACGCGAAGCGGAAAGTGACAGATTCATAAAGTACCCTCCACTACACACCACTAAATAGCTTTCAAAGTGTAGATGTGGATACGAGAGCCAATTTTTAAAATTTTACAAAAGCAGTTAAACATTTTTATGTACAAATAGTTTTTTCTTTCTCAAAATATTGACATTTGCACACGAAACTTACTGGTAGATTAAAACTGTGTGCCAGACAGAGACCCGAACTCGGGCGAGTGTTCTACCAACCGAGCTACCCAAGCAAGAATCACGTTCCTTTCTCATCCCTTTACTTCGGTCAGTACCCCTTCTCCTACCTCGGCTCATGAGCTGTGCTTGGGTAGCTCAGTTGGTAAAGCACTCGCCCTCGAAAAGCAAAGATTTTCATTTCGGATCTCGGTCCGACACACAATTATAAGTTTCATAGCAGCGCACACTCTGCTGCGGAGTGAAGATTCCATTCTGGCCACTTTTACACACTTTCGCACACACCATGTAAATATTTTTGCCACCCTGATGTCGATACGAGATCATGCTTTTAGATCGATTCGACAGCTTGTAGTGTGATCGGAATCGAAAATCACTTTCAGTACATTTGGATTTTGACACAAGGTGACAGTCAGGTTATTAAACGACAAAACTGCAGAGATTGTGCAATGACACATTAATTCCATGTTTTTCTCTTGAATGAATCAAGTATTTGAAGCGTTGCGTGACAGGTGGCACTATAGCAGTGATGCTATTGTCTCTATTACTTTTCCCGATTTCATCAATGACTTGTGGATTTCGCGATGCCGACGAGCGAGGACGATGCGCGCGCGGCAGGGGCAGCCGCCTCGGACGCGCTGGAGTCGGCCGCTGGTCGGTCGGTTGGGCCTGGCCCGCCGGGCGCTCCAGCGGCCGCTCCACACTTGGATCCCAGGTTGACGACCCAGGCTACGGCACCGGTTCATGACAGGATAGAACGACGATCGACAGGCGCTATTCGACCGCATAAAACTACACACCACACGACGCAACCGTATTCGGACGTCGGCCATACATCACATCACGACGGACGCAGCAATGAAGACGACCGCCAGGACTACGCCAGAAGACTCGATATATGTCGGGAGGAGGACAAATAAACGCTGAAGGACATACAACGCCTTATCCGCTATTCACGGGAAACGCAAGAGCAGGATAACGACACCTGTCTGGCATCTCCATCTGTGGACTCAGATGTCGAATCACAGCACTCCCACCAAACGGTCGACGACGCGGAGATGGCAGCGGCCTTTCCAGCAGACAACGACAACGGCTGCCCACACGCAGAGGGGGACTTTACGCTCGTACACAACAAACGGCGCAGAAGCAACGCATTAGCCAAGGACTTAGCCAACCCGGCTAAGAGACGAACGGAGACCATCCCCACAACGAACCGATTCGCCCCACTGACACCTCAAGCTGCGCCTCCATCAACCACCAACAAGCCGCAGGCACAAACTTCTAATGCCGCAGAAGCCGTGGACAGAGACAAGAATGTGCTTCGCAAAGTGCCCCCAGTCACAATTTATTACACAAAGGATTACGTTCACCTCAATGAAACGCTCAACAGCTATATACCAAAAGTACCGCATCAAATACCACTTTGAGTCCTTCGAAGACCAAAGGCGTGCAATCAAATTCTTCACGAACCACAAGTTCTCCTATTTTACACATCAAGCACCAGACGACAGGGAACTGAAAGTAGTTGTCAAACGCCTTCCGGCGGAAGTTACCGAAGAACAACTTTACTATGCCCTCAAGGAAAAAGGCTTCAAAGTGCTACAAGTCTACCAATTTAAGGAACGCGACGAGAAGACGAAACAATTGATACCGCAACCTGTGTACCGAGTCAACCTCCCATCTGGAAAAGACAGTAACAAGATATATGATGTCAAATACCTGCTCTACACACGAGTGATAATCGAAACCTATAATAGTAAGGAAAGACCAGTCCAGTGCCGACATTGCCAACGTTTCGCATACAGCGAACTACTGCATCATGCCAGCACGCTGCGTACGCTGCGGTGGATCCCATAAATCATCGAATTGTACCCATTCCAGGACGGCGCCCCCAAAGTGCGCCAATTGTGAACAAGAACATCCAGCGACCTTCCGTGGCTGTCCCAAATTTCAAGAACTCCTACGGAAATATACTAGAAGGACACCAAAGAAGTCGACCCCACAACGGCCTATAATTTTTAAGAAATCGGCCATGGCAGCGATTCCGGCCACCCAACAACAAGCGGCACCTCTCCCTGTGGAAACAATCGCCTCTCGACCACAACCGGCACCCAGAGTGACTCTACGACAGACAAGATAACAGCGCTCGTACTCCGAAGCAATGCATGCCGATCCGCCGACTCCAACACCAGCGGAGACGTCATCTGCCTGGTCGACCACCTTTACACCAGCGTTAACAGATATTCTTCAACTACTCACCGCCCTCCAGCAGAAGCTGACGTCTATCCTCTCGCTTGTAGCGAGCGTACTGACAGCTTTTCAAACACCCTAAATGGATAGACGGCATCACACGAGGAATCTTAACTTCTGCATTTGGAATGCCAACGGCCTGATACTGAAGAAAATAGAATTCACGGACTTCTTACATCGCCACAAGATAGACGTAGCATTTGTCTCCGAAACACATCTCCGCGAGTCAACCGACCTCCGCTTGAGGAACATGCACATCTATCGGACGGACAGAAGGGACCAACGGGGTGGAGGAACCGCAGTTCTGATCAAAAAATGTATTCGTCACCACCAAGAACGTTTACCCCAACTCCAGACTTTAGAGGCCACGGCAGTAACAATCCACACGACGCTCGGAAACATTACCTGTATTGCGGCTTACCTTAGCCCAAAGAAGCCTCTCCACCCAGAAGATCTTTACTCCGTTACAGAGGGTTACGACAAGATCCTCCTTGGAGGGGATCTTAATAGTAAACATGTTGCCTGTAATTCCCGTAAGACTAACCCAAAAGGACATATGTTGTTTGCACTGGCTGAGAATTTACATGTTTCCCTCCATGGACCACGGGAACCGACAAGGATACCTTACGTCCAGACACAAGACGCTGATGTTCTAGACATCGCCATAATCAAGAACATCAACTCGAATCTCCATCTGCGGACGCTGGATGATCTTTCGTCGGACCACAGACCGGTGTTAGGACTCATAGAGAGGGCTACTTTGCAACTCCCACTGCCGACGACAAGAACTTACGACTGGCAGCAGTTCCAAGCGTACCTCAACAACAATGTGCGACCAACCCAGGTTGTTACTACCAGAGAAGCGATTGATGTGGCAGTCGCAGTACTCACGAAGAAGATTACCAGTGCGAAACAACGAGCACTCACGGAGCACCTACAACCAGAAGTCAATTATGACGAGTTTCCACCACCACTGCAGGAGCTTAAGACAAGGCGCAATCGCTGTCGGAAACGATGGGTCCGTTACCGCCATCCGGACGATAGACGGGAAACTCACAGACTAACCCGAGAACTCCGGCGGAAGGTTCAGGACTGGAAGCAACACACGTGGGAACTCAAAATGGACACCTTTATATTACGCACCAAAGATGAATGGCGAATAGTTAAAAGTCTCAGACAGCAACAGCCCCCCAAAAGGGCAATTCGCGGACCCCATGGCCTCTTGTACGACTCACTGGTGCAGGCGGAGCTGTATGCGGATACATACCAACAACAGATGACTACGCCCCCCACGGAGGATGGTGCACTCCACCGTGCAGAGGAGGACACAGCGGCGGAATGGGAAGCTATTCGGGGCGCCCCGACTAACACTATGCCCCGGCTGACAACGCCGGAGGAAATTCGGAGGATTATCAAGTACAGCAAACACACCTCACCTGGAGCAGATAGAATCAGCAATACGGAATTGAAACACCTCCCGAGAAAGCCTGTTGTGCTTCTCACCCGGATAATGAACAGCTGTCTCAGGACTGGATACTTCCCAGAGGCATGGAAGATTGCCAGAATAGTGCCAATACCAAAACCGGGCAAGGATCTCTCACACCCTGACAGCTACAGACCCACAAGTTTACTGCCGACGCTGGGAAAGGTACTGGAACGTGTCCTACTAAAACGCATGCTGGACATCCTTGTGGCACACAACATCATCCGACCGGAGCAGTTTGGCTTCCAGGCGAAGCTATCGGCTGAGTTACAATTACTGCGCATCACGGAATCTATCCAAGACAATTTCAACAAGAAACGACATACTATTGGAGTCTTTCTTGATATAGAGAAGGCTTACGATAAAGTATGGCGACGCAACCTGATCGTCAAGCTCCGACGTACCACTCCCCTACCAGACTGCTATTTAAAACTTCTTGACAATTTTCTTCAGGATCGCAGATTATATGTTCGCATTGATGACAAGAATTCAAAAACACGGCCTGTCCTTGAAGGACTTCCACAAGGATCGGTCACCTCTCCACTGCTGTTTAATTTATATATTAACGACCTCCCGACGGTGCCACATGTTACTGCCAGTTTCTATGCCGACGACACAGCGCTCCTGACTGCAGGCACCAGAATGGACCACCTCGTCACACGGATGCAGCGCCAACTAGATTTAGTGGACCACTGGACCCACATGAACAAAATAACGGTCAATGCAGAGAACACCAAAGTTATTGTCTTCACACGTCGGAGACCCATCGTCAATGAACGCCTACGGATATCAGACCAGCCACTCCCATGGGCAACAACTGTAAAATACCTGGGAGTGCATCTGGACGCCAAACTGTTGTATAATCACATTATGGAGAAGAAGACGTCTGGGCTGAAAATGCTGGGAGCTCTCCTCCCATTTCTGAAGAGCTCATACCTCAGCCAACGAACGAAACTCCAGTTGTACCATGCCACAGTCCAACCATCTATTTTGTATGGATCGACCTCTTGGGGTACTACGTGTGCCACTAACTACAAGCAGTTACAGGTTGTACAAAGCAGATGCCTACGATGGATCACAGGAGCCCAATGGTGGATCCGAAATCATGACATTCATCGAGCCTTAAGCGAATCTTACCTCTCAGACAAGGTCAAGGAGAAGGCACGAACCTTATTTCGGAAGTTGGACATAATACGTGACAGTACACCACAACTCACCACAGTAGGTGCGGTAGAACCCTTACGCAACCACAAATATAAAGTACCGAAGGCGATAATATTTGAGCCTCCGTAAATAATATCCCTACGTAATTCTCCATAATTTAAGGACATATCGTCCTTTAGCACTTCTACACACATGTTTTCAAACACACACCAAAAGCAGCGAGTTAAAGGACCCTTCTGTGTGCCCAAACTAAAGCTGAAAGAAGAATAAATAAATAAAGAGAAAATTTTTACCCCTTCCATTCCCTACAGAAGTAAAAATCAACGAAGTTGATCAGACTTCAGCACCACCACAAAAAAAAAAAAAAAAAAAAAAAAATCAATGACTTGTGGTAAGAAAATTATTATGTAACAACCAGCGTTAACTGGTCTTCAATCCACTAAGGCAGTGGCCGCTACTTGTCCAGTGAACCAGGTGGCCACATTTTTGGAAGTGCGTTATGAAACATCTACTTTTTGTGGCATCATATATCGATACCACCACAGTGGCGTCAAAGTTGGCAACGGATTTGCAAGTTTCCATCAGACACCAGTAACCAATGGACCACTCCCACAGAGCCAAAACTTCAGTGGTTCTGGACTATGAGCCCCATCTGCCGCCACAATACAGCTTGGAGAAGTACTAGTGAGGTAAATCCTATATTTACGGTGTTAAGTTGTCGGTAATCATTTCGGCTCCTATCCAGCTTTCCTACAACAATAGTTTCCGCACCAGTCTGTTGTCCTCCTCTCGTTACTGTTGCGTACAAAAGTCGTGTATAACACTTTTGTCGATTTCTATTCATCTTTTCTTGAACAAATAGGCACCAGTCTGGCTCGGAGCACTATGCGACTTAACTTCTAAGGTCATCAGTCGCCTAGAACCTAGAACTAATTAAACCTAACTAACCTAGGGACATGACACACATCCATGCCCGAGGCAGGATTCGAACCTGCGACCGTAGCGGTCGCCCGGTTCCAGACTGTAGCGCCCAGAACCGCACGGCCACTCCGGCCGGCCACCAGTCTGTTTTTGTGCTTCTGTCAAATTGTATGTGATGCATTTGCAACATATATTTTTCATAGTAAAATATTTGTGGAAAACAAAGTACATTTAGTCTACTACACCATCTGGTATGAAGTACAGACTCGTATTAGTAGATGTGCTGGAAACATGATCAATGGGGTGTCTCAATTCCTGTAGATGAAAGGCAGTCCATTCGTCGTCAAGAGCCGAAAACTGAGAAGGTAGTGATGTTGGACTGTGGAATCTGGAGAGAAATCGATGTTTTAACATCCTGAAAATCGGGTTCCGGTCGGGACTGTAGGCAGTCCTGTCTATTTCAGGTACATTATTGTGCACAAAAAATTGCCTACAACAGAGTGCATCGCTATGCTGATACAATCACCATCTCTGAAACGTTATTTAACAGTACGCAGTACACAATGAAGTAAAATATAGTGATTTAACTTTTTCTTACTGCACACTGTTACTTTAATACCACAACATCAACTCCCTCAACCTTCACTGTCGGCACCACACATGTTGACATGCAGCTTTTTCCAGACATTCGCCAAAGCCAACAGGATGTACCGTAATTCGTCACTGCCAGTCACTCGTTTCCAGACATGCACTGTCCAGCAGCCTCGCTCTTTACATCACCTCCCTGACCACTGTGCTCGCTAGGCTGTTGGTACCACTTTGGAACTCACGAGTCATTCTTCTTACAACCAGCCTCCACAATGATCGACGGTTCCCGTCCGTTAGTAAACGAGGTCTGCCTCATTTTGGTTGAGTTATGCTTGTTCCTTCACTTTATCTCTTCTCGATAACATCAACATTCGACTTGGACAGCTTTAGAAATATTGAAATGTACGTGATGTTTCTTTTTATTTTTTTATTCTACCCAGGCCATGTCCAATGACTTATTCATGTTCGAAGACACTGAGTTGTTTCCTGATCGACCCGTTCTGCGGATACTGCTTTGTACTGACAACACAATATTTCCTACCTCCTATCACACACATCAAAAACGTTTTGCCTCACCTCAGAGTGGTTGGTGGGTCACGTAGACCATAAACAACCCTTTTCAATCTATCCTAGGCACGTTCGGTAAGGTTCATGTCTGGAGAACATGACGGCCACTCTAGTCGAGCGATGTTGTCATCCTGAAGGAAGTCATTCACAAGATGAGGACGATGGGGGCGCGAATTGTCGTCCATGAAGACGAATGTCTCGCCAATATGCGGCCGATGTGGTTGTACTATGGGTCGGAGGATGCAATTCACGTATCGTACAGCCGTTATGGCGCCTTCCATGACCACCAGCGGCGTACGTCGGTCGTGAGTGAAGTTGTTCATCATGCTGCCTGTTGCCCACAGTTTGAGTCGTAACTCGTCCTGTGGCTGCGCGAAAAGCATAATTGAACATGGTGGCGTTGCTGTCAGGGTTCCTGCAAGCCTTAATCCGTAGGTAGCGGTCATCCACTGCAGAAGTACCCCTTGGGCGGGCGAAGCGAGGCATGTTATTGACAGTTCCTATCTCTCTGTATCTCCTCCAGGCCCGAACAACATCGCTTTGGTTCCCTCCGAGATGCCTGGACACTTCCCTTGTTGAGAGCCCTTCCTGGCTCAAAGTAACAATGCGGACGCGATCGAACTGCGGTATTGACCGATTAGGCATGATTGAACTACAGACAACACGAGCCGGGTACCTCCTTCCTGGTGGAATGACAAACTGATCGGCTGTCGGACCGCCTTCGTCTAATAGGCGCTGCTCATGCATGGTTTTTTACATCTTTGTGCGGGTTTAGTGGCATCTCTGAACAGTCTCTGAGCAGTCAACGTATATCTTTAGGAGTTCTGGGAACAAGGATTTTGAAAAAAAAATTCTGGCGTGTGTATAATGGTGGGTGCGCCCATCGTGACACCTAGTGATCAGTTCATTACGCAAGGATTTCCGGTCACTTTTGATCAGATAGCACAGCGCTCGTCCCAGAGGTCTACAGCTTCCTACTTCCTAAGAAACTGGGTCCTTTCAGAGGGTATTAAGCAGTGTACAGATATTCAAAGCCACATCCTACGAACTTATGTGCAGAGCGAGGACAACAGAATTTGTGGTAGGACGTTGCGAAGAACGAGTCCCCTCGTAGTGTACGAAATGTCACCAGACAGTCGCATCGTCAGGAAGAATAGCATATAACGAAGTTTCATTTACTGTTTGCGTGCAGTACAGCAGGAATGACATACGCTTAAATTTTGTAATGCAATCTGTGAATACAAGGTGCGAATATTAGCCATCTTTGGCAGCTACAGTGGCCATAGCCTAGTTGATCTAGGGTGACAAATACGTGTACACCATTCCAGACTGCTTCAGCTCTATGCTAGAATTCATCAATCGTTGCGGTTGGTGACTCATGGCGCGCCAGTCTCTGACCAAATGGTTTCAGTGGCTGAGATAATTGAAGAGCATGTTGGCCTGAACCCCAGACACACTGTGTGTCGGCTTAGATCGGAATAATGGGCAGCTGTGGGCTTACGTTACCCTGTTGAATGATATCGTCACGGAGCCCTCGAAGATAGGGTGCGGTAAATGTAATTCTTGCTGTACAAATTACCAACTTTGCGGAAAAGTGGTGACTATTGAAAGGTGGCTACACTGAGCCACAGCGCCAGAGATCGCTAGAGAGCATTGTTCCGCCGCCTCTACTGGCAGTGATTATTGAGAACTCGTAGTGGGCAGTGCTTGTCCAGGACTCGTAGTGGTCAGTTCATGTTCAGATGTGCTAGTAGGGAGTGCTTGCTGAGATGTGATACTGAAAAGTTCTTGTTGAGATGTGGTGATAGCGAGTCGGTGTGGAGATATATTGTAATGATTAGAGTGATTTTGGTCAATATATGAAGGTAACGAAACTTGATTTATTTTTCATTATTTCCATGTTTTAAATAATGCGTCATTACAGGTTCAGTCAACAAAGCATCTGGCTTGTGTTCTTGGATTAGAGTGTAATTCTGGTTCTCTTGAGTAATTATGGTATTTTTATTTTCTTTAATTAATTCAGTATAAATGATATTTAAAATTTCTTGTGTTGTTGAAGAAGAACCGTGCCAGATGCGTACGTTGAGTTATACTTCCACACGCAGAACAGTTACACTTGTGCTTTGGTTTCGTAGGTTTTATAGTTGCTGGGGACTTAATTAATTAATTGTGTTAATGAAAATTTCCATTTCATTCTTTGTTGTTGTTCTATGCAGTCAGATTGCGTAATAATACTAGTCAGGGCCAACCGTTACGAGATTTCGTAATCGAACAGCTACGAAAAATTAAAATTATTTGCATTCTATTTTAATTAAGCCCCCATGCACTATATGTGCCCAATGCCACATCTTACCATAACACCAGGTATTGGGGGAGATGGTGACTAAGGCAATGAGACAACGTTTCGTCTTCTCAGAGATTCCACGCAGCGTGGTGCTGTTCACAGAACCGGTGCTAGTCTGAAAAGACAAGGTGGCACGGCTCCTGCATTGTTGTCACTGAGCATACCACATTCGTCCGATCTCATTCTACTACAACTTCAATGGAAACCGCAACAGTAGTCGCTGTACTGACAATCCAAGGCACTCCAGAAGGCTGAACATTGTCTTGCTGCAAAGTAGACACAGGACAGCTGACGTGGCTGTTCGATACCACACAGCCGAGAATACCATGTGTTTGTTCTCCTGGGCGCTAGGCGCACGACGTTTTACTGAGATCCTGTTTGACATTGAGTTTGGCCCTCCTGAACCCGTCGATCCCATATCCGCAGTACAGTTCGAGATGTAGCCCAACACGAGTAGCATTATCACAGAGCGATAAACGGTGATCTCGAAAGTCTACATTCATGACGCTGTCTAATATCGGAATATGCTGGTAGCGTCTCAATTTCTGACACATGCTTAGCGCGAACTACTGATAAAAAAACTGGTACCCACATGCGACTGCTGAATGAGGAACAGGCTGCATAAGTTTTACTTACTCTAAGGTGACGGAAGTCATGGGGTAGCGATATGAAAATATAAAGACAGTGGAAGTATCGCGTGCCCAAGGTATAACACGATATTGACATAGCTGTCATTTGTACTCAGATGATTCATGTGCAAAGTTTTCCAACTTGATTATGGCCGCGCGACGAGAGTTAACGGACTTTGGACACGGGATGGTAGTTGGAGCTTCACACATTGGACATTCCATTTCGGAAATCTTTAAGGAATTCAATAATCCGAGTGCCACACCGTCAAGAGTGTGCCGAGAATATCGAATTTCAGGCATTACCTCTCACTATGGACAACGCAGAGGCCGACTGAGAGCAGCGACATTTGCCTATTATCAGTGCTAACAGACAAGCAACACTGCAGCAAATAACCTCCGAAATAAATGTGGGACGTACGACGAACGTATCCGTTAGGACAATTCGGAGAAATATGGCGTTAATGGGCTATGGCAGCAGATGACCGAGCTTTGCTAACAAAACGACATCGCCTGCAGAACCTCTCCTAGACTCGTAGCTCTATTGGTTCGATTATAGACGACTAGAAACCCGTGGCCTTGTTTGATGAGTCCTGATTTAAATTGGTGAGACCTGACGATAGGGTTCGAGTGTGGCGCAGAAACGACGAATCCGTGGACCCGAGTTGTTAACGAGGCACTGTGTAAGCTGATGGTGTCGTGTTTGTTTACATGGAATGGACTGAGTCCTCTCCTCCAACTGAACCGACCATTGACTGGAAATGGTTATGTTCGGCTATTTGGAGACCATTTGCAGCCATACAACGATGGAATTTTCTTGGATGACAATGCGCCATGTCATCGGGCCACAACTGTTCGCGATTGGTTTGACGAACATTGGGGACAATTCGAACGAACGGTTTGGCCACCCACATCGCCCGACTGAATTCCATCGAATGTTTATGAGACATAATGGAGTGGTCAGTTCGTGAACCACATTTTGCAGCGGAAACACCTTCGCAATTATAGA
This sequence comes from Schistocerca nitens, assembly GCF_023898315.1. Lineage (NCBI taxonomy): Eukaryota > Metazoa > Arthropoda > Insecta > Orthoptera > Acrididae > Schistocerca > Schistocerca nitens. Next base: position 253,798,097 of record NC_064622.1, read on the forward strand.
CGGCTTCAAAGGCAACGCGACTCAATATTGCTGCAGGGGGCGTCCAACGACTTCATACCAAGACGAGTTGCTGCAAAACGGCGGGCACAACGAGGTCCAAATCGATTCTTGGAGGTATTCCTTGACTTTTGTCGCCTCACTGTTTGTGAAGAATGTGAATGGCGTGACGCCAAGCTAGTTTGTGCGGTAGTGCTGCAATGCTCATGATGTGCACATTCGAGCATGAAGTAAGCCGCAAGTCAGTTTGATTTACGTTGCATCCTGTCTTCATGGTGTAGGAATTTTAATAGCTAGCTGTATAAGCAGAATATATAGTGGCACTAGGCCCCATCCTTTCCCTTCGTTTAAAACTTTAGCTAGCTTATATAACCTGTTCGTAGCCAGTACTACCTGACTAAAGATGTACAAAAGTCCGAAAGAAACAAGCAATGCAGGAAAAGAAAGGAAACCTTATCATTTTCTCCAAAGCAAAAATAATAAACTATTTTACTTTATTACCAAATATAACTCAATTATACTCCGCATGTCTCCACCATGTCCTGCAACGTGTTTCGTAAATATTTCAAAAGACCAAATCGTCTGTCAGAAAGGGATTTGTGAATTAAAATTCGTCGGACACGGAATTGAAGATTTATGCCTACAAACTATTGAGATGACTCACGTGGGGAAACGTGGGGAAACTTTAACCAGGTTATCAAAAACTGCAAGAGCCATCGCAGGTCTTTCAAATCTCATTCGAGAAATCAGTTTTCTCGTGTAGCTGCTTAGTCGAAAATAATACACCAGTAATGTTTTTTGGGGAACCGTAGTCCACAGTCTCTCGGCTGATTATATTTCTGTTGAAGACATTTGTGAGTCTTCAGTTTTTCTTATATACACTGACGGAAAAAATTACAGCACCAAAAAGAACTTACTGTAGAGTAAAGCAATTTCGGGAATACGTTTGTCTAGGTATCATACTTGAGTGATTAATATTGCAAGATCACAGGTCATTGTTAGCACGAGATGTAAATGTGAACTGCTGGCGGATTAATAACAGGTGTAACCACCCCAATACTGAATGTAAGAATGCAGATGTGCATGCATTGTGTTGTACAGGTGCCGGATGTATGCTTGCGAGGCCATGTTCCGTGGGTATTGTACTAACGGTGTTTGTAGATGTCGCTCGAGTTGACGTCCGATGATGTGCCAAATGCGTTCGATTGGAGGCAACTCTGGTGATCAAGCAAGCCAGTCGGTAGAGCATTTTGGGTTACAACAGCGGTCTGTGCGCGAGCTTTATCCTGTTGGAAAACACTGTCTGGAATGCTGTTTATAAATGGCAGCACAACAGTTCCAATCACCAGACTGATGTACAGATATGCGGTCAGGACGTGTAGGATAACCACGAGACTGCTCCTGTTATCATTAGAATCGCATCCCAGTCCACAGTTGCATTCGTAGGTCCAGTGTGTCCAACATAGCAGACAATTCGGATGCAAGGCCTCAAGTGGCCTCCTAACCAACTGCTGCAGATGCAAGTACGATGCCCAGAACCATACGCCGAATACGATCGTTTTCCCGCTCGGTAATGCCACGTGGTCCTCCGGAGCCCAGTCTTCTTGTTGCTGCCGCGCAGTGTAGCCGCCTTGCCACGGTTCGCGCGGCTCCCCCCCCCCTCCCCCCCCCCCCCCGCACATAAGAGGTTCGAGTCCTTCGTCGGGCATGGGTGTGTGTTGCCCTTAGCGTAAGTTAGTTTAAGTTAGATTTCGTAGTGTGTAAGCCTAGCGACCGACGAATTCAACAGTTTGGTCTCATAGGAACTTACCACAAATTTCCAAAAATTTTCTTGTGACCACACATTCTCGAGACAGCTGCCGCCAGTCATGTATGCTGGCTACCTTTCTGCCAGGTTTTCTACAATATGACAGGAGGAACATACAGCTTCTCGTAGCCCTATTACACGACCTCATTCGAACTCAGTGAGGTACTGATAATGGCATCTTTGTCGCCTTAAAGGCATTCTTGAGTAACATCAACCCACCACTTCCATCAAATATAACTGCCGCCCACGACCATTACAGCGTGAATACCAAGCAAACCTGGTTTGAATCCTCATAGTGGCGCTACTAGCGCCATTCTTACTAGATAGGCACGATATCTGAACAGACATCGTCTTTCAAATGGAGAAATAGGGGTATCAACTTGCGATTACATCGCACACCAATAGCCGGCCGGTGTGGCCGTGCGGTTCTAGACGCTTCAGTCTGGAACCGTGCGACCGCTACGGTCGCAGATTCAAGTCCTGCCTCGGGCATGGATCTGTGTGATGTCCTTAGGTTTGATAGGTTTAAGTAGTTCTAAGTTCTAGGGGACTGATGACCTCAGATGTTAAGTCCCATAGTGCTCATAGCCAGTTCGAACACCAACTTATTGATGTTCCGGTATTTTTTTCGATTAGTGTCTATATAATTCCTCTTCGTTAACCAATGCAGCAGTAAGGATATTTTATTGATTGTAAAACATTACTGTATCACAAGTATTGGAGCTACATAAAACTACTACATAAAACTTCTTGGTGTTTCGGTAATTTTGCGATTAGTACACATATAATTTCTCTTCATTATCCAATGCAGCAGTAAGGAAATATTCTTGCTTGTGAAACATTATTATTGGAACTACATAATTTCAAATTTCAGGGATTCTGAGTACGTGTAATACCGAAATAAAAATCTTCTGACTGAGCGGGCCTTTTTACATGACGTTTCTCTATCTCTGCTAGCCGCGCGGGATTCGCCGAGCGGTCTGAGGCGCTGCAGTCATGGACGGTACGGCTGGTCCTGGTGGAGGTTCGAGTCCTCCCTCGGGCATGGGTGTGTGTGTGTGTTTGTCCTTAGGATAATTTAGGTTAAGTAGTGTGTAAGCTTAGGGACGGATGACCTTAGCAGTTAAGTCCTATAAGTTGTCACACGCATTTGAACATTTGAACATTTTCATCTCTGCTATGATTTTTCTCTTTTATTTTAACTGAACATAATCTCCGTGTAGAACTGGGTTGATTTCGTTTCACAGTGTAACAGTGATAGCTCGCATTTAATCTGCTTTTATCGCGTTTGTTACTTTTGTATGACTTCCCCTTTGTCATTTATTGTGGTAGTGGAAACAGGTGTAGTATGAAACTGGGTCATATGCTTCCTTGGTCAACGGACAGAAGAGTGGCAGGCAGGAATTCTTTTACCAGCTAAGAGGAAAATTACAGTAGGACAGCTGATTATGCCATTAATTTGCGTATCTTCAGAACAATCACTGCGCTTCAGACTCAGCCGAAAAATCCGCTAATCCGTTACAAAATTATCAAGTTCACGTCTTTTATGATTACGAGTGACTCGCATCACTTTGTTAAAACATAACTTTTATTTCTTTTGCTGCAGCCTAAATAGTCCATGAGTAAACGTGACCCTGGTGGTCACCACGAAACTTTCAAAGTTTGGCGCTACAGTCTGGAACCGAGCGACCGGTACGGTCGCAGGTTCGAATCCTGCCTCGGGCATGGATGTGTGTGATGTCCTTAGGTTAGTTAGGTTTAATTAGTTCTAAGTTCTAGGCGACTGATGACCTCAGAAGTTAAGTCGCATAGTGCTCAGAGCCATTTGAACCATTTTTTTCAAAGTTTGGAGCAGGAGGCTCGAAAAGACTTATTCTTGAAGGTATGACGTACTCGAATCATAAGGGTTCTGTTCACACTGACTACCGACATAAAAGACTACAGAGTTATACGTGCAGTAATATTTTGCAGAAGATGAGATTCTCGCCCCGAAAGAAATGTGACGTTATATTCTTTGCTTCCCAAGATGTTCTGACAAGAAGGCGTGGCATTAGGAACGCACTAGCAGAACTCTCTCGCACGAAGTCGTGTTCGGCTCGCCAGGAGCTGATGCAACCTGTCGTGTAGAGGCTACGAAACATGATGAAGTCAGTTTCAGGAAACAAGGGTCTGCGAGTTCGTGCTACGATACACTCACTGTGACGAAAGACGATTTGAACTCGCATTCGCGCATTCGAAATAGTGGCCGTGCGTCATAGCAGATTACTTCCCGGTATCTGTGGCAACTCTTTTGGGTTATTCAGCATACGACAGGCATGTCGTGGCCATGTGTGTTTTTTGGTGTACTGTGTTTTGGTTATGATTTAAAGCGAATTACGCTTAATGACGTCAACTGATTCCAAACATAGTACGCTGAAATTTATAGATGAATGCAGGCACGAAGAAGACATAAGGAACTCCGTCTCCAAAGATTATTAGCCCTACGTATGGTCCTGATTTGGTGAGTAGTGAAAATTGGATAACATCTAGGGCCACATTCCTGTAAAAATTAAATGCCCTACTTTTTTAATATTTTTTGTCCCTACTATTAAAGTAGAGCAGGCCGTTCGAGCAACGACCCACTGTAGTCAAGGACTGTTTAGTCAAATACAAGGGGAGCTGATAGTGGGGATCAGGAAGTCCCAATTGGGTATGTTTGACTTGGTATTTCCACATCCAGCACCTGCCATACAACGAAGACACACATGCCGAAAGCCGGGGGATGCGGTATATCTCAAACGTATTTCTGGGACATGTCCCACAAAAAAAATTTGATGCGTAGTATATATGTGTACCTACTTCCATAAGATGATAATAAAGTCGATGACTTCCTCGACATCTACAGTGCGCTGCAACTATATGGGTTTTTATTTATTAAGTTATTTATTTTAAGTGACAATTTTAGAACAAGCTTTAACACAGATTTATATTTATCGATTCTGTAGTCTTTGTTGCGAGAGTGAAGTACGGCACACTGTTCCCAACATTTGGGGACTGACGTTCAGTCATATGGGTATCGGACAAGTATCTTAGAGCAACATTGCTGAATTCCAAAACTGGGTGATAGTGATTCTGTTTTAGCACCAGCCATATAAAGAAAACGGGATATGAATGCAGCTGATTAACACTTCTTCTATAGCGTGAAGGAAACCAGGTTCATAATCTGAAATTTCAATTATTAACACATGGTGCAGTGAAGACATAAATGAAATTCAAAACATTGCGTTTGGGATAAGAGGTATTAATCTGGTGGTACAGAAGGCCATCTTATCCAATTACAGCACTTAACTGAAAGTGGAAAAAGGAACTGAAGGAAAAACAGCACAAATTATTACGTTCTGTGGTAGCAAGAAGCATGGTAGTCAGCAGAAATTTTCTCAAGAAAGGGCGAAAGTGACTTGCTCTGGATAACGCTGTACAAACCGTAACTACAGCGCGTGTCGATAACAGAGCAGCAGTATCAGATAAGTCAAAAAGAAGTGAAAAATGTTTTAGACAAGATACCTGTATGGTGCAAAATGTGGAAATGGACTAACTCACGGAAAGTGTGAAGTCATTCTCATGAGCACTAAAAGGAATCCGTAAATTTTAGTTACACGATAAATCACACAAACCCTGAAGTCTGTAAACTCAAAAAATACTGAGGGATTACAGTTACGAATAATTTAAAATGGAACGATAACATAGTTAATGTTGTGGGGAAAACAAACAAAAGATTGCGATTTGTTGGCAGAACACTAGGAAAATATAACGGTTTACTAAAGAGACTGCTTACACTACACTTGTCCCACTTCTTCTGGAGTATTGCTGAGTGGTGTGGGAGCTGCATCAGGTAGGACTGACGGAGGGCAGCTGGTTTTCTAATATTTCGAAACAGGGTAGAGAGTGTCACGGGTATGATAAACGAATTGTGATGGCCGTCATTAAAACAAAGGCGCCTTTCGTTGCGGCATGACCTTATCATGAAATTTCAGTTACCAGATTAGTCGTCAGAACGTGAAAATATTTTTTGACGCCCATATACTTATGGACAGATGGTCAACACAATAAAATAAGAGATTCTGAACTCACACGGAATGATTTAAATTTCCGTTTTCCCGCGCGCTGTTCGAAAGTGGGACGGTGGAAAAGATGGTTCTATGAACCCTCTGCCAGGCACTTAACTGTGAATTGCCGAATAATCAGTAGATGTAGATTTTGAGTCTCCGAAGAGATGTTAAGCTCGCCTTCGATGCAGCTCTTTTCATTTAAACAGACGGGCTGCATCTTTAAGGGAATTGGAATATGTGAGAAAAGAAATGAATGAGGAAGGAATTGGCTGTGGTCTAAAGGATAAAACCCAGAATTTGCCTAAATTAAAAATGGTTAATCCGCAGAAACCCATTTACAACTTCGCCGGGGGTGGATCTGGACCATCTCACACCCGAATCCATGGTTTGCTAGCTCAGGACCTCACGGCGCAGAGCTACCCTACGCGGTGTAGAATTTGGAAAAACTGGTTGTTGCACATTGTTCTCAAATAAAATCAAACCGCGAATATCACGAATCCGGTAACCCATTTACAACTTCGCCGGGGGTGGATCTGGACCATCTCGCACCCGAATCCATGGTTTGCTAGCTCAGGACCTCACGGCGCAGAGCTACCCTACGAAGTGTAGAATTTGGAAAAACTGGTTGTTGCACATTGTTCTCAAATAAAATCAAACCGCGAATATCACGAATCCGGTAACCCATTTACAACTTCGCCGGGGGTGGATCTGGACCATCTCGCACCCGAATCCATGGTTTGCTAGCTCAGGACCTCACGGCGCAGAGCTACCCTACGCAGTGTAGAATTTGGAAAAACTGGTTGTTGCACATTGTTCTCAAATAAAATCAAACCGCGAATATCACGAATCCGGTAACACATCAAATTTCCGACATCGCTGCAGCCGGAAAAAGATTCTGCAAGAACGGGACCAACGACGACTGAAGAGAATCGTTCAACGTGACAGAAGTGCGACCCTTTCGCAAATTGCTGCAGAGTCGAATGCTGGGCCATCAACAAGTGTCAGCGTGCGAACCATTCGACAAAACATTATCGATATGGGCTTTCGGAGTCAAAGAACCACTCGTGTACCCTTGATGACTGCACGACACAAAGCCCCATGCCTCGCCTGGGCTCGTTAACGCCGACATTGGACTGTTGATGACTGGAAACATGTTGCCTGCTTGGACGAGTCTCGTTTCAAATTGTATCGAGGGGATGAATGTGTACCGTTATGTAGAGAACCTCTTGAATCCATGCTTGCCAACAGGGGACTGTTCAAGCTGGTGAATGATCTGTAATGGTGTTGGGGCGTGTGCAGTTGTCGTGATGTGTGACACTCTGATCGAGGACACGTACGTAAGCATCCACTCTGATCACCTACATTCATTCTGTCCATTGTTGATTGCAACGTATTTCGGCAATTCCAGCAGGATGATGCGATACCTCACACGTCCATAACTGCTACACCTTGGCTCCAGGAACTGTCTTCTGCGTTTAAACGCTTCCGCTGGTCGCGAGACTCCCCAGACATGCACATTATTGAGCATATCTGTGATGTCTTGGAACGTGCTGTTCAGAAGGGATCTCCGCCCACTCACACTCTCACGGTTTTATGGACAGCCCTGCAGGATTCATCGTGTCAGTTCCATCCAGCTCTACTTCAGACGTTAGTTCATCATGCCACGTCGTGTTGCGGCACTTCTGCATGCTCTCTGGGGCCAGTCTCTTTGGCTCTTCAGTGTATTACAAGAGTGGAAGTAGATTTTGGTATGGGGAGGGGGGGGGGGGGAGAAGACGCAGGACGCAGCCGGCTAGAACGAATTCAAGCAACCCGTTGAAAAAAATATTTTAGGATCGAACGAGTTTCATAGCTGGGTACTACCTGGATGACAAGACTGGTGATTTTTTGCGTTTGGGCTATTAAAGGCAGAATTTTCAGCAATTTGTTTAAAGAAACCGACCATCGGCGACTGGGCGATGTTTTGTTGATCAACGAGATTTTTGGATGACACTGGCCAACCAATTCTTTTTTTTATGCCTTTATTTTAGTTTAATGTTATTTGTAATCATGTTTACCGATCTGTTCCCTTGTAAAATACTGAAATACGGAAACTCCAGAGCTCTGGACATCTCTAAATAAGGACTACAGCGTTAACATTAAGCTGCTGTAGACAGGGAATTAGGCCATTATGGTACAAAGTAGTGCGTGCATGTTTTTACTTTACCAAAAGACAAGTGGACGAATGAAAATCGTTTTTACCTTTATTTCTTGTTACAAACTTTTCCGTGATTAGAAAATGTCAGAAAAGAACGTAGTTAAAACCAATAATTAGTGGCATTTACTTTAAATTCAATTACAAGTAAGAATTGAGATGATTAACAAAAAAAAAAATCTGAACTCAAGTAAAGCCAACAGTGTAAAATGACTAGCCTTGGTTGAAGTGGGCAGAGGCGATAGCCGAGTGTAATCGATATATTGATAGTTTAAACCTACCGATGGCATTGCTGACTATCGATAGTTCGCATCACTTTTTTGTCGTATCATTGAACATCAGAATACAAGGAGCGTTAAAAAAGTATTCGTTCGAAGGCCCTATAGTCCGAAATAAGTATGGCACTGAGGCAACATCCTCGTGGGTGTTGAAGCAATCACCCCCTAGACGCACCAGATTGACGATACACGTTCGGCAAAATGGCGAGTCCTGCTATTGAAGAATTCCGTAACGTCCTGCTGTATGTCCTTGTCCGACGGGAATCGTTGACCTCTCAAGAGCTTTCTTAAGGAGCAGAAGGCTTGACAAACACCTCTTGTAGTATCTTTGCTCCACTGCTATCACTTCCCGGTCGTTGTCTGACGTAAGGCAGTTCGGATCGCGAGTTCCGGTCTGCCAGTGAGTCGGAACGCGTCTGGAGCGCGTCCTAACCTGCAAGCAGGGCAGTTGCAATGCGGCACTAGTGCAGTCGGGTTGAAGCAGCAGTGAGGTCTGCATCGACATGGATCGCCCCGCCATTGTCACCACGCATCACTTGAGCTGGGCCACGGTCTTGGTGGATCGTCGGTCGGTCGTCCTAGTGGACGACGCGTTTTGGCTCGCCGATCGCTCTTGAGTCACTGTGTGTGTGTGTGTGTGTGTGTGTGTGTGTGTGTGTGCGCGCGCATCGACTCCCGATTTGTCTTCGTGCGTGCTTAGTTTCTATTGGTTATCGTTCAGGTCTTTGTGCAAATGTTTGTCAAGTTGTGTGTGCAGTTGGCGTTATGTCCACTGACGACTATGTTGGATGTTGTCGGCATTCTGCGGGGAGTCGGTCGGTTGCTGCGGACCAGGGAAGTTACCTCCGCGCGATGCAGTCGGCTGGCTCCGCTGGCAGCCCCTGCGCAGTGTCTGAGCGTGTGTGGAGCTGTCCGATCGTTACGAGCTCCGTGGTTCATCGACCCAGGACTTTAAAGTTGAGTAGTGGTTTCAACTACAAAAGCCACGTCCATTCACGTTGTGTGGTTCGTTTCGGTGGTTCGCTGTTGGGGAGGTTTTCCTGTGAGCAACACAGAGTGTCCTATTACTGAAATTTAGCCGCCATGCGGTGCAATTAACCATATTGGTTGACTCCAATTCGAGTGCACCAGCGGAATTTTCTGCCTTGTGGCCGTGACTGTTCTGGTTATTTGCCCTGGCCACTGACGTAAATTCGGGCAGTGTTCCTTTTGGGTGAAGTGAACTATATTACCGTATTTCAAATTCAAGTGTACCAGCTGAATTTTCTGCCTTGCGGCCGTTAGTCTTCCGGTTACCTGCCCTGGCCACTAACGTAATTTCATGCAACGTCCTTTCCTCACCTGTTGTTGCTGTCCAACATGGTGTGTAGTTCTGACAGCTAATACATATTTCATTGTGGGTAATCACGTTCATAACTTTTGGTGTTTGAGTTCTCATGTACTGATTGATGGCAAGCAAGTCGTTGTCGGTCGGTCCATGGCTGTCCCGTGGATGGGTTACGGACGGATCAAGTGTAGTTGTGTTCACCACCTGTCTCACCTAAGTGAACAGGGGCAGACCGACCTCAATGGAGGCTTCAGAGTGCCATTTACTTTATTGTCCTTCTCACCTGTGTTTAATTCCCTGTTAATAATCTATCACAGCCAATGATTTAGAGATTCTTGTTTTTACTGTACTTAATGTCTTTTTTGAGTTTTGGAAAATCAGTTGTGGGCCTTAATCCGCTTAAAACCTTAATCTTGAAATAACACTTTAAGCAAAAACATTGCGACCTTCTGCCTTAAAAGATAATGGTAATATATTTTAAAATTTTCAAATTTTATTGTGGCCCTCAGCCACTTGTTTGCACCTTGCATTTGTTTGTTCTATCTACTTTGCCTTGAGGCTTTCCAGCCTAGCTGTGATACCATACATATTTTAATTATTTTATTTGCTACTTTAACTGCTCTTTTGTTTTGTTGACTTTCAAGATATCTTGTTTGGCGGCCCTCAGCCGTTAAATAATTGCCTTTTTGAAACTCGTAGTTCTAAAGATTCGGATATATGCCGTTTTGGTTTAAAGGTGTTATTAAATTATAATAAATTACAATATGAGTGAACCTGACCGACACGTTCGTTGGCCCTTCCCACAATCCTATTACCTGTTCTGCCCTACGGATTTAGCGCGCATTTCAGACGCCTACCAGTGTTTGTTCTTAGGCAGCCAAGGAAAGAATAGCATGAAGTTGGTCCTGTTTGGACGCATTTGGTAATAACGTCGCCATAGTTCATGTTTCTGCAGTTATCCCATGCACGCCGGAAAGACACTAATGCCTCACTAATCCCTCGTCCATATGTCGTTGCTTAAACAATCGCATCGGAGTCGCCCTAAGTTGAATACAAGTCGCAGCAACACCTCCAGCGGATACTTTTTGATCGTCTGTTGTACGTACTTTTCAGTTTCGGTACACTCCAAGTACGTAGTGTGTAATTTCATTTAGATGAAAGGGAAAAGGGGGAAAGGTACGGACCCCCTTGACCCCCCGATTTGGTTACGTCCTTGCTTCAATGTACCCTTTCCACCGATCCGCTCTGTCTTTTGTGCTTAACAATGTAATTCTCATTACACTTATGATGTTACCGAAAGCTGTTTTGACTTTTCTGTATGCTGACTCAGTCCTTCTGACAGTCATTTCATTTCCGATTTCTTCTCATTTCGCCTGCAGTCATATCGCTTCGCTGTCCATCATTTGCTGTTTATTTCGTTCGTAAGGGATTTCTATATTTCTGTCCGCCTGCTTAGTGGAGTGGTAACGTGCTTGTATCCCATACAGCAGGCACGCGTTGGAGATTTTCTCCGATCGTAGACTGCGTGTTGTATTGTCCCCGTCATCATTTCATCCCCATGAACAGTACGCAAGTCGCCCAATGTGGCGTCGACTGAAATAAGACTGGTCAACAAGGCCACACGATCATTTACTTTTTTATATTTTTCTGAATTTATATCTTTCCTAGAGCAATGTTTACTTGCTTCTTTGCCGGCCGAAGTGGCCGTGCGGTTAAAGGCGCTGCAGTCTGGAACCGCAAGACCGCTACGGTCGCAGGTTCGAATCCTGCCTCGGGCATGGATGTTTGTGATGTCCTTAGGTTAGTTAGGTTTAACTAGTTCTAAGTTCTAGGGGACTAATGACCTCAGCAGTTGAGTCCCATAGTGCTCAGAGCCATTTGAACCATCTGAACTTGCTTCTTTCAGCGAACATCTGAAGTATTTTATCTGTCACCCAAGGCGTGTTCGTAGTTGTCTTCCTGCTACATGTGTTTCTGTGTCCGACATCAGTATTTCCCATTCTATAGGTGCCTACTCTAGTGTTCGTTATCGCAGTGTCCACATCCTTAGGAAACTTCAAACGCATCTCATCATTCCTGACTACTGCAGAATCACGTTTCCTTTCCCACTGTCCTTTCTTACGATTCTCTTAAACTTCAGTCCACTCTTCATCATCACTTAAAATAACTGATTTCAGAATCTCTGTCCAACCATGATCTAATCCAGGTGGAATCTTTCCGTGTCTCCCGGCCTTTTCCTAGGTAAACCTCCTCCCATTGTCACCTTGAACAAAGTATTCCTTATTATCATCTGAAATTTGTTACAGAAGTCTATTAGTCTTGAAAATCGATAACATTTTTATGACATGCCCACCGACAGGTATTGCACATTAATTTGTTAAATGTATGTTAGATATAAAGTGACTAGCAATGTGAGTGAACAATAGTGTGGGATGACAACAGCTTTTATGGAATCACAATAGTCGAGACGAAACGATTATGCAATGGGACTTCAAGTTACACATTATACTGGCAGGAAAAATAACTTTTATTGAATGTTTCACTGCTTTGACAAAGTGACATTAATGTGTGACCTTAGTTTCCAACGTAATCACCCAAAGCATCTATGTGAATGTCGGAAATCTGCAATTTTGGCGAATCAATGCTTTGATTACCATGATAATGTCGTCTGTCGATGTGGGTGGCCTACCTTATCAGAATCACTTAGGTCTTTGTAGCCTTGGCTAAAATTTGGTACAATAATCACTTAGGTCTTTGTAGCCTTGGCTAAAATTTGGTACAATTTCACTATGATTGGACTCAACATTACGTTTGTTCCATATACTGGCAAAGTGTTATGGTGAACCTCTTTGCAATTTAATCGCTACGTCCACAACAATCTTACTGTCTCACCTACTTCAACTTTGAAGTACGTTTCCAGTAGCTGTGTCATTTCACCACATATGACGCACCGGCTATATGGAGGCGCACTGAAAGGCAAGGTCGCACGGGGGATGAGATAGAGAGGATCAAAACGGAGCGGTGCTTTCGTCACGGGTTCGTTTGGTCGGCGCGAGAGCTTCACAGAGATGCTCATCAAACTCTTGTGGCAGACGTTGCAGAAGAGGCGTTGTGCATTGGGCAGAGGTTTTCTACTGAAATTTCGAATGAGCAATTTCAGAGCAGCGCAGGTGAGCCGTGCGGTCTCAGGCGTCTTGCAACGGTTTGCGTGGCTCCCCCCGTCGGAAGTTCGAGTCCTCTCTTGGGCATGGGTTTGTATATTGTCGTTAGATTAAGTGAGTTTATGTTAATGTGTAAGGCTAGGGACCGATGACCTGAGCAGTTTGGTCCCATAGAACTTACCACATATTTCCAGTTTTTGTCCTTTCAGAGAAGGGTCGAACAACATGTTATTTACTGTCCCATATGTTTCATGAAATGACCACGACGAGAAGATTTGAGAAATTAGAGCTAATACAGAGGCCTCCGGACAGTCGTTATTCCCACGCTCCATTCGCGAGCAGAACAGGGAAGGTGGTACCGCAACAAACCGTTAGGTGGCCTACGAACTATGATGTGGTTGTAGAAATGAAATGGCCTCCATATTTTTATGTTAAAATTCTTAAAAAGTTTCAAATAAAACAAACTTTTTAACATTACCTTTATTCTTCATTCTAAATATTTATTTCTGAATATAGTCACTCTGGCGACGAAAACATTTCACCCAACGAGAGGCCAATTTGTTGATAGCTTCACTATAGAATGTCTGACTGATGAAGGTGTCACAACCTCACCTCTGCTTGCACAGCTTCATCACTATCAAAATGAAATCCTCGAAGATTCCCTTTAAGTTCTGGTAACAGATGAAAAACGGATGGCTCCTAGTCGGGGCTTTAAGGAGGATGACCGATGATAGCGAACCCAATGCGTCGGCTTGTTGCAGATGTCGCAGCGCTAGTGTGTGGTCTGGCATCTGATAAAGTAGAGAATGCTCCTAGTGTGTACGAACTCTTCCATTTCGAAATCCGACTACAACACGCTGCTCGTCACGCGCCGACATAGCCAAGCTACACACCTTCATGTTACACACTACATTTCGGAGCCCTCTAGCGGTGGAGTACTATAAATAAGTAGACATGAAAATTGAAGATGAAGACCACTAGTAAAGTATGTTATATTTTAAAACCAAAAACCTTTAAGAGTTTTCACAAAAAATTCCGAGACAATACGTTTCAGCACGTTCTCCTGTGTACCGCAGCAGAACTGTGTTCGCAGGAAATCCGGAGTGTAATCTCTTCTGGCAGTGCGCCACCCCTGCTGCGCAATAGTCTTCGCATGGGACGATGGGTGGAGGTTACTTTTTTAAGTCCCCTCACAACTGAACTGAATGTTTATTGAGTTAGCACACTTTGGTGCTACGAACATATTTCTTAGTTCACAACCGAAAGTGTGCTAATGAGGCAATGTTACACATTTACAGTCGCAGTATTAAAAGTGCGCCGTCAGCGAGAGAGATAACTCAGCATGGCGTACATTTAGTAATCGGTTGTGTGCCGTTACGATTTTGCACAATGGAAGCGACTTTGGACAGGAAGTAATTTACGTTCGAACTCAGGGGACAACGTGTAACATACGAAGACCAGACTGTAAACTTAACAAAATAACAAATTAGGCTGGCAACAACGGAGGGTCCGAGAATAGGTGACTTTTCGAAGCCACCCGCCCAAAGCAAGGTCAACGAGCTTTGTGGTTGACCAAGTGCCCACTGTTGTACTGGTCCGTCTCCGAAAAAGACTATCCTCTGACTGGAAGGCTATTAAACGAAATCGTAACTTCTAATTATCGATCTATCGATGGCGATTCTTGAAAGTGCCATACCACACGCACTATCCGCCGTCCCGGAAACGTCATTGCCGTTGCCCTCGCTTGAATTCGCACACCCACTGTGGTCATAGTTGCCACCACTATCGAAGTTTGCAGGGAATTTCTCCGAGCATCTCGAGACACTGGCGAAATTGTTCCTCTGACTTCCCCCGCGCGCTGCGAAATCCTGTGCGTTGTTATCGTCACAGCCGGTACTTTTAAATGCACTGATGAATATGTACATTTTATCAGAATTTCTATGTGTATAAATTCTTTTTCATGAAGAACCGAAAAAATTAGTTTTGTGTTTCTATAGCCCACCTACCTTTCAAGTCTGGTTTCCTTCCACGGTCACACTAGAGTTGTTCAAACTCCAGAAACTGGATCGAAACTGTGCCCTTTCATCTGGATCAGGACTTTCTTTCGAGTCATCACTCTTCTAACTGAGTTGATTCGGTCTGCAGTGAGTTCCTCTGTTGTGCCGTGGTGTTATTCTCCAGTAATTGCACAATCTCTATCTTCTGTTAAAATTTTTCCCTCCGAAGAACGCTTTAGTACCATGTAAGCTATTCCATGATGTCTTCACACATGTCCTATCAACCGTTCCTTTCTTCTTATAAATGTTTCGGATATACTCATTTCTTCGCCAATTCTGTGCAGAGCCTTCTTTTTCCTTACCGTACCAGTCCTCCTTATTGTCAACATTCTTCTGTAACACTACATATGAAATGCTTCTGGTCTCTTAGTGACGTTGTCCGCACTGTCCACGATTCACTGAAATCCGATATTGTGCTCCAAGCACACATTCTCAGAAATTTCTTCTTCAAATTTAGGTCCGTACTTCATATAGCTTGACTTCGTTTGCCAGGAATGATTTCTTGCTATACTGTTTCGCTTAAAGAGAGCGATTATTCTTTCGCACGAAAGACAGAATTTTTTTATAATAAGCACTAATTATGTATCGTTACTTTATTTTTTATGCCGGCATATTTTATATTGTGGCAATGTTTCCCGTTAGCGTGCTTGAAAAACACTAGACGTCGAAATAGCATTTGCATAATACATTTCAACAGCCATAAACAGTAAGATCCATTCAATAATTTTTCATATGTTAATCGTGGTAGGAACTTGCTTAACTTGATTTATTTTGAGCAAGTGGTTCAAATGGCTCTGAGCACTATGGGACTTAACATATGAGGTCATCAGTCCCCTAGAACTTAGACCTACTTGAACCTAACTAACCTAATGACATCACACACATCCATGCCCGAGGCAGGATTCGAACCTGCGACCGTAACTGTCGCGCGGTTCTGGACTTACGCGCCTGAAACCGCTCGACCACCGCGGCCGGTTATTTTGAGCCTCTTACCTCACAACTTAGTAACTCTTTGGTGCTTATCTGCAATATATGGTGCCCAAGACGTCAGTCTACAACCTTTACTTCAGAAGCATTTGTAACATATGATTTCCCGGTCACGCCTTCGAGCTGTTTCTTGTGTATTGTGCCAAGGACGGGGAAGGAAATCGGCAGCGCCCTTTGAAAGGAACCATCCCGGCGATTGCCTGAAGCAATTTAGAGAAAGCACAGAAAACGTAACTGAACCGGAGGTCCGGCAACCAACCTGTCTGCATGCTAAGCACACGGACCTTACACCTAGAGTTACGGTCTGCGATTTCTTATGAGAACAGAAGCACTATCGTGGTTACCTTACGAGCCCTGACTGCAAAACTGTGCGTTAATCTGGTGACTCGACCTCTTTTGCTGGCATTCATGAAGAGCGTGCCAGCGGGTGCATTCCAACAGGATAACTCTCGCCCACATACTGCTGTCATAATACAACGTGTTCTACAGCGTGTCGACATGTTGTCTAGGCCTGCTCGGTTACCAGATCTGTCTCCAGTGGTGCACATATGCGACATCATCGTTACGACAGCTCCAGCGTCATTCACAAACGCTTTAACCGCCCCTATACTGAGCGTCGAAGTGCGACAGGCATGGAACTCCATCCCACAAACTGAAATCATATGTACAACACAATGCAATCAACATTCTGGAGGTTGCTCCAGTTGTTAGTGTACCAAAATTTCGCATTTGCAATGGCTAATATCTCGCTTTTATTCTGTTACCTTGAGATGTTAATAAAAGATGTAACGTATTCAAACATAATACCGAAATTTCATTATTCTACATTAACTATTTTTTGGTGTTGCAACCTTTCTCCGTCTCTGTGTTGAACTTAGCAGTGAACAGAGATGGACGACAATGATAGTTACTGTCTCCTATTGTTTAACGATTATATGTAAGTTCAGTTTGTGGAAACATTCGCAACCTTGTTTTGTAAGGAGGCTGTTCATGTGTTTGTATGTTGGCAGCGCTATGTTGCGCTCTGCATTGATAACTCTGACAGCGCTGTGCGCCCTCTGTAGGATACACTGTGCCTGGTCGCGCTAGCGGTTGGAGGTTGACAGTCAGCAGTGATGGAAGTTGGAGGTGAACAGCCAGCAGTGATGGTGGTTAGAGGTTAATAATTATGTGTTGGAGGTTTACAGTATTAGCGCGAGCGGACGATCTGAATGTACATCCGTCATTAAGATTTCCTACTGATGATTATATAATTTTTGAACTGGTTGTCACATTCTTAAGGTAAATACATTGTTTGCTCTGCAACAAAATCTTTCCTTTGCTAACCACATGGCTATCAGTAGTTAGAGCCTTCAGTAGTTACAATCTTTTATTTAGCTGGCAGTAATGGTTCTTGCGGCATTGCTGTAGTTCAGGTAATGAAGATTTTTGTGAGGTAAGTGACTTAGGAAGTGTATAGGTTATTGTTAGGTGTTCTACTAATTCAAGGCCATTCTTTTGTATTAATTATTTGAACTCAGGTTATCAATTTTAAAGCAGTCGGATCGCGTTGCCGTTGAATATTCTAAGCAATTAATGAATAGGAAAAGTTTGTAAGGGCAAATTCTGGAGGTCAGATATGAAATGATAAAATAGCAAAGAGACAGTACGTTCAGTTTCATTCAGCAGTTACAGAATTAAATTAAGAAGTTTCCCGTCTCCCAGTTATTGCAGTTTAAGTAAAAAGTCCTTATTAAAAGTTTCAGTTTATGTGCAACAACGCTATTCTTTGAATCTACTTATACCATTATTCAGCAGTCACAATCCGACTGCAACAACTCCCGTAGAGATCAAAATATATTAGGGCTTTAACATTAGGTCGCGGTCATTTTAAATAAAGATTAGGCTTCTATGTTATTTGACCACTAACACTACCATAATTCATTGGCGGGAGCCACCTCCTAGGTGTTCAACAGGTAGGTATACCCGACGCCGCCCAGGCGGTTTAATACCCAGTGTAACATTCCATATGCCCATTCATAAAGGTTTATTGTGCGCCTACAACCCCAGCAATACTAGCCAGCCACTCTCCACTCCGGCAGCCGCCCTCACGTCACCTTTCAGTGAAACAACAGCACATTACACTGAACTGGCTGTCTCCCATTTTCTGTGCTCCATTCCATTACAACCGTAATACATGACTAGAAAAAAAGAAGTACCTAAGTCGAAATCCGAGCCTGGAAAACGTACCCACGGTCACGAAGGATCACTAATCCTCGATTCTCACTTTAAAACACAATTTCTTCCATACGGGGCCCATCTCGACCTGTCGGCAGACCCGCGCCACAAAATCATTTAGCATACAGGTTTGTCGATCGGTAAGAATCAGTAGCTTCTTGAAGGCAATTTCATTGGGCATTTCAATCCACTGAAAAACCTAGTTTTCACCAGGACTTCTCAAAAGTGCTTGAAAACATATACCAGTCTGAGAAAAGCACTCGTCTTCGAGCCACAGGTTACGTAGGTCAGCACACTCCTTTATTGGGACTAAAGAAATACCAACTAATGATCTTGACCTCACCCTATACTCTAATACTAAATTCCTGTTAGTAGTTGTTGTAATAATTGGACACATTATACTCACTGCAGCCCACTGGGCGGCGAGGAGGATGCGAACGAGTAATTCCGCCACTCCGTATTTATGGTAACTTTTCGGTAAAAACACTTTGTGACTATCCAATACAATTCGGTTTGCTGAGGGTCCACCGACGACGATGGGAACACACAATCAGCCGATAAGATATGCCTCTTCCCACCACGCCATTAAAATCCACACACCACTGAACTACATCTCACAACAATAACACCTGCTGGGCTCACTCAGTGCTGGAATATAGATTTTTGGCCTATCCTTGGCCTGTGCAAGTAAAATGTGCTTATTTTTGGTTCGGAGATCATGGATCCATTACACCTGGCATGCCTAACAGGTACTGGTCCACGGAAAACACGATTCAACGTATCGAAGCCCTGCATTTACTTTCTGTATGGCTTATTTACTATGAAATCAAATTCCTAAATTGAAGGTAAACAGGGAAAAAAGGAGATCTCCCTCCAGATTATCTGGAAAGATAAATTTTTCAAAGAAGCAGCATTAATAGCTGAAGTAGTTGAAGGGAGATAATGGCCCCTGAGTGGCTGTCAAAACTATTCGTTATGCGAGCAATTCTGGATACTAGCCAGTCGGAAATTCGTCATGGACACTCGCGAACGGCGGACACACAAGGGTTTTTCATCGGCACTAGTGAGCTGGTGGATGCGTTTGAGGACTGTGCACAGTATTGGTGAGGTGTTGTGTATCATTTACCTTGCAATAATGAGATTGATTTTCCTATCCAGGAATGATATGTGACCTAATTGTTTTACTGCAAATAGCTAGTGTAAGATACAAACAGTACTTTTGAAAAGTAAGTCATACATTGTAGCTGAAGTGTGAATGATTTGATAAAAAATGTCTTATCCAGACTTAGCATTGTTAATTCCGAGTGGGGAACCCGGTGGCAACCTCGGCGTAAAGCAGTTCTTTCTGATGTGGTTACATGTACTGTATGAGGAGTATAGGTGCATCTGTTGTGGGACAGGGCACAAAGGTGAGGGTCAGTTGTGGTGCAGCAGTACGTAGCAGATCTACCCTCATCCAGTGGATTCTGCAGCTTATGGAATCTGCATGCCCTAGAACAATGCAACAGATTTAAAACCTCTACAGCCACAAGCAACATATACCATCACTAGGTATACTTAGAGTGGGCTTTTTCGGTACGAAGAGGCCGTTAGCTAGCTGGAAGTTCGTGTTTTATTGAACGAGACGCACTGCGAGAAATTTTAATACAAGCCTACAAATTGTATTTATTTTCTTGTAAATTTGAGTGTGGAATTTTTACGTGACCTTTTCTTATTGACCTTTAACTGTTCTCCTGATTTTTTTTCCTTGTGAAATGCATAAGAATCATTTTTCTGTAGTTCCATCTCCTGTAAATAGAAAGGGTCTGTGTTGAAAGTCACTTCGGGTTTGCTGCCGGATCCTAAAATCAACTTGATTCGATATTTTGGCGATCCAACAGTTCACCATCTTCAGGAAAATGCTGCTTATGCTGATAGTCCCGCTGAGAACTGACGCCAGGTTGCAAATCGACGTCCTACATAGGCCACCGTTCACTACACGGCGCATGCGCCGCCCATCACAGTTTCTATCTTCCAAAACAGGGAGGTGGCGCCGCCCTTAGTGAAACACTGCTGGCAACGATATATCGCAATCAAGGCCGCACCGAAGAACGTTCAGCTTTGATGCGAGATAATACAGGATTCCACGTCTTGCTAAGAGGAAACCCAACGTCTCTGTTGATTAAATTATCAGTCAACCTAATTTCAATCGCCTCTTTATACACACTGTTCCAAAAACCGGAAATGTTGGCAACCACAACAGTTTCCTCAAATTTCATTTTGTGTCCCTCATTTAGGCAGTGTTTTGCTACCGCCGATTTTTCCGGCTGTTGTAGCCTCGTATGTCGGCGATGTTCCACACACCTGCCTTGCACTGTGCGAATAGAACTGCCAACGTAAGCTTTCCCACATTGACACAGAATTTTGTACACCCCGGGTTTCCTAAGCCCCAAATCATCCTTCACAGAGCCGAGCAGAGCCCTAATCTTAGAAGGTGGACGGAAAACACTCTTAATGTTAAAATTCCTTAAAATTCGTCCAATCTTAAACGATAAGCCTCCAGCATAAGGAAGAAAGGCCAAAGATCTATATTCCTCTTCGTACACCTCCGGAGATGGTCCAAACTCCATAGCCCGACGGATCTGCTTCTCGGTGTATCCATTTTCCTTAAAAACTGTCATCAAATGCTCAAGTTCTTGGGTTAAGCTGTCTGCGTCGGAAATGGCATATGCTCTCTGTACCAAAGTCCTAAGGACGCCACTACGTTGGTGTGGTGGATGACAACTCTTAGGATGCAGATACCAATCTGTGTGTGTCGGCTTTCGGTGAACACTGTTTCCCAAAGTTCCATTTGGTTTTTTATAAACCATTACGTCTGAAAATGGAAGCATCCCATCATTTTCAACCTCCATAGTAAATTTGATACGGGGATGAAGACAGTTGAAGTGGTCCAAAAATCTGTTAAGAGCATCACGTCCATGCGGCCAGACGAAGAAGGTATCGTCCACGTATCTCCAGAAGCACGTTGGTTGCTAAGCTGAAGTCCTCAGTGCCATGTCCTCGAAGTCCTTGTAACACCGTAGCTCTAATGATCTACTGATTTATTTTGCTTTTATTTATTTAATGTTACTTCTGTAAATGTGTGTGATTGAATGGGTAACACATAACTGTATATTTCTTTATTTGTTAATATGTGCAAAAGTTCTGTGTTATCCAATGCGTTTGTTTGTTGTTATGTAAACTGCTGATCCTCACTTAGGAATCTTAGCAATTATTGCACCATAAGGTGTAGTGGTTCCCAACGGGAACGGTATTGCATCAGAATGCGCAAATTGTGTTTGGCCTTGCGGAAAAAGGTGGGACTGGTAGCCACCGGAGGTAGACGAGGAAGTCAGTCGGAAAGCACACGGAGACGGAGCAAGTCGGAGACGAGCCACCAGACGGACACGAGTTACGAGTCCGTGCTATTCCATGGGAAAGACGCATATTGTGCTGATTTCCAAGAGAGGATTTTCATGCTTCTCTCCAAGGGCTCGAATAGTTGGAAATATTCTGGAATTTGTCTTTATCATCGCCATCAAGAAATCGGCCTGCAATTCCACCTACCTGCATGCAGTTGCCACCACATTGCGCAATCATTGCATCATAGTAACATTATGATGTACAGTGAAGGATCAGCTTAAAGGATGTGCTAATGTGCTGAAATATAAGGTAAATTATATCTGAATTTGTGTATCTACCTTGACTTTTCTCCTCATCATAACCTCTTAGGATCCTCACCGTTTGGACTATACTGATTACCGAGTGTCCTTGCTGAAAGTACATTGGAGCCTAGAGTGATTTTGTTAATTAAAGCCTCTTGAACTGAAAATTGATTTTCCTAGTGAAAACTGCTTATTAACGTGTTGTTGCCAACTTCAAGTAAAAGTTCTTAAGACTGAGGCTTATAATGTTTCTTGCTTAGTAAATGATTACATTACTGCTTATTATTGCAAATCGCAGAAGGTGAGTCAGTGTCTTGCATATATGTTATTTTTGTGTCTCACTGCAGTAAAAGTGGAAAACTGCAATAGTAGGAAATTATATATTCAGGTTTACTCTCTCTCTCTCTCGTGTATTAGAAGTGCATATTAATAATAACGTTATAAAGACAAGTCACTTTGTGTAAAGTAATAGTGTGTTTCGGTAGCTGTTATAATTTTGCAAATTGTTTCTGCTGCTCTAATTGTTGGTTTCAACCTTATCATATGTATATGTATGTATCAGAGTTAATTGCACTCGCTTGTGGTCAAGTATAGGTTGTGTTTATCTGTTAAAATTATTAAATACTATTTTCTTCAACGAGAATGTTGATCATTCTTTTGCCTAGTTAGGCTGGCGGCCGTTTTACCATTATCAGTTTAACAGTGCAGGAAGGCAATTTCTTCGTTAGTCACTGTTTAATTAGTTACGTACTTCTGACTTTCATTTCCGATAAGCCACTTCCGTTAGGTACAACATGGTCAAACAACAAAATTCCTCTCAGAGGGTAACACTGTTCTGAGTGCGTTATACCATATTTATTATAACAAAATAATTCTGTTTTGTAAACTGACTCCTACTTTGGGGTTATGGTGTAATAGTAGCAGAGTGTAGTGTTATACGTGGCTTTTCTTTGACAGGATTACTTGTTCTGTTGGGACATAATAAGTAATAAACAAAACTTGGTAATTGATTACGCAAGCTACGTAAACATTGCGCCACCACGCAGCCCAGTAGTGTTATATCCTCCATAAATAAATTGGTGACTATGGGTGACAAAGGACTACCCATAGCCACTCCGTCATTTCCTAAGACAGCCAAGGAAGCTCCTAGCAAGGGCGAAAGGAACAGTTCCTCGATGTCCATGTAGTTTTTATTAAACTTTACCTTCAGCTAGCAGCCTGAGTTCTGATATGAAGCGTTTACCCACTGAGCAATTCCTCGCACACTAGTTCACACCGTTGCTCAGCAAAACCGGAAAACAGTTGAGCTCTTCACACAACTGGATGGGAAACCCACTTCTCAACTCCTTCAATTTTCCATAGGCAAATAACTTTGTTGATCACTGAGGCTCACTCACCCCAGATCTCATGCTTGGAACTCTTACAATCACAGCTTCGCCCCAGAGGACTCACACAAACTGTACTACAATCACAAGAGCGATTGGCTGACTTTTGATTTTGTGATCTTAACCTTTAACTCACAAGGTATGGTGTCTCAGACGAGGCGAAAGTTTTCTAAAACGCTCTCCAGGGTGAGTTATGGCGGAATGTTTCTTTAGTCGCCCTCTCCCCTTACCTTCTTTAAATCACCAACCCTACAATGTTTCGCTGTCGGTTGCAGTATCGCCTTCCTTGTTCGTGGTTGACACATGTTACTAACACGTGTTGGTGTCTCCTAGACCGCACCTCGTGAGTTACGTACCAGTTTACAAAACGTGTTCTCAAGAACTTGCAGTTTTAAAGATTCTAAGATGATGAAATTGTTAGTCGGTAGATGGAGAACTATGACTGTGATATAGATCAAAAAAATAGACGGACGAGACTACGATTTTGCATAGACAGTGATCACAGTTTTGCGAGTGGAGGATCATTCAGCTGGAGTACTTCACGACTCTTTTAATAGGGGTCTTTCTGTGTCTCCATTAAAATACTTGAAGTGGTCCGATGAAGTGATGAAGAACGTAGCCACTTACATTGTCAGTTTCTTTTTGAACCAATCGAGGACAGTTTTATATGCAAGTTTATGCACTAATACTTAGTTTTATGTGCAAATGTAATTGCTGCAGAGATATTATAATTTTTAAGAATGGAAAATTCAGTTCACTGACAGTATCTTTATTTGCATCATTTAAAAAACCACGCAAGAGTATGTGATTTAGTATGATAAAAAGGGATATTATTATATTATTATTATTTATATATAGTACAACAAAGTCAACAAGATATATTAAAATAACACTTAAACAATTGTAAAGATAAATGTTATTTAACTTAAATTAGAACTTTGAAATGACTGGAGACTTAAATCTAGCTTTAAACAAATGGTTCTCAGAGACCTCACCTTGTGTTATACGTTACAGTGAAGTCTCTTCGTACGTAAATGATAAAAAATATGTTGCTTGAAATGATTTAACGCTTATTACTTGTAGGAAATCAGAATTATGAGAAAATGATCATTGTCACTGGTCATTTTCTATGGTAGTTAGCAGCTCTTCTTTGAGGTGCCTCTTAGTGCCACGCCTTTCAAAATTTTATGTCTCCCTTAAGCCAGCGTATTCGGCTCCAGCAACGAGCTACGTAGTATCATTAGGAAAAAAACCGGCCATCTCTGCCCAGGCAGGACGGAAGATAGCTGTCCCCGTATCCTGGAAACAGGTGCGGCGTGCACTAGTGACACTGAACAGCCAAAGAGGTAGGGCCAGGAAATAACACCTTGACACTTACTGTAATATTTTGGGAATATTACTTTAGTTACGAGCGAGCTCGTATTTCGCTAGTCATGTTACTACTTCTGCTCCCCACTGTAATGAAACTGTTAAATACTTCTCTTTCCTCGTCAAGTATGTAAGAAGGCGATACATCATAACTTAGAACATGATGCATAGAGGTCGAAAATACAAACTATATATTGTATAATTTTAACAGCCGGTCGCTGTGGCCGAGCGATTCTAGGCGCTTTAGTCCGGAACCGCACTGTTGCTACGGTCGCAGGTTCGAATCCTCGGGCGTGGTAGTGTGTGAAATCGTTAGGTTAGTTAGGTTTAAGTAGGTCTAAATCTAGGGGACTGATGACTTCAGATGTTGAGTCCCATAGTGCTCAGAGCCATTTGAACCATAATTTTAAAACAAATGTACACTGATGATGCATAATGCTGACTTAAAATTAACTATTTTATGAGAAACGTAACAATTTTCGTATTTCTAATGCACTTCGTATTATTCACTTGTGAAGTCTAAAATAGTTAGATTTAGTTATTGTTTTCGATAATTGTTCAGAACGACAAAATCAATAGAAGATAGTATTTCTTTTCACTTTCATGAAATATTAGTCATACTGCTGTTCTTCGTCAAGGACACCGATTATACCGATCATGTAATCATATCTTTGAATTGAAACGGATATATCTCTGGTCTTGTTCACCTGAAGTTTGTGTTACGTTTTGGCGTAAAGTAATTTTTTAAAAGCAGTTCTTGTGTTGTGAGTCGGAACTGCTGGACGTTAGCAGTTCTTGTCAAGAAGTGTGTTAATTTGTGAAAACTGCAAAATATAGAATAAAATTAATTCTGAAGAAAAAATACGTTTCTGTCACATGGTATTATTGATCAAATGAATGGATAAACAGAACCTGGACAAGTCTTTGCTGTTTTAGGTTTAAACAATCATTTCCCTACGACTGCTGATGACAAGTGAAAGAAGTACTTAACAATAACCGAAGAGAAATAAGTTAAGTCGAAGATACATTTTGGTGAGTCTCTCGCTCGCTCCTCACGGTTTTAATAACTGTAGATTTCTAACCTCCAATACAGAAGCAGTTATACCGTAAAACTGGACTCATTGACGATATTTCTATTTTTATGGTTCTAAAGAGAGATGTAAGGCCACCACAGCACTTTGACGTCCCGTCGGCACCCTTCTGAGATTAATTACTTTGACTAACAGTGCAGTTATAGCTGGCTGAAATATATGAATAAAATACAGTGTCCAGAATGCGCTGGCATTGAAAATAAAGTGATGAAACATTAAAACTGAAAACAAAATTAGTGCTCACAGTAAAAACGTCATACACAATACTAATCGCCACTGAAATAGTCCAAGTTTTCCGTATATTCTGTCGATGTATCACCTGTGTCGAAAACAGGATAAATTAATTTAGAGTCGAAACTGCGACACAGCTATAAAAATTACTATAAGTGATGATAATACACACCAAGTCTTTGTCAAAACTTTGAACGGTGTGGCACACTTGTAGCAGCCTAGATTTTCATTTAGCAGGACGGCGGCTAAGTTTCCCGCCCGACCATCCAGATTTAGATCAAGAATAGTTTCTCTAGCTCAGTTAAGAATAATGTCACGATGGTTCCTTGCCAACGGTCATTGCCGATATCCTTCCTAATGTGTCTCCATAACATGGTCGCGCTCCGTCTCTAATAATCTCGTCATCGACAGGGCGTTAAAATTAAACTTCGATTACGAAGACTTGCGGCTGCAATACTGCCTGCTGTGACACAGGTCGGGCGTGTTTATCTTGATGATTCGCGCCGCAGTCTTAAGTTATTATTACTGTTAATACTAGCGTGAATCTAGACATATGGACCATACCAAGAGTGGTCAAAGAGTTTTATTTATAAAGGCGTTTAAACCGAGAAGATTTTCTTGAACCATGCTACTGAGAAAGACACCGAGAAAACATTTAATTATGACGTTGAAAATATGGAGATACGTTACTGATTCTTGATTGTTTCTAGATACCTGTCTCTAGTGCTTGTAATAATGAAATCGCCGCAGAACAATTTCATGGCACACTGCCAGAGGGACACAAAAGAAATGGCCCAACCTGTTGCTAAAACTAGTTATCGTAGGCGATTTTGGTTTTCGGCAGTAGAGAATATGTTGCAGCTCTGTAAGGATAATCTAGACGATTTCTTTAGCCGTCTGGATTAGCCTGACACAACTGCCATATATTCTCTGCTGCCGAGAACCAAAATCAGCCACGATAACTAATTTAGCAGCAGACCGGACCATTTCGTTTTTGCTCCTCGAGAGGAGTACCACGGAACTGTAGCGTAGATTTTTTTAAGTGTACCAAAACTGCAAAATACGTAACAACAGACAAATAAAAATTGGCCAAGTGCGAATAGGACTCGCGTATTGAGGGTTTCGTGTAAACTTAAATATACATAGTTCGTCCATCCTGTTTAACGAGTATCAATACTTTTGTCTGTTTTCGTTGTAGATACTGGAAGGATACCGGTCCCGGGAATTCCAAGACCGTTCAAAATCTCTAGAGTAATTCCTAAAACGACACCGGACATACAAAAAGAAGCGAACAGGAGACCTCAGTTTATATATATAATTACTAAAATACTTTTTATTTGCTCATTGATAGGAGCTATGCGTCCTTGAGACTCAGAGGGCCATAGACACGGGTTCACAGGTAGATGCCGTGTTTCTTGACTTCCGCAAGGCGTTCGATACAGTTCCCCACAGTCGTTTAATGAACAAAGTAAGAGTATATGGACTATCAGACCAATTGTGTGATTGGATTGAAGAGTTCCTAGATAACAGAACACAGCATGTCATTCTCATTGGAGAGGAGTCTTCCGAAGTAAGAGTGATTTCAGGTGTGCCGCAGGGGAGTGTCGTAGGACCGTTGCTATTCACAATATACATAAATTACCTTGTGGATGACATCGGAAGTTCACTGAGGCTTTTTGCGGATGATGCTGTGGTATATCGAGAGGTTGTAACAATGGAAAATTGTACTGAAATGCAGGAGGCTCTGCAGCGAATTGACGCATGGTGCAGGGAATGGCAATTGAATCTCAATGTAGACAAGTGTAATGTGCTGCGAATACATAGGAAGATAGATCCCTTATCATTTAGCTACAGTATAACAGGTCAGCAACTGGAAGTAGTTAATTCCATAAATTATCTAGGAGTACGCATTAGGAGTGACTTAAAATGGAATTATCATATAAAGTTGATCGTCGGTAAAGCAGATGCCAGACTGAGATTCATTGGAAGAATCCTAAGGAAATGCAATCCGAAAACATAGGAAGTAGGTTACAGTACGCTTGTTCGCCCACTGCTTCAATACTGCTCAGCAGTGTGGGATCCGTACCAGTTGGGTTCATAGAAGAGATAGAGAAGATCCAACGGAAAAGAGCGCGCTTCGTTACAGGATCATTTAGTAATCACGAAAGCGTTACGGAGTTGATAGATAAACTCCAGTGGAAGACTCTGTAGGAGAGACGCTCAGTAGCTCGGTACGGGCTTTTGTTGAAGTTTCGAGAACATACCTTCACCGAAGAGTCAAGCAGTACATTGCTCCCTCCTACGTATATCTCGCGAAGAGACCATGAGGATAAAATCATAGAGATTAGAGCCTACACAGAAGAATACCGACAATCCTTCTTTCCACGAACAATACGAGACTGGAATAGAAGGCAGAATCGATAGAGGTACTCAAGGTACCCTCCGCCACATCGTCAGGTGGCTTGCGGAGTATGGATTTAGATAGATGTAGATGTAGACTACAGCTCATAATTTATGTCTGCATGCAGTAATGTTCGTCTCTTATGCTTCTTACAGACAATTGTAATTTCAAATATATTGATTGGCTGAAGTCCAGCAACCGTGCGTTAACTTAATTACAGGATGTATGTATAGCCATCTTGGTTGCACAAAGTTATTGTCAAATTGATCATGGTTTCGACAGCACTAAGACGGTCTTCACCAGAAAAAAATGCATAGTATTACGTAGAAAATATAATGACTTTGCATAAAAATGCAGTATACTTAATAGGACTACTTCCACAAAATGTACAAACAGTGTACTCACATATAATCACAACATGGGTGCAAAACATCTGACCGAAAGTGCTCTCGACAAATAGAAATTTTCTCATGAATAAGAATTAAACTGTAAAAATGTAACATGATTGTCAATTGGAATAAAATGTTCCATCGAAATACAATGGCAGTCGAAAGGTAACGTAGGGCCAAGAACTGCATCAAACAGGCTCGCGCCATCTAGCAAGAAGTGATCGAATTACAGACAACCGTAAATGAGGCATTGCACAGACAGTTTCAAACATTACAGGAAACAACAGAAACCAGTTCATGAAAGCTACAACATATCTTAACGGTCTTATTTTACAAAAGAAATACAGTTCAAATTATGTACATAGATATATGAAAGTGCAAATGAACACGATGTTTAAGAGTCTACATTGAGGAGAGTATCGCCATTCTGACCATTCTTTATTAACGGCTCTATACCGTGAAAAAAGTTTTTCCAGCGTAATTGCAACTGTTTGTTAAGAATGAGACCGTCCTTCAGAGATAGGTGTTTAAAAATCTCTAGCTCTTCTAAGATGTTAGGCCAAAAACCTTATTCCTCAGAGTGCAAGATCTGGACGTCTTTTACATCTCTAGGATTATGTCCTGTGATTAACGAATGGCCGGCCGCTGTAATCGAGCGGTTCTGGGCGCTTCAGTCCGGAACCGTGCTGCTGCTAAGGTCGCAGGTTCGAATCCTCGGGCATGGATGTGTGTGATGTCCTTATGTTAGTTAGGTTTAAGTAGTTCTAAAGCTAGGGGACCGATGACCTCAGATGTTAAGTCCCATAGTGCTTAGAGTTGTTTGAACCATTTGAACCATTAACAAATGGTCGGCGAAATTTGAGTTGTGAACATCGGTGCCTTTTTTTGCCTAGAATGTCCCTTGAATCTTGCCGGAATAGCTCGGTCTGTTACAGATGTATGTTCTAATGACGAAAATACATTTCTTGTGATATATAATTACAATATAACAATTCTCAAAATTGTTTGCTTTATTTGTACTGTGAAACCTTCCTTCTTGCCCAATTTCATTATTTAAGGTCAACGGTAAGTACTCTATAGGTTTTGATGGGCGATTTTTGAGAGTTTCATAACATGGGACGCCATTGGCCAAATCTTTTGAT
This sequence comes from Schistocerca nitens, assembly GCF_023898315.1. Lineage (NCBI taxonomy): Eukaryota > Metazoa > Arthropoda > Insecta > Orthoptera > Acrididae > Schistocerca > Schistocerca nitens. The sequence goes on from NC_064622.1 coordinate 253,827,900, forward strand.
TTAATCGACTTAGAAGCTTAAATTTTTTACATCAGTACGGGACCATAGTATGTGACATAAAGTCGAACTTCATACACCATTCTGTTCAAGAGAAAAGACTGTCATAACAGTTAACAGATAGACAGCCAGATGAAAAATGGCAAAAAAATTATTCTTCTGTGTTAATTACAAATTAAGGGGAGCCGCAGGTGGTCAAATCCAAAAAATTACGATTTCTTTTGCTACTGAAAATTAATTGGAACATTCCTCTTTAATGTAAACTTTGAATTATTGTTCTACTCGCCCTAGATGTGGAGTTATTACCATTTTCCCCCACGCCTGCAGAGGAAATAGGCGGCCGCTGAATGCATCTAACAGCCCCTCGTGACTTCCTGGCGAACTGCTTGGGATTTTCTCGGCCTGTTACGCATACAGCGCCTTATGTTACGCATACAGCGAGTGTGCAAGGGTTGGCTACATTGTTTTCTGTGACAAATATTACACGTATCTCCTTACAGCTTACTCCTATTTTCCTCAGAATTTCGAACATCTTGCTCTATTTAATATTGTCGTACACTTTTGTTCTGGTTACGATGCCACGTTTTAGTAACCGTGCATATAAGAAGAGGAAGAACGTAGGGAAAAGAAAATTAACACTAATACCAAGTTGCGATACTACAATGAATAAGAGCGCGGAACATCGTCTCTTTGCTGTTTACCGTTTCGAATTAGTTCAGTGTGGCGCCTGTTGTTGGTAGTATTATACTTCTTGTGTAAAGCGGGTAATATGCAGTATGTACAAGAATCAGGAGGGAACAATAAAACCAATTTATCATGACTTAGCACAGCCAGAATTGTTACACAAATGTCTACACGGATAGACGCAGAATCCTAATGAGAGCGTATACAATTTGATTTGGAAAGTGATTCCTAAAAGGGTGTTTGTAAGCATAAAAACACTGCACTTTGGCATTTATGATGCAATAGCAACCTACAACCAAGGGAACAGTGTGAAGTGTGAAGTTCTGAAGGCATTAGGATTTACAGCTGGGGTGAACACTGTACGAGCACTAATAAATATTGACAGAGAAAGGATGAGAGGAGCAGAAAGAAGAGAAAGGCATATGACGTATGATGGAACAACAGACCAGAAAAGAAGACAGAAGAGTAAGCTTTTGGAGGATGAAGATGCAGACCCTGATAATCCATCCTATAGTGTAGGAATGTATTGAGAAACTTTGATAGCCATTTCCCGTAAATTAGAATTTTTCGAATATAAGGAACATTTTCTCAAAATCCACTCAAGCTAGAGAGATGAAATTTTTATATAGCACTCCTAGTGGTCAAACTTACATTGTAACAGACATTTGGCAATATGTTCAGTAGTTTGAGTTAAGTTTAATTATAAAGCAATTATTTGTAAAAAAATTTGCGTCATTAATAAACAAAATAATTGGAAGGAAACTAGAAAAGATACTCCAAAATCCCTTTGTCATAACTGCAATACTAAACCACTCAATACGTAAAAATAAATTCAAATTTTTCTATTTGGTAGTTTATTCATAAATGTTCCTCAAACTTAGTGATTTTAACATGGGCAGCATAGGCACCTCCGGCTCCCCTTAACAGTCTTCATTTTTTTACTTTACCTTTACTGCGCAACCTTGCTACTTACCAAATTTCATGATTATAAGTCAATGGGAAGTACTCTATAAGATTTTGGCGGTTTTGATGAATGGGTTTTCGACTATCAAAATATGTGACGTAAATGGCTGTATCTTTTGATTGTTTGACTTCGAAGCTTAAACATTTTGCACCGCCAAGGAACTATAGATCTTAATACGTGACATGAATTTGAAGCTGATGTGTATACACGTACCTGTCAGACAGGGTTCTTAACAGTTGGGCAGACATACAGACAGACGGACAACGAAGCCATCCTGTGCTTTCCGTTATTACAGGCTGGCGCTAGGAAACCTAAAAAGTAGTATCAAAGCTTTCACGACCGGATGACATATCTTCTGGTAAACCTTCCGGGATGTGAGGTCGTGGTCCATGAAACTCTTCAGCTCCTAACGTTTCGTCCAGAGCTGCGCTGGACATCTTCAGGGAGAAACACCCCTCTGAAGATGTCCAGCACAGCTCTGGACGAAACGTTAGGAGTTGAAGAGTTTCATGGACCACGACCTTACATCCCGGAAGGTTTACCAGAAGATACCTAAAAAGTAGTTGCACTTTATTTTTTAGAGACGATAATTGAAACTTTATTACTGTATCCAGCCAAAGATATACTCTTTTTTGTAGACTACGTATTTTACATGGCACACTCAGTTTTACGTGGGGAAGTTAACTGACAGTTCGCAAAAGTATAATTAGGGTGATTGCACAATTTCGAAGCCTTGTAGATAGTGACTGAAAGCAGTAATTACAGATCAAATGGCACGTCATCAATATGGATAAATAGCTCCCCTTCCGCTGATGAAGTTTTACTGTTTTGTAATTTAAATAGAACTGGCAATATGAGGAGTTTTATTGCAAAACGGTAATCAGTGCTTAAAAACTAATAAAAATATGGGAACCACATAATCTTAGAAATAACCAGTAGTGAGGTTGGTCATTGCCTAGTAGTCCTCTGCTCCATAATATGTATCTCTTCCTATTAGTTGAACTAGTTTAAATGTTTTCACACACACACACATACGAAGTGTAACGTCGTAGATAATTGTGAGTAGATCATCAGATGCGTCTCGTCGAGATCTTTGACTAAGTGGTGTTTGAACCTTGATTGATTACGAAGAGTGTGTCACCTTGCGGAAAAAGCGAAAAGAGCTCAAAGTTATGAAATCTCTTTGATTTTTCTGTCAATCTTGTTCCTCAAGTCAATTCTCTCCAAATATCCTACGATTCAGCACACTGCGTTCCTAGGAAATATGTATCGCGCGTTTATGTATCTTGTACGGTCGTGAAGCTCTGGGTATGTAAGTGTAACCGGAACTGCTGTCTTCCTCACAGTGTGCCACTGTCGCTGGGCTGCTAGATGGGATCACCTTGGAGTTAGCTGTTTGAGATCCGACGTGTCATATTGAACATTTCATTTCAACCAAACACAGGGTGCAGTGGTCGTGGGCTTAAGGAGGGATTCCATTAGATATCCTTGTGTGCAGATATACACTTTAGAAATGTCCTTTACGATCAAGGAAAACCTGCCAAAAACCTTGAACGGAAACGGGACGTTGGAGATATTTCCAGTTTCATTCTGGAACAGGAGTACGGAGATGTAGGAGTTTGTGTATCTTTCTGAGTACATATATAGTGTTCTCACCAGCCTACGTATGTGCAGTCACCTACGGCAGCTTTTATGCAGGATGTCCCAGGAGCATAGTGAGTAATCAAGGATACGACAAGAACGTTCGAAGCAAAATGATTGTTAAACATGGGCTATAGCATGCATACCTGAAGAGCTATAAGCATTTGTTCAGTAGAAGAAATTTCTTTCGTTGTATCGAAGTGTTAATAGCTCTTAAGGTATGCATTTTAGAGTCCATGTTTACTAGACACTTTTCTCCGTACGATCATTTCTATAATAAGACTGAATACTGACCATTCCTCTTGGTGCGCCCAGGTAATATGGAAGGTTAAAGTAATTTGCATTTATTTTTGACTGTGTCTCATTAGGACCTTTCATTGAAAAAATGAATTACAGAGTTAAATTTTCATCCACAAGGTGTCATTAGACATCATTGTCCAAGGAAGTCTTCGTTTTCAAAATTTTTTTGTACATCATCCGCAATAGTCTGCTTTTATGATGCTGACAGATCCAAGAAATAACTTTTTGGTTTAAATGTTTTGTAAAGGGATAGTGTAATTTTTACTTGAGTTTTAAAATAGTCCGATGACATGATAGAAATTCTAAAGAAAATTGTTAACAACGTCTTGTATCAGTAAGTATTTAATGAACTTCCAAGAATGTAGTTCTGTTTGTCCTTTTGTTTCTTTCATACTCATGCACAGGACAAAAATCGAAACATCAGAACAGCCCTCATTATATTAAAACTTCCCAAGCTACTGACCTAATAACAGAAACTACGCGTTTCAAGTTCTCCATGTCAGCGAATTATTTCTTGCCGAACGATGATAACTTAGGTACTCCTGATACAGCTGGTGATTTAGAACAATGAATTTACTTACCACAGGACTGGATCACAATCATAAAATCAGCCAGGGGAATACGCCTTCATTCTTAACGCTAGGACTGTCGAGTGGTCAATTTGACCAGTTTTTATATTTTAACATGTTATTATTTGGTCAGTTTCTAATCTATGCTGTTGTGAGTTAATGACTTTTCCTAAATGTTTATGTATATCATATAAATAGTCCAATATTTATTTTATCTTCATTAGTTTTCTTTGAATGACCACTTGTACTTAAAACCGCTGAGTGGTCACTTTGACCACATTACATGTATATTTGGAAACAGATTATTTAAAGATTATTGTTTGTCACTCCCCGGATTGATTCTTAGCACTCGACAACAATGTACTAAATATGTTGGTTACTGAAGTTTATTCGCATTGTTTGAATTTAAAAGCTCAACAATGCAAAATTTCATTTATTGTTTCCTATTGGGTTTCGCATAAACAAGATTGATTATTTGAGTAGCAGACATGGCTCAGATGTCACAGCGATACAAACTACGGCCACGGCCACTTCCAGATGAAGAAATTGTCACACTTTTGTATGAATCGGATGTGGAAAATTATCCTGAAGTTGAGGACCTTGTGGAAGATTCTACAGATGGAGATTACCAACCTGTCGCTAGTGTGGAGAGTGACAGCTCCGAGACTGAAGAGGAAAGTAATTTACATTCACTTATATCATTATTATTATTATTGTTATTATTATTATTATTGTTACTATATGAATAATTATCACTATTATAATAGAGCTGACACTTCTACAGCTACTTCTGTTACTGCTATTTTATTGTGTGGTATGTTATCTTTATGAGTTGTAGCTTTCTAACTGTCTCTTTCCTCACACAGTTGCTGAACCTGGACCAAGCAGTAATATGAACAACGACAGAGAAGGACCTACCCAGGGTAAAAAAGAACTGCACCTCCTGTAAGTGGACCAGTACAGAATCGACGTAGAAGAGGAAAACGAAGTGAGGGTTCACTTCCAGAACCTGGCTCAAAACCCCTGGGGAAGGACGGATTCACGGAGTGGACTGTAGCAGACTTCGGTGTTACTACTCCACGTAGGATAGGTCAACAAAATATATTGAAAGAAACACGGGGACCTACTCCACATGCAGAGCGGCACGTCTCAAATGATAAATTGCCTGGCGCCTTTTAGTTGATCAATCAATGTTGAAACACATAAAGAAGTGCACAGAAGCAGAGGCACAATGGCTTCTTGGAAATGATTCCTGGAGTTTGCATTTAGAAGAATTAGATGCATTTGTTGTTTATTGTATGTTCATGGTGCACTAGGTGCCAGATGTATTGAAGTAGATGAGTTGTGGTCGAAAAAGTGGGGAGCCCCATTTTTCACTGACACAATGGGCAGAAAGAGGTTTCGAGAAATTTTGAAATATCTGCGTTTTGATGATAAAAATACACGGTCGGAACGTTTGAAAAGTGACAGATTTGCACTTATATCAACTACTTGGAACCATTTTATAGAAAACTGTCAGTTGAATTACATAGCTGGATCAAATGTCACTGCGGACGAACAACTTTTTCCCAGCAGAACCAGGTGTCCGTATTTGCAATATATGCCGAATAAGCCTGATAAATTCGAAATCCAATTCTGGCTTCTAGCGGATGTAGAAACAAAATATCTTTGTAATGGGTTCCCTTATGTAGGAAAGAACGAACACAGGGCACCTAATGGGAAACTTCCAGAACAAGTAGTAATGAAGTTGGTAGCTCCATATCGCAATAACGGGCGAAATGTGACTACTGATAATTTTTCCACTACGGTCACACTTGGGGAGAGACTGGGAAAAGAGAAAACTAATCGTGTCGGCACTGTCAACCGTGCAAGAAAAGAAATTCCGAACACTATAAAAAAATTTAAAACTCCTCTTTATACGTCTGTTCTCTTGAAAAGGGAAGGTGGTACTTTGACTGTTTACCAAGGGAAAAAGAACAGAAATGTTCTTCTGCATAGCACCATGCACACAGATGTTGAAATACAAAATAATTCGAAACAACCTCCCGAGACAGTGAGCTTCTACAATAGCACAAAATTTGCTGTAGATGTCTTGGATCAGATGACGAGGAAATATTCTGTCCGCTCTGGACTCGTCGATGGCCTGTACACGTATTTCACAATATCCCTGATTTAGCAGCCATAAACACATGGATCACTTTCAAGCTAGTGACCAGGATCAAAATAAGTAGGAGGAATTTCATACTAAATCTAGAATAAGAATTACGTAGAGCCTATATGGAAATCAGAAATCAGGAAAGGATGCCAAGGGATGGAAAAGACAAGGAGGTAAAGTACGATGATGATGAAGAAAGAGAAGAAGGGGAAATTCCTGCGAAAGTAAGAAAACTATGCCAAACGAGGAAATGCAGAAACAAGACAAATCAAATGTGCAGTAAATGCAAGAGACACTAGTTTTCAATGCTTGTAAGTAGGATTAGGTACTATACATGGTCATATTTTATGATTGGTCTTTCTATTAACATATTCATAGGTCCTTAATTTCTGCAGTAAGATTAATTTCTATTAATTTTAGAACTACTGCAATACAATTACTATGGTTGCAGATAAATATTGTGAACTATGTTCTTTAATAATAGTAATATTATGTTCCCATAGTTGATGTAAAATACCATGATACTGTTATTAAAAGTAATTAAAGTGATACATTGTTATCAAGGTCATTAATATTTGCATTAAACAGCAAAGCATGTACTTACAAAGAAAGTGGTCACTTTCAGCCCATCGGCGGTTCTAAGTATAGTACTAGTTCCGGCGGTTCTAGTGTTAGAACTGTAGGAAACGTGAATCGTGATTTACTTTTCAATCCACAAAAAAGGGAGTGCATGGATAGAAAACGATACGAAATCATTCCTGCGATGCTTGGAGTCAATATATCAGGGCCATCCACGATGGCCGAGCGGTTCTAGGCGCTTCAGTCCGGGACCGCGCAACTGCTACGGTCGCAGGTTCGAATCCTGCCTCGGGCATGGATGTGTGTGATGTCCTTAGGTTAGTTACGTTTAAGTAGTTCTAATTTCTAGGGGACTTCTGTCCTCAGATGTTAAGTCCCATAGTGCTCAGAGCCATTTGCACCAATATAACAGGCCTACTCCGAAAACATTCCAGTACAGCTGAACAATCGCTCGACCGATGTAAGCAGAAGGAGGATGATGAAAACAATGGTTGTAACTAAAATGTTCATAAATACTTTATTATATCATTGTGACCAGTTTAATAACGTTGAGGCTTTCTAAGCGCTACTTCTGTGGTAAATGAGGATATAAAAGTTACATGTGTTATAAAATGAAACCGATTTATATATTTTATTGCAGAAAATCAAGACTGGTAATAAACCTTAAGTCATACACTTTCCTTAGAGATTCAGTGGGAAAGAGAGCCAAGTCCCGTACTTCACTGAACTGCGTCCTTCCAAGCAAAAGCTGCACCGTTTAGTTGATTTACTATAGCATGTTAGCCCATTTAAACCCTTAGAACACATACCTAAACCTTGGAAGCGATTTAAATTGCATGATTAATTAATTCAAGAGTTTTATCTTTTCAGTCTTTTCCCTCAAAATGGTTCACTTTCAGTCTGAACCATCCATACTTCGGCTGCCTCGCGTCAAGCATTTAGCCTCACCTCATACACGCTTTGCTAACCCTCTCCCTTCCGCTCGCCATAAACCACTCACGAATTTCGATTTATAGTCTAACCGTAGTGTTAGACTGTTCCCACATTGTCACATCTCTTATGCAGAAGACTGTTAAAGCTAGAAATAATTATCAGATAACGAATTGCATGTCATACTGATACCATTGTGAATAAACTCTTGGGCAATCAGTGCCGAACTGCACATTCTCATCAATCCCAAGTCTCCAGCGACGGTAGTCAGTTACCAGCAGATGTGAACTCTGTAGCACAACGTTTACTTATAAAATAAGTAACTACAAATAAGCATTATAAGTTTCCTAAAATAAAATCCTTGTGTACGTGAGTGAGTGAATACCTCATACTTTGCCCGGCAGCTCGACGACGCATAGACTCAGCAAGTCGTTCAAAGTCCCCTGCAGAAATATTTAGCCATGCTGCCTGTATAGCCGTCCATAATAGCGAAAGTGTTTCTGGTGTAGGGTGATGCGCATGAACCGGCCTCTCGATTATATCTTCGATAGGATTCATGTCGGGTGACCTGGGTGACCATATCATTCCTTCGAACTGTCCAAAACGTTCTTCAAACAAATATCGAAAATTTGTGGCTCACTAACATGACATCCTTATTTGGAAACGTGAAGTCCATGAATGGCCGCAAATGGTGTCCTAATAGCCGAAAGTGTCCATTGCCAGTCAATGATCGGTTGAGTTGGAACGAAGGATCCGGTCAATTCCATGTACAGTAAACATAATGCACACTGTTATGGAGCCACCACCAGCTTGCATAATGCCTAGTTGACGACTTGGGTCCATGGCACCATGGGGTCAGCGCCACAGTCGAACTCTACCATTAGCACTTACCAGCTGAAACTGGGGCTCATCTGATCAGGCGAAGGTTTTCCAGTCGCCTAAGAGTCCAGCCGGTGTGCTCACGAGTACAGGAGAGGCGCTGCAGACGATTTCGTACTGGTAGCAAAGGCTCTCGCACCTCCGTCTCCTACCAAAGGCCATTATCACCATATTTTGCCGCAGTGTCGTAAAGGATACGTTCGTCGTAGTCCCACATGGCTTCTGCGGCTTTTTCATGCATTGTTGCTTGTCTGTCAGCACCGACAACTATACTCAAACGTCGCTGCTCTCGGTCGTTAAGTGAAGGCCGTCAGACTCGGCATTGTACGTGGTAAAAGGTAATGCCTGAAATCTGGTATTCTCCGCACACTCTTGACACTGTGGATCTTAGAATTCCATAACGATTTCCGAAATGGAATATGCCTTGCGTCTAGCTCCAACTACTATTCCGCTTTCACAGTCTGTTAATTCCCGTCGTGGGCCATATAATCGCTTCGGAAACCTTTTCACATGAATACCTGAGTATAAATGACAGCTGCACCAATGTGCTGCTCTTTTACATCTTGTGTGAGCGATAGTTCCGCCACTTATGTATGTTCATATCGCTATTCGGTGACTGTCACTTCAGCGTATAGTAGCCAAAAAATCATTCGTTTTTGTTTGTATCATGAATAGTTACAGAAAAATATTGTTCCTGTATTACATCTGAATGTTTCAACAGATTTCCAGTTCTCATTCATTTCAAATAGCCAGTAACGATTAGTGGCCGAAGACTTCGTCGAAATACGAGTATAGTGAGGGTCACCATTTGTGCAAGGCTTCTAGAATAGACTACGTGAGTTAAATATCATATTCCCTTTGTTAAATATTCATAGCTGCATGTATTTTCAGTTTTTTTTATTTTAGTTCTAAAATGTTTGGTCATTTTGCATCGCGTTCCATTTTTAAACGGTGCAGACATACAAAATGTTGACAGAATATATTTCTTCATTGACCTTTTGTTCGTCGCTTATGTAACTGAAGGTCCCGCCCGAGTTGCGTAACACCTGTAGCGATGATGATGGTCCCTTTCATTTAGTCTGGGAATGTTATTGATTCATTTATTTGAGACAAACGATTCCTGGACGGCACAATGACTCTGCACTTCAAGACCTTGGGACAGCAACAACAAAAAACATTTTATCGCCAATTCGACATTTATTCACATCAGTGAATTAAAGCGTAGACAAAAGACGCAAAAGGATCCGTATCCCGACGTAAAAGGTAACCTATCAGAATGTAGGCAGAAAGAGATGATTTCAGTGGTTCCAGTTAAATGGCAAGGACGCCCGGAACGGCTGCACCCAAAGGTGTGATGGAGAGAGTACCACAAAAGGAAAACAAGGTATTACCTTAGCTCACAACGGCTACGATAGCAGGATGAGCTGGAAAGATAAATGGCCCTGGTCTGCATCGCGAAACACTGCCAGTGATGGCAGCTTCTGATATTAGTACTTCATTTAGTTGTGTGACTATAAATCAACTGACGATTTGATTCATTCTTTAATGGGCAGGAAGTAATTTGCTTCCATTAGTTTCAAACCAACCAAGTTTGGAGGTATACGATGAGGGGATGCAGTCGGTATTCTAACGTAACAGCTTGGAATATTAACACTATTCAGTTGTTGTAATAAAATATACCTAAAATCAGCTGGAAGTCCGATTTCTGTTATAATCTAAAATTACACAGAAGCAGCTGCAGTACTAAAACTTAGATGCGTTACAAGCAGGCCTTGGCTATCGTAAACTCAACGGTGTTTGCTTTGACGACATGAACATTATCGCAGAAGTGCAGAAAGTCCATTTCTGAAATAGTTTCACATTGTAGGAGGAATGAAACTACGAATACTGTCGGTAACGCCTACACTGACTTTATCATCAAAGGAAATGACAATCTGCATCAAGATTATTACAACCAGGGACCAGTTCTTACTAATTTAAGCAGTGTAAGGCAGGTCTTCGAATGTGTATCTCAGTGTCAGTATTCGAGGCTGAAATCAATACAAGTGCATGGAAGTATTGCCTCGAGTGGCCGTTGGATTCCACAGTAAAGATGTAGAATTCGTTACCAGCGATGAATGACATTTGTTAATAAGAGGATACCACGAAGCTGAAACAACATAGTATTCGCCAACTCCGTCGTAATGTTTCGCATCGTCGGTTCCAGGCAATGTACAATCTTCTTCAGCGTACTAAATTACGTGGGGCACTGCATATTTTTTATAAGTGGAGCTTTTTAACAGGCGAGAGTCATACTACCTGTGGTATGTTACTGGCCCAAATCATAAATTTTAGCTTAGCTTCATAACTGTAAAGAGAAAACTGCCTTATTTTCTTAACAAAGATTGTCAGAAATTTTCCTGATCTTGAAAAATGACTTAACAATTCACATTATTGCAAAAGAGTCACAAATTTGCTGTTGTGTAATATCGTAGTAGAAGCAAAAATTTCATATGAAGTGAACTAGTAATCTGAAAGTGTCTGTATCCTAACTGTATTATTCACCAAACATTTAAGACAATTACCTTATCTGTTATTTGTTTAGTATTTTATTGTTTGCAAAGTGCTCCAAGCGTAAATTAATTTATTAGTACTTGTATTATTGAGACAGCCATGTCAAGAATGTAGGGCTGCTGTTAAGTGTCCTTGGTTGCTATAGATATACTTTGCTCAGAACGATACAGAGTTTTTCACAACAGTTAATAAGGGAGTGATTTGGTGATTAATTATTGACTCGCGGTAAAGAACATATTCAATAACACGTGTAAGAGTTAGGCTGTGAAAAGGTGGGACCACGTTTCCAGCTCTATGGTTTGGAAACGAACACACATTACCCCTGCTTACTGACCTGACCATGCCTACATCCTCCAATTCAGTTCCTATTACACGTCTCGTCATGGTCACGGGATTAGATCCAACGCTATCGTAGATCGACAAAAAGAGTAGCACAACTCTACTGAAATAATAGTCGACTAAACACTAAGCTAAACAGGACATTTTGGGAAAGGAAGCACCGCAATTACATCAACAACGTAGTTCATATAAGATAGAGACGTACTGAAATCGGTAGCAGGACCAGGAGACAATGTTCGGTCCGTGAAGAAAAGCTGCAACACGGGTTATTAAAGGATACTTCTACAAGCAACAGCCTTGATACGCCTGGGCGTTGAGTCAAACAGGGCTTGGATGGGGTGTACAGGTACAGCTGCCCACGCAACTTGAACACGATACCACAGTTCATCAACAGTAGTGACTGGCGTATTGTGACGAGCCAGTTGCTCGGTCGCCATTGACCAGACGTTTTCAGTTGGTGAGAGATCTGGAGAATGTGCAGGCCAGGGCAGCACTCGAACATTTTCTGTATCCAGAAACGCCCGTATAGGACCTGCAACATGCGGTCGTGCATTATCCTGCTGAAATGTAGGGTTTCGCAGGGATCGAATGGAGGGTAGAGCCACGGGTGGTAACACATCTGAAATGTAACGTCCACTGTTCAAAGTGCCGTCAATGCGAAGAAGAGGTGACCGAGACGCTTAACCAATGGTACCCCATTCCATCACGCCGGGTGATACGCCAGTATGGCGATGACGAATACACACTTCCAATGTGCGTTCACCGCGATGTCGCCAACACGGATGCGACCATCATGATGCTGTAAACAGAACCCGAACTCATCCGAAAAAATTACATTTTGCCATTCGTGCACCCAGGTTCGTCATTGAGTACACCATCGCAGTCGCTCCTGTCTGATGCAGCGTCAAGGGTAACCGCAGCCATGGTCTCCGAGCTGATAGTCCATGGTGCTGTCAACGTCATCGAACTGTTCGTGCAGGTGGTTGTTGTCTTGCAAACGTCACCATCTGTTGACTCAGGGATCGAGACGTGGCTGCACGATCCGTTACAGCCATGCTGATAAGATGCCTGTCATCTCGACTGCTAGTGATACGAGGCCGTTGGGATCCAGGACGGCGTTCCGCATTACCCTCCTGAACCCACCGATTCCATATTCTGCTAACAGCCATTGGATCTCGACCAACGCGAGTAGCAATGTCGCGATACGATAAACCGCAATCGCGATAGGCTACAATCTGACCTTTATCAATGTCGGAAACGTGATGGTACGCATTTCTCCTCCTTGTACGAGGCATCACAACAACGTTTCACCAGGCAACGCCGGTCAACTGCTGTTTGTGTATGAAAAATCGGTTGGAAAGTTTCTTCATGTCAGCACGTTGTAGGTGTCGCCACCGGTGCCAACCGTGTGTGAATGCTCTGAAAAGCTAATCATCTTCGTGGTGTAGAAATTTTAATGGCCAGTAGTGTATTACTATCACATGTGTGATGTTTGTTCTTTCGGACATATCCACAACAGTCACGATTCCGCTGCCAGACATACAGGGTGGACAGAAGCAGTCTGAAAAAACTTGTAAGGGCGTCGCAGGGTAGTTATGCTGAGAAATAAATGTTAAGAAATCAATTTCGATACGTTGTTCGTTTACGAGTTAATTAGCATCGAAGTTGGCCAATCTGGCGTTTGTATGTGCAAATTCAAGTGGTCCGCCAGAAACCATCAGTTTAGTTTATCTCATAGTGTAGATGATAACGCACGAGGCAGCTCAGCCTTTAGCTCGAGTTCGATCTTTACTTCAGTCCCAAATCCAATTTTTGTATCACTCCATTGCTCTGTTACAGAAAACCAAACGAAGAACAGGTTTAGCGACATTGTCTCTGACAGATTACTTGAATTAGGAAACAAACAGCTTGATTGGCTAACTTCACTAATTGAGACGGAAACGTTGCAACGCTCAGAATTGTTGTTGTTGTTGTGGTCTTCAGACCTGAGACTGGTTTGATGCAGCTCTCCATGCTACTCTATCTTGTGCAAGCTCCTTCATCTCCCAGTACATACTGCAGCCTACATCCTTCTGAATCTGCTTAGTGTATTCATATCTTGGTCTCCCTCTACGATTCTTTGTGATCCCTTGATGCCTCAGGACATGACCTACCAACCGATCCCTTCTTCTAGTCAAGTTGTGCCACAAACTTCTCTTCTGCCCAATCCTATTCAATACCTCCTCATTAGTTACGTGATCTACCCACCTAATCTTCAACATTCTTCTGTAGCACCACATTTCGAAAGCTTCTATTCTCTTCTTGTCTAAACTATTTATTGTCCATGTTTCACTTCCATACACGGCTACACTCCATACAAATACTTTCAGAAACGACTTCCTGACACTTAAATCTATACTCTATGTTAACAAATTTCTCTTCTTCAGAAACGCTTTCCTTGCCATTGCCAGTCTACAATTTATATCCTCTACTTCTACCATCATCAGTTATTTTGCTCCCCAAATAGCAAAACTCTTTTGCTACTTTAAGTGTTTCATTTTCTAATCTAATTCCCTCAGCATCACCTGACTTAATTCGACTACATTCCATTATCGTAGTTTTGCTTTTGTTTATGTTCATCTTATATCCGCCTTTCAAGACACTGCCCATTCCGTTCAATTGCTCTTCCAAGTCCTTTGCTGTCTCTGACAGAATTACAATGTCATCGGCGAACCTCAAAGTTTTTATTTCTTCTCCCTGGATTTGAATACCTACTCCAAATTTTTCTTTTGTTTCCTTTACCGCTTGCTCAATATACAGATTGAATAACATCGGGGACAGTCTACAACCCTGTCTCACTCCCTTCCCAACCACTGCTTCCCTTTCGAGCCCCTCGATTCTTATAACTGCCATCTGGTTTGTGTGCAAATCGTAAATAGCCTTTGGCTCCCTGTATTTTACCCCTGCCACCTTTAGAATTTGAAAGAGAGTATTCCAGTCAACATTGTCAAAAGCTTTCTCTAAATCTACAAATGCTAGAAACGTAGGTTTACCTTTCCTTAATCTTTCTTCTAAGATACCTCTTAGGGTCAGTATTGCCTCACGTGTTCCAATATTTCTACGGAATCCAAACTGATCTTCCCCGAGGTCGCCTTCTACCAGTTTTTCCATTCGTCTGCAAATAATTCGCGTTAGTACTTTGAAGCTGTGACTTATTAAACTGATAATTCGGTAATTTTGTCATCTGTCAACACCTGCTTTCTTTGGGATTGGAATTATACATTCTTCTTGAAGCCTGTGGTTATTTCGCCTGTCTCATACATCTTACTCACCAGATGGTAGAGTTTTGTCAGGACTGGCTCTCCCAAGGCAGTCAGTAGTTCTAATGAAATTTTGTCTACTCCAGGGGCCTTGTTTCGATCCAGGTCTTTCAGTGCTCTGTGAAACTCTTCACGCAGTATCGTATCTCCCATTTCATCATCTACATCCTCTTCCATTTCCATAATATTGTCCTCAAGTACATCGCCCTTGTATAGACCCTCTATATACTCCTTCCAACTTTCTGCTTTCCCTTCTTTGCTTAGAACTAGGTTTCCATCTGAGCTCTTGATATTCATACGAGTGGTTCTCTTATCTCCAAAGGTCTCTAATTTTCCTGTAGGCAGTATCTATCTTACCCCTCGTGAGATAAGCCTCTACATCCTTACATTTGTCCTGTAGCCACGCCTGCTTAGCCATTTTGCACTTCCTGGCGATCTCATTTTTGAGACGTTTGTATTCCTTGTTGTCTGCTTAATTTACTGCATTTTTATATTTTCTCCTTTCATCAATTAAATTCAATATATCTTCTGTTAGCCAAGGATTTCTACTAGCCCTCGTCTTTTTACCTACTTGATCCTCTGCTGCCTTCACTACTTCATCCCTCAGAGCTACCCATTCTTTTTCTACTGTATTTCTTTCCCCCATTCCTGTCAATTGCTCCCTTATGCTCTCCCCGAAACTCTGTACAACCTCTGGTTTAGTCAGTTTATCCAGGTCCCATCTCCTTAAGTTCCCACCTTTTTGCAGTTTCTTCAGCTTTAATCTACAGTTCATAACCAATAGATTGTGGTCAGAGTCCACATCTGCCCCTGGAAATGTCTAACAATTTAAAACCTGGTTCCTAAATCTCTGTCTTACCATTATATAATCTATCTGACACCTTTCAGTATCTGCAGGATTCTTCCAAGTATACAACCTTCTTTTATGATTCTTGAACCAAGTGTTAGCAATGATTAAGTTATGCTCTGTGCAAAATTCTACCAGACGGCTTCCTCTTTCATTTCTTACCCCCAATCCATATTCACGTATTATGTTTCCTTCTCTCCCATTTCCTACTCTCGAATTCCAGTCACCCATGACTATTAAATTTTCGTCTCCCTTCACTACCTGAATAATTTCTTTTATCTCATCATACATTTCTTCCATTTCTTCGTCATCTGCAGAGCTAGTTGGCATATAAAGTTGTACTACTGTAGTAGGCGTGGGCTTCGTGTCTATCTTGGCCACTATAATACGTTTACTATATTGTTTGTAGTAACTTACCCGCACTCTAATTTTTTTATTCATTATTAAACCTACTCCTGTATTACCCCTATTTGATTTTGTATTTATAACCCTTTATTCACCTGACCAGAAGTCTTGTTACTCCTGCCACCGAACTTCACTAATTCCCACTATATCTAACTTCAACCTATCCACTTCCATTTTTAAATTTTCTAAACTATCTGCCCGATTAAGGGATCTGACATTCCACGCTCCGATTCGTAGAACGCCAGTTTTCTTTCTCCTGATAACGACGTTGAGTAGTCCCCGCCCAAAGATCCGAATGCGGGACTATTTTACCTCCGGAATATTTTACCCAAGAGGACGCCATCATCATTTAACCATACAGTAAAGCTGCATGCCCTCGGGAAAAATTACGGCTGTAGTTTCCCCTTGCTTTCAGCCGTTCGCAGTACCGGCACAGCAAGGCCGTTTTGGTTAGTGTTACAAGGCCAGACCAGTCAATCATCCAGACTGTTGCCCCTGCAACTACTGAAAAGGCTGCTGCCCCTCTTCAGGAACCACATGTTTGTCTGGCCTCTCAACAGATACCCCTCCGTCGCGGTTGCACCTACGGTATGGCTATCTGTATCGTTGAGGCACGCAAGCCTCCCCACCAACGGCAAGGTCCATGGTTCATGGAAGGGGGGGGGGGGGAGGGGCTCCGAATTACTTTCGTAATATTTCTCAGCACAACGTGCCCTGCAGCTTTCTGACCGTTCAGTATACATGATGGATGATAAATACTGACGTCAGCCTCATGAGGGATTGAAATGTTTTAGTGGCCACAAGATTTGTGCCGGACCTGACTCGAACCCAGATTTCTCTTTTTACGCAAACGGCCACCTTAACCGTTCGACTATCCGAGCACGCAAATTCCCATATTGTCACACGCTGCTTCCATAATGCTCAATTGTCCATTTTCCTCATTCCTACCAGCATCTCGCGTCGTTCTCGCAAGAGAACGGGCCTAGGGGTCTTCGACACTAAAGGTATATCATGAACTTCTGTGCAGGCGTACAGGTATTACTGTTATATGCGTGGTGTATGGTTTTTCGGCAGCACCAAATTCTAAGATCACGGTTTTTGATTTTATAGGTGGTGGTGCTTTAAAAATGAGAATCTCTTATGGGATATTCTATAATAACTCTGTATGTCTGACGTAATTAATCGCTGTCCCACCAAATCAATGATCAAGGAAATCTTTATCTATGAATTTAAACAACGATCTCAATTAATTCAGTTTACTACATGAAAATGCAGAAGAACTGGTTTAACAATCACTGACAATAGTAAGCTAATGACTTGGCAAACTTTGACATCGGATTTGGGCTGTGATACAAACAAGCACAAATCTGAATAAAACATTTAGTTTCGCAGAAGTCGGACCGTCGTTGACTAAAGTTAGTAATGTGTAATGATAGAAAATACTACCGGAGTTGAAAACGTGTTGAACCTCTAACTACAAGTAAGCTCGCTAAGTTAAGACTGAAATTACTGAACATCGTTACAAATGATCTGTCTTTCCACGGAGTCCATCCCTCGCTGTTGCGGCTGGATCGCAAATGGCTCTGAGCACTATGGGACTTAACATCTGAGGTCATCAGTCCCCTATAATTTAGAACTACTTAAACCTAACTAACCTAAGGACATCACACACATCCATGCCCGAGGCAGGATTCGAACCTGCGACCGTAGCAGTCGCGAGGTCCCAGACTGAAGCGCCTAGAACCGCACGGCCACCGGAGACTCCTAGTCTGCAAGAGGTGGCTGGAACGGCTGCAGAATCAGCCATTGAATCTGTAGTAATAACTTGCGTCTTAGTTCGACAGCACAGCATGAGAGCCTTTAGCTGTCGTAGTGAAGTATGCCCCAGGTGGCGGCTGGCTGAAGAATCCGCCCGAGGTGGCGGCTGGCTGAAGAGTAGCTTTCTGGAATCCCCTTCTGAAAAGGAAATTCTCTGCGTTTTTCTAGCGTCACCTGATTTTGATTAGCTGTATAATAAGTATGGCGCGTGCCAACGAGTAAGAAGCTGTCTTAAAGAAGCTGGTCTTCGTCTATTACTCTCTTATTTCGTCTCGTTAACCAGTTACTAAATTACACTTGGCAGTCGAAAACTGTGTCCTAGTCTCTGTCTATGTTCGCGTGCTAGCCAATAATGGAAAACCTCTGTAAACACAGTAGTTACTCGTTCCCTCTCTGCGCTATTACGTTAACCAATGGTAGTTTTTGTTTTATTTATTTTTTGATTTCGTTAAACATTTTTCCTTGTGGTGCCTGTGAGCGTTGGCGGTGTATAACAATCTTCAAAAGTGCCGTAAACTATTCTGTGCCCATTCCACTCACATATTGCCTTAACAAACGAATTGTGACTGTCCACAACATTTCTTGCAGAATTCTTCCAAAACAGCAAGCATCCCCAGACTACACACATTTCACTAAAAACAGTCTCCTATGACCCCCGCTCCGTATAGATACAATCTTCACTGTGACTTTTACTGCGTCCGGGGCCAAGTTGGCTTCCCGCGAAGCAGTGACAATTTGACTGCTCGGTGAGCTCCGTGACATGAGTGCTTGCGGCTCAGCGAGCCATCCACAAATTCTGCTGGGACTCCTTCCCGTGCCAGTTTATCAGCCAGGGCGCGTGCCCTCGCCGACAGTCAAGTTAAAGATGTGCATGCAGTTCAATACGAGAAATTGTAATCTACATGTTAAGTACCGGAAATCACTGGTACTGATTCACATTTCATTTGTCGGTGGAGATTAATTTCTACTGATTTGATGTGTCTCTTTACTTCATATTTTACGTCGGTTATGGGAGAGTTTGCAATGAACGGTCACTTAACAATTTCCATGCATTCTTCAATAATGGACTCCCAAAAAGATGTTATGCTGACTTAATATTTTGTTTCGTGACATTGCAGTGAATGGCCAGTGGGGATACGTACTTGCTCTATTTACGCCATACCACACTGACACGCTTTTTAGTAAAGTCCAGCCTTCTGCAGTAACAACCGCTCTTCTCTCATCTCAGGTGTCCTATTTTAGATGGTGCGCAGAAAACCACTTTCCCTAAAATTTCCGAATAAATCTAGTTACCTGGAATAAAATATTGCCAACAAAGAAAAAATGGCTACGGATTGTGATGGCGTGCGCTGCTCTTTTTCTTCGTTTCCTGGTTTTTGACAAAATATCTAGGAAAGGCTCAAAACCATCTTTGTCTCCATAGTGGATTGACTGTTGTGAAGGGAACTGTAGTGACGTAAAAACACCATAAATTTATATTCTCCACGAGGACATACGACAGTATCGACTAAATATCTTCAAAATACAGCGGACTTATTGACCGTTGATTCCAACCCCCCTTTCCCCTTATGTCTACATAAATATGTAGGGAGCATGACAGCTGGATGTCGCTGTTAGTTTGCTCAAAAAAATTATTAGCTAAACGTAAAACAAGACAGTTTCGTTCACCGGAAATTCTTCCCAATTGGTGCCAAGGATCCTGCTGGATGGACCTTTGTAAAAAATGATACTATATTAAAGTGAAGTAGATGGTCTAAACTGATATATCAAATTGAAGTAGATGGTCTGAAGCGCTTAGACGATAATTCTCGATGTGCTGATAAAAGTACTTGAGTGAGGTATATGATGTGATCATTTACCCACGAATAATCATAGCAAGGAACCAAGATGTTTCGTTAAAACTTATGTACGAGCACCAACACTGTATTCTTTATCCATAAAGGTAGGTACTCTTTATGAAGTTTAGGTAGGACATACAGTTTGTGTGGTACATAATCATGGCTTCTATTTCTGTTGATGTTCTCGTGAGGTAACTTGGAGGAACTCAGGGGTGCAGACGTTTCCCCTTGTTAACATCCCTTAGGCTCGCAATCCGTCTACCTACAGGCAGAACATACATCTTATCCACATAACAACTGCCAGGTAACACTATTGACGACAGTCCTTGTCAGCCTTCTGTACCACTACGTCACGCTCCCCCCTTTGGAGGTTCGAGTCCTCCCTCGGGCATGGGTGTATGTGTTGTCCTTAGCGTGTTAGTTTAAGTTAGATTAAGTAGTGTGTAAGTATAGGGACCGATGACTTCACTAGTTTGGTCCCATAAGACCTAACCACAAATTTCCAAAATTTTTACTATCTCGGGAAACTGTCCTTTCTGTGGAGTCTACATAACTGCATTATGTTCAACCAACAACCGTTTGAACAAACTGATGGTGTTGCCATAGGTAGCCCACTTTCTCTCCTGATGGCCAACTTTTACTTAGAGAAGACTGAGGAAACAGTCCTGGAACCAGCAACCCTTAATCCATCTGCATTTTTTAGGTATATCATGTCCTTATGCGAAAGATAAATTGATAGAGCTATTACATTACATCTCCAATCATAACATTCAATTCACTACTGAAATAGGGAAAGGTGGTTGTTAGGCTTTCCTGGGTTATTTGGTTAGAGGAGTTTCCCAGTTGCCAACAGTAAAAAACAGTTCTTTAATGTTAGAAAAAAATGTTGAAATGTGTGTGAAACCTTATGGGTCTTAACTGCTAAGGTCATCAGTCCCTAAGCTTACACGCTACTTAACCTAAATTATCCTAAGGACAAACACACACACCTATGCCCGGGGGAGGACTCGAACCTCCGCCGGGACCAGCCGCACAGTCCATGACTGCAGCGCCGTAGACCGCTCGGCTAATCCCTTGCAAAAAACCTGCTGATGATACTCTAACTTCAGCAACAAATATCTGGGTAAAAATAAGAAAACATTGTTTATGGCTTTACCTATTCTAAAACAAATTTTGAGACGAACGGGCCGATTCTCTGTAGCAGGTGATCTTCGACTGACACAAAAGATGAACTCAAATATAACTGAACTGGCAAATATTCATTTATGAGAGTTATTCTCAGTTTATTGCGCCATTAACGAGGATTAGCTGTGAGTAGCGGAATCCATTTAGTTCAGTTGCATTCGTCGCCTCACAACCTAGTCACATCACGAAAAAAAATTATTTCGTTTAGTGTAAATAGGTCGTGAAGGACTCAGTTAATGACTAGAAACGAAATGATGTAAATGATTTTGAAGGGTGGGTTGATAATGTTTAAGCGTTCTATCATCACGTCTACAACGCTATTGTTCACTGTACTTCGGCACGATAAAATAAATATAGCTGCAACAAAAATTGTGTCGGTGTCACTCATTGGTTACGTGCTAATTTCTGGTTTCGAAAGTATGGATTTCGATTATAGGCTAGACTGAAGACCTGTCGCTTATTTCGCCACCCGATATGTTTCTTTATGTGAAAAATACCGAACTATATCGTGGTACAGAGCCTACGTTAAACGCCTTATATTGTATTTATGGCTAAGACCTTACGGAAGTCCGAGGAAAGAGAAGGTATGTCACCTCCAACAGGTCTATGCCCAATAAATGAAAATGATGCTCAAACCGATCTTGAGGTTGATAACCACCCCAGACCAACCAGATAATGAAAATGTGCACATCTTTAGCACTACAAACTGATGATGCCTTCAGTGCCATATAACAATAGGGTAATTGACTGTTTTCTGGAAACTGCGTTAACTAATTATTTATATTATTTCAAGCTCCTAACTTTTTTTTTTGCAAATGAATTTCAATATTCTTCTATAAAAGCGGAAATGAAGTTCAAATAATTTGAAAGCCCGCTAAACGCTCCATTCGTGTCATGTGATGCCTGTGACGTCACTGGATAGCTCGCTGCTCTTACTATCAATGCTAATTCCCACTAATGTATTGTTTTAGAACTTAAGTTCCAGAAAACGCTTAAAATGATGTATAGTACCATATTGTACAATTAAATCTCTAAAAATTCCTGAAATGTTGTTTTTGACTGTTGCAGAGAATGAGCTGATGTGTAAAATGTGGTTGCACAGCAACGGGTCAGCGCACAAGTTCACTAACTTAATTAAAATGTGTTACATTGTGAGTTCAACATTAATTTACCTCCGAGATATGCTCTCGCACTGTTACAACAAAGGATAACGTCATTAAGCACAGTTTAACTTCTAGTGAACACTATCGTTTTACCAAATTACACTTCAATTACTCGGTAGTTCAATTGTTAGAGTTGTAGACCATCGAATTTTATAAGACAATGACTATAGATCGCTTGTTCGTATCTAACCCCAACAACACTATAACTTTTTTGTGAAACGACTCGACAGCCCTCTCATCGGAAAATCAAATCGCAAGTGCAAAATTTCACTTCACCGATCAGAAACAATTACTATGTTTTCCTAGTTCTTTGGTACGTTATTTCTATTTTGAACTGCAATTTCCTTAACCTTTCATATAAAGGAAGTGGAAGGACTTGACCCATACAGTGACCATTCCATTTCAACATATTTATTTGCTTCATAGATAATTCATTAAGAGAATTACAATCATAAATCAGATAATTTCTTTAAGAAACGCCATTCAGACAAACTTTACAAACTGTTTGTTGTATAAAACCACAACTGAATTAATCTCTTTAAAAACATTTTAAAAATCCGCCACTCGGGACAAGTAAATCATTTGAAATAAACTTTACATCAAATAACCAAGAAATCATTTATTATTTCCACATAGATTGAAAACCGCCACTCCTGGGCGCAATATTACCAAACAACTTTACAAGGTTATAGAGAGTTTGATCAATATTAACCCAGTTATTTCCCCATCAAAATTGACATACGCCACTAAGGCTGAATTGCACCGCAATTTTAGAAAACGGTTTCAATTAAGACACATTCTTCTAGAAATCCCTCAAAATTCTTAAGACAAATATTTAAAAAAATTAACCCGGGAAACCTTGCACAGCCACCACAATTTTTAGAAAACTGCTGCTTGTGCAATAACTGAGGCCCGAGATTGTGAGGCCGCGACTTGGCCACGAACGGTGGAGGCGACTGAGTACTTATCTCCGAATTAAGATATGGACTCCGTTTGTACTTCCACCCTGTTCAGAACACCGAAATTGGAACCAAACAGCACACGCGAGCTCAGGCGAGGACCACCGCCCGTACGCCTGCTAGTAATTTAAAAGGGGAGGCTGTGCACTTCGGTGGCCCACTGCTTCCGATCTCTGAAACATAAATCAGAACTGACAACAGGGAATCAAACAACCTTTACTTCACCTTAATACTCAAACTTATACAGAAAACTACTTCCATACAATTGACAATTCTAAAACTGATTTCTTTCCTTTAAGCAGAACCACGTACACGAATGATGCAAACGGAATTGGCTCATTAAAACCCAATTATCACATGGAGCACCTTATGTGGGCCTGTAAGGTACCACACGGCAATCTTTGGACACGGAATGTAGATCGTTCGGTAAGGCTGCGCACACGTATCAATGTTTCAGACACTTGCCAGCTGAAGTAAGAACGATACTATTAAGGAGCGAAGGACACACTTAATAAGAGGCATAAAATATCACACCACAGTCCTTGCAACGCTTTGCTGCCTCAAGAGCAATCATCATTATATTTCACTAATCGTTGGTAAGACTTGAATTACTTAACTTGATGCCAGCTGCTGGATCGATGTGGCGAAGACACTAGAAGCTGCTTAGTCTGATAGTAACAGCGTGCTCCTACACGGAAGTGAGCACATGCATAGCTTCCCGAGGTTGCCAAGAAGCCACAGCGCCGGCCCTCTGTTACTGACCCCTAGTACGATCAAGCGCTAACTGCCGCCCGTACTAAGGCATACCGTACTCGCTGTCGTCTGTCCAACGTCTTGCTAATACGCGCACTTCCGCATGCCGTGACCAACGTTATCGTCCCTTTCCAGTCCGTACTGCCCCCTGTTACTGAGCCGGCCCAGGCTCCAAACTTCTGCCAGAGGAAATCGATAGTGCCTAACCAAAGATAGCCCTGGCACTATTACCGCCACGGCTCACTCTTTACTTGCAATTACATTGGCAGTCGCTGTTCACACACGTCACGTTCAAAACGATATTTTCTCTTTTTTACTTTATTAGAAACAATGTTTTTATCTTCGCACTGTAAAGCTAGGATCCTTATTGTTTAAATGTTTGCATTTAATCACCTTACATAAAGATGAAGTAAGTTTACTTCAGACACTACCGTTAGTTTACACCCAAACATCACAGCCCTTACGTTTGTGTCACGTGCATGTTATACACACAGTAAATCTCGTCGTATAACCACATCGTCCTACAACTCGTTGTACTGTGGGCGTATTCACTACTAGTAACGCTTTCCAAAACAGTTAATTGTTTGTTCTAAAAGTAAATGCATTTATCCCCTGCTGCATATTTTTTAGACTAAGACTAATTTGAAGCTATATATAATACATCCCACAATCGTAACAACTGCTACAATCAAATGTTGCTAACTCTGCTTTCGTATTTCGTGTACAACTTTCAAAATACATGACCCTCTCTGGACTTCTTTTTTACTCATTTTGATCGTTATACGCTGAAGAGCCAAAGAAACTGGCACACCTGCCTAATATCGTGTAGGGCCCCCGCGAGCATGCAGAAGTGCCGCAGTACGACTCAGCATGGACTCGACTAACGTCTAAAGTAGCGCTGCTGGGAACTGACAACATGAATCCTGCAGGGCTGTCCATAAATCCTTAAAGAGTACGAGAGGGTGCAGATCTCTTCTGAAAAACATGTTGCAAGCCATCCCAGCTAAGTAATGTTCATGTATGGGGAGTTTGGTCGGCAACAGATGTGTTTAATCTCAGAAGAGTGTTCCTGGAGCCACTCTTCTGGACGTGCGGGTTGTCGCATTGTCGTGCTTGAATTTCCCAAGTACGTCGGAATGCACAATTGGACATGAATGGATGCAGGTGATCAGATATGATGCTTATGTACACTCTTTGACATAAAACTTGACCGGCGGCCGGCCGCTTCAGAGGCTAAGTCTGCGCCGATCGCGACATGGGACAAAAAAACTGGCCAACTCGCTAATTCTCTAAGTCCGGTTATCTGCACAATCTGGCAACACTGTAGACTGCGGCACTTCCTGGAGGAAAACTTGTCCCATGATAGAGAAACTCTAGGCTGATTACGCCTGTGGTCTAGCGGTAGCGTGTGTTGTTTCTGTTCATAATGTCAGTGGATCGAGAGTAGCTGGCATAAAATATTTTTATAGCCTCTTCTGTCTGAATGCTGAAGACGTGAATGTAACAGTAGCGCAGATTCAATCTATTTCGCTTTGTGACACACCGATATCAAAATTTTATCCAGTAACGATTTTGCGGCAGATTTCCTGCAGACTGTCCTCCTCTGGACGCCGTATGCGGCAAAGCTCCGGGATCCATTTGCTGGCTACTGGCAGCGGCCGTGGCGACAGCAGCGGCGCTGCACTACCCCGTTCTTTATCGAAAGCGCCTGCTACCGCTCATCGCTTTTGATGATTTAAAACGCTTAATTATTAAATGTTGCTCCACAGAAAATTTCTACAATTTCCATTCACGCTCAAAAGCAACGGAGACAGACGCCCTGATTAGTAGGCGGGTATTATATTACATTAATCGGCAAGAGCTGAGTATGGCCCGAAATTAATTTTATAGACTGGGACGAAATTAAACCACCTCACTACATTCGATGAATTTATAAATGCTTCATACCTCGTTTCTTTTCCTTTCAAACTCAATTATTTGTGCAACTTTTGGTCAATGTTTGGATGTTTTCGTCAAGCCAGAGTGAGCGTCTGTGGTGTAAAGTGTATTACAGTTCTTGTTTCATTCCTTATGGTAAGTCTATGCGATAAACTGTGTGAATACCTTGCAATGCATGCTCTGTAGCAGTGCAGGAACACTGCACATTTGGAGTTCCATGTATGGGTTCATGAAGTATTTATTGTTGATCGGAAGTGATAGTTAAGGTCATCAGATTTAAACCAGAAAAATTTGTCGTTTTGAAGGTTTCAGAGAACGGAAAGGAATTGCTAACGCCGGTGTTAGAAAACGTCTACAGTTAAATGCTACTGCAAAAATTTAGAAGAAGGGAACTACATTAATGAACATGTGCACTTCATAAACAGCCTTCTGACATGTTAGACCTATATGACGAACAAAGCTCAAATTTATATCGTTGACAGTCAGTTTGAATCTTTTCAGGGTCTATTTTACAGTGAAGCACCTTGGAATTTGCAAAGCAGAAATCCATGATATTAACTTAATTTACTAAGTCGAAATCGGACGAAGATTGATGTTTAAAGGCATTCTTCAGATTTCGCATAAGAAATTTTTACTAGCAGTTTGCAACTCCATTAATTAAAATGGAAAATAAAAGGTTGTAGTCAGCGGCTTCTACCGTGATTCGAACTGCTATGTCTTATAGTACAAGCACTGCAACGCACAAGGGAACCTCTGAGCTAACGACACACTGGCGGCCAGAGGCGGAATATAGTCACTGCGATGTTGCCTGAGCCTCAAAACGCAACCTTAAACACCCGAACAGAGGAGGTGGAGATTACTGTTTTAACGTCCCGTCGACAACGATGTCATTAGAGACGGAGCACAAGCTCGGATTAGGGAAGGATGGGGAAGGAAATCGGCCGTGCCCTTCCTAAGGAACCATCCCGGCATTTGCCTGAAGCGATTTAGGGAAATCATTGAAAACCTAAATCAGGATGGCCGGGCGCGGGATTGCACCGTCGTCCTCCAGAATGCACACACAAACAGGTGTTACTTATGTGAAGAACGCCGTTCTTGGAGTCCAGAAATTAAATATACTTTCTAATCGTGTCATCTTGCAGTGGATTATATCGTACGAGTCTTCGATGTGGAAAACGAATGTCAAGTGAATTTAGCGAGGTAACGCCGACCTACACCCGGAAGTAAATGCACTATCAGAGTGTTGACAAATACTTGCTACGACGCTGCCATTTCTAGGCTCTCTGACGAGGCAGCTCTTCAGCGAAATGCTTGCCGTGATTCTCCGATACGGTTCTTCAGAGTGGAGACGCGCGCGCACGTTTGGTTTTTATGCGGCGTTCTCCCCTGATGGTTTCTGACGTCGCCTTGTGGGCTATGTATACATATGAGACATTCAATTATCATTAATCCAGAATGATACAAGTTTCAGCTTCCGGCGTGGAAGAAGGCTGTTGACGCCGACATTATATCATTTCAACGTAGGGAAAGCAAAACGGATCATTCAATGTTTCTCATTCAACATAAAGCATGTGAGATAATTTTCCGTAACGTTCATAATCATCTAAAATTACAAACGAAGTAAAAATACACCGGAAGCTTATTCGAATTGAATATAACGCTTTGCACCTCGATGTCGAATTTGTCCACTTGCAATCTTTTGCAGCATACACATAGAATGTCATGATCACCACGAGAATGAAGAAATATGTTGGTAAGGATGGAAGCAAGAAGAGACGCAGTCAACAAATATTCTATTCCTCATGGCATTCATTTCATTTGACACGTAAGAAGAGGGAAAGCGGGAATTTACTTTCGTTAACACGAAAGATATGCCGCACATATTGATAACGAGGAAGTCTGCTTCTTCATACGTTTCCTCCTTGAAATCTGTGTGCTCTATTATATACTAAGTAGCCCGATCATTGTTTCAGTAATGTTACCCTCTTGTTTGACCCCGTAACGATGAACAGATTCCAAATGCATGTCTCCCTTCCTGGGTTGTTTTTTGTGTTTTATTGCTTGGAATTCCTGAAGCAGACCACTGTGCCTTCCCCCCTCGTGGGTTAGGTCTCAAAACTAAACCGCTTTGTATCCAATGGCATAATTTATTCAGACAGCATCAGCATAAGACTATCAAACAAAGCCTTCCATTTACAGTTGCAGCACTCTAACCAGCACTGACCAAAGTGTAATCCACGGTCATGGTCCTAAATTACCAGCTGTCTGCTACTGTGGCAAAGTCCGTACTACACTTTCGATTCCGCAGCACCATTTTATCTGGTAACACTGTGTAGTTGCACAGTTGTGCTACCAGGTCTGTCCTCACACTGTCAACTTTATGTATCTCACTTCTGTAGCGTAGATCACGAGGAGCCGAAGTAAATGAGTGTATTCTGCATGACGTAACATTCAGTATTCCCTTCTTTCATAGCCACTCTTCATGTGCATCGATACCAAATAGGAATGTGAAAACTCTTGCGAGTGAGAGAATGACAATAACAATCGTAACAAGAACAAGCAAATAATGAATGATGTTTATTCCAACGCAGAACGAGAATGGCTTTAAATATAAAAATCTGTATCTATATCTATATCCATATCTATTGATCTTTGAGTTGGCACAATGCAAATATATTCTTAGCATTTAGATACTGAATTTAGTTCTGGATGTTTGCAGAGAAAAGGAAAAGTCGGTACTTCTCGCTAGTGTAATATAATGTGAACCAGCAACTACCCTTTCCTCAAGCAGGTCCTCAAGTAGGTAGCAAGGCACTGCTGCATTCTGTTCCCTGACATTGCTCTGATGACGGTTAATGCAGATAGTTCCGATTATGAAATACAAAACGTATTGCAGGTTAGTTCCTAGGATAGTAACATTAAATTTGCGTTGTAGACGGCACATGAACGTGACGACTATCCATATTACTCATCAATATAAAAAGACAATATTTTGGGAATTTAGCAGGATTACTCAAAATGAATTCTGAAATTGGGTGACTGACTGCACAGGTGCTAAACGTCGTCAAGAGTATACGATGTCCTAATCGCATTAGGAATATGAAGATCGTCTTCGACAGCTCGCAACTTTCACATTGCTATCTCCACCCTACTCCAGACAGCCCTCGGTGGAGTTGCACTACGTTGCCGATGTTATGGAAGGCCTTCAAACTGACAACAGACCACATATTGAAAAATACAAGCGAATTCTCTTGCAGCGTAAGCTTATTGTAACTAATCTAAAAATTATTGGAGAGGAACATTGTCCTATTCAAAAAAAGTAAAATGTTACACACTGTTGACGTCAAACGGACATTATCTATGTCCTGTCTTGTGTCCTACTCATCTATAATATCAAGTGTACTATGAAAATGATTATATATAATGGATGATAGGGTAATGCATTGATACCAGATGGTGGGGGCCGGCCGGTGTGGCCGTGCGGTTCTAGGCGCTTCAGTCTGGAACCGCGTGACCGCTACGGTCGCAGGTTCGAATCCTGCCTCGGGCATGGATGTGAGTGATGTCCTTAGGTTAGTTAGGTTTAAGTAGTTCTAAGTTCTAGGGGACTGATGACCTTAGAAGTTAAGTCCCATAGTGCTCAGAGCCATTTGAACCATTTGAACTATTTAACACAAAATGACATTAAAAATTAAAGTTATTCACGAGCAGCTAGTTGAGAATATGTATGAACATTAAATGACACGACGAACTGAAATAATATGACAAAGAGTTCAGCGCTCACTGGGAATAGAGCCCCACACATATCGTTGTTGACTACACACAAACAGACGTCAGCTACCGAATTTTTCTCCACCAGCTGCTCAGAATAGCATCTTGAACTTACAGTCATCTCGCAAATAGTTCTGTGTCTCACTGGGAGTTAAAAACGTCAGAGATCGTTAGTGTTGACAACGAATGAAAATACATTAAAAATCAAAATTATTATCCACCAGCAGATAGGTGTTCTCATGATAGAGCTTGATAATACATAATTAAATCTTTAGTGCCGGGCCAGGATTCGATCCCATTCACGCGTAATATGTGAAGGTGTTGAGGAATCTGCAGTTTTGAACAAACAACAAATTGTAGCCGAGCTGTATTGCCACGAAGGGATCAAATTCCGCGTTAAGGGCGGTCTGAGTTGCATTCCCAGTTTAGAACCAATTTTATCGACATACAGAAGCTCAAATAAAAGATGGAATAAGTGTCCTGTGACCATACATAGCGTTTGTGTCGTCACTTGAAATAAATAACTAGTATAAGAAAGGTTACTGGTGATAGAGTTTCTACATGTCGCCACTCCAGACTTTATTGTGGTTCAACCTACCGTCTACTTGGTAAAGAAGGAATATCATCTTTAATGTGAATTTTCAGACCACGCAGCCATTATATCTCCTTCACTTGGTGTAGCCAGGAGAGAATGGAATCTGTCTCTCCCTATCTAAAATCATTGACGAAAGTGGGAATCGAACCCAGACCATAGGTATAACAACCTACCATCCGTCCAACAGACCACGAAATCCTCTTCTCTGCGAGTCATTTTTCTATCGTAACGCAGTTGCGCCACACTGGATGAGAATTCTGACACACAGGCTCCCTGTAGTAATTTGCAGCATGTTCAGTAAATTCATTTACTTGGTTGACCGAATCACCATGAACTAGCTGCCTCGGCTACCCAGTGCATACATTCGACTATTTTGTAATCACAGAAATAAAATCACCTAACTGCCACCTACACACAACTGCCAACAGTGTAGGATGCAGAAGTTTAAATAGGAAGTGTTCCTTTCCACTTGAGCTATTCTATTGCGCTATCTGTTACTAGAAAACGTCGTTCAGTCCAAAAGAAAAGCTGTAAGTGTTTGTCTCTCAGAAGTCAAGACCTGGCCATATGCATAATCTCACAGTGCTGTGGAATCCAAAAGTTCTGGAGGAATAGTTGCCGAGCTCTGGAGCTGCTGTAGCTACGTGTCAGCTTGTAGCATAGATAAGATGTCGCGAGTTCGAATACATTCAGTGCTACATTTTTTAAAACGCAATTCTGCTCTCTGCTGAAGGTATCAATCTAATGGAACTTTGAACATAATTCCCTTCACTTCTCAACCCAAAGTAGTCGCATGTGGAAAAAGGGCTAACTACTGTGACATTATGTTCTATTCAGGTTTAATAGCAGGCAGCAGATGCATCTCGAAGATGTGCAGGGAGAGCGCATCGTGCCATAATATGTCAGAAAAGTATTTTCTACATTATCCGTCGTGTGGTAGTGATATTTTATTCTTCTTCAAACTTTGTTTGACAGCTTTAACTCAGAACAAGTTTTCTACATGCATGTAATCAATAAACTGCATGTGCATTGTCAGACTGTCATAGGTAACATCAGAGAATTCGCATATATCGATGATGATTAATTTCTCTCTCATGTTTACTATTGTTTTAACAACACTAAAAGAAACCTTACGAAAATTGTGCACTGTATTATAAGAAATGAAATAAAACTAACCATGATAACCTTACGACGAAAGTATCTGTACACAAGCATGCCTCTATCGACACGAATTAGTAAAATACTACTTACTTAGATTTTGATTGGGTCTGTGTTTAATTGGTATGCTGTGTCATACTCAAGAGGTATGCAAATGTGGCATTTCATAAATATAGTTACGTATTCCTAGAAACCCAAAATTCGCTTGTCAGCAGCGGAAAGAGGCCTTACCTGTTGTGCAGCATTGTAAGTTTTTCAACATTGCACTATGAGCTGAAAGCATTTTCTTGCGATTTCCTTATTGATGTTGGATCTGACTGCTTGTAGCTCTTTCACAGAAGGGATAAAAACGTTACAGTCAGTGAGACTGGAACTGCGAACCGTAACAGACGCTTTTTCACAGGTCAGCACGTTACCACAGAGCTGGCGAGGAGGTATGGGTCTTAGCTTCCTATTACGAGGGCAATAGTAACTAGAACTCGTAAACCGCTATTTGAAGGTCGAGATTAGTTGCGGTTTCCACTTGCAACGACTTTCCTGGGCTGAAAACCGTAAATTTTCAATCTTTTGTTACCCTTCAAGCGATAATAACTCAGATTATTCAATGGAAATGACAGGTGAAATCAAGTGAACTTTGAGGCTTAATTCCGTGCACACCAGGAAGTAACTCGTCGATCACAGAGTTGCCAAACATACGTTGCCTTGTTGCCAAATCTCAGTTACAGTACCAGCAGGAAGAAGACGAACCGATGTGATCCTACAGCGGTCTGGGAAGTGACCATAGCTGGTGTCTCCAAGTCGCGGCTGCTACGGCCTGGAATACGTAATGCGTCTGATTCGCTTTCTGTAACTAGGTTTAGGGACTGGAACGTAGTTACTAATAACACTCAGAACTGACTGCAACCGAGCATCATAAATCAGTAACTCTCATTGTTGTTTTTATATTTCTTTCGTAAGTGTACTCAAAACTAAGAAAGTCATTCACAGGCGTTTTCGTGCCTCGCCGATAGTCGAGCACAACATACAAATAAAAATAAAAAAGAATGTGTGTGTGTTTGTGAGAGAGAGAGTGTAAAAAATTGTTGTAAAGAAATTGAATCATGGTATTTAAAGAAATCTTTCATTAAAATGACACGTTCCACATCATTACGAAATGTCGTATTCATGATCCATGGAACAAGAGTTAATCTAATCTAATCTAATCTAATCTAATCTAATCACATCATATTGATGATTAGCCATGAAGAGTCATGAATTACCGAAATTTTGGCCAATACCAGTAACCAAATCTAAACTTGAAAATAAAAGACGACAATTTTTGTAATAAACCGTGACTCCTATCAAGACCCTTTCGTCCCTGTTATCTAACCACGAAAGATGTCTGATATACCTCCATTCTGAAGTAACAAAGTGTGCATGCTTTTAAAGATGAAGTGCATGATGTGAAGTTCTGTGACAGAGATACGAACCCAACACGTAATCCGATTGTTCACTAAGAAAAATCAAATGTTACATATCGGTTTTTCTTACAAGCCGCTAGGTGTCTGAATCTAAAATAAGGATACAAACTTTTGTGCCTAAGCGATAATCGAACTGCACACCTACCGTGCATCCACGAATATAGCTTAAGTATCGGTTGCTTACTCATGAACAGTAAGATGTGTGCGTGTTTGACCAGAAATAACGACACCTGTTGCGATTGTTGGAAACACATGAACAGACATTGAAATTGCGCGTTAATTTTCACTAGCAGGTGGGTGTGCACTTGATAAAGCTAGAAATGAAATTATGAATATTTTTGTACTGGATCAGGTTTCAGACCCACTTACTTACCTTTGGAGGAGACCTAGAGAAGATTGCAGTCTTGGGAAAAGGAACGAAATGACTGAACTATACTGTTCCGAGAGATTCAGATCCTCGAAAGAGGAGATACGAATTCGAATCACAGTCCAGCACCAAATTTTTAAACGTCTCTAGTTCAATCAAGTACAAGTAAAATAAGAGCCCTGTCCCTTTTAATGGCTATCGGTTCATCAAATAAAATAAAATTTTCTAATGTAAGTAAGCTTACTGGCGACTGTATTTCTGTTTACCATGACTTCCGCTGTGTCATTTCCCAACGTAAACCGGCTCTGCCCAGTTGGTAATGAAGGAACGTGATGTTTAATGCGGATTCTGGATTATAACGTCTTTCTCTTGAGGTTACCAGAGGTAAAATAAATCTGTTTGTGCCTCTTAAAAGTAAATGCCTGAACCCACGCATTGCACCTGTGATAGCTCGTTCCACCATACCATTGTGGCCACATTACCCAGCCCCAAGAGTGTGCTGTAACGGATGATGTGCTTAGCTTACAAAATTAGTCACGGTGGAAAAAATGCGAGTCTATTAAATGGTCAAGTAGAAGCAAGCTTCTGATGCAGAGATTATGCTATTCTCATGTCAGCAGGATGTAAAGACTCTTCTAGGCATCCTAGGCTGGATGTGAAGCCATTTTGATTTTTCACAAATTCAGCAAATTTCTTAGTTCGAGAAAATCCACTGTGAAGTGTGAAGTTGCCGGATAATTCGATTATTACTGTTATTATTAATGTCATTTTATTCATACCGCTGCTGTAACACAAGTGGTTGAACATCATTTAATGCCTTTTGGTCACTATAGATGTAGTTTCCCAAGAACAGGTTCTTTACCTGTCTACAGAATCCTTTTCATGTTAATATCAAACACCAGCAATTACTCGTAGATTACTTCAAAACTAAAGTAATTGACGAAGACGTTACTTGGTAACAAAAACGCACTGCCTTTCTTCATTTACTTTCGCCTAGAAATGGCTATCGAGTACTGACAAACCAAAAGGCAAGAGATCTTACTGCCTTCCAATATACGTTGCTGTTAGTTCTTCCACATGATTTGGTCGACACGACCTGTTTCAAGTCGTGTATGACAGACAGTGTTTTAGAAAATCTATTGTTTCCCTTTGAAATAAACAGAAGTATTTTCATTCTAAGCTGTCCAAGTACAAAATTTTCGCAATATTAGTTCAAATTTAATATTCGCTTCTATAATGTAGGAAAGTATTTCACAGTCGCAAAACTCGCATCCGAAACGTTGACCTTACACTTAGTCGCTGACCATAAATTCTAGCTCAGAGTGACACCAGTTTAAATAACCAAATGTAGCGAAGACTGTTTGCCAGTGCTCTTTCTCACCGGAAAATACGCAATTCACTCATTTGGCTCCATAAGTACACCGTAACAGTAATTTCTGTGTGAAATTTGTCAGTAAGCTTTTGCCTTCCAACCGGCAAAATACGGCAGAGTACGGCCGGTAAACAATTCACAAACCACGATTTAGTGCCAATAAGACGATTTCTTTAAACATTGTCGAAGCTATGGGAATTTAGTTTCTGCTTAAATCGTCTTAAGCAGCAACGTTCACAGATATCTCAAACAGGAAAAAGCTGAATATCCAGGTACGAAGGTTGTAAAACAAACTTCCCACAGTTTGTGTCAGGTTGATCTTTTCGTCTGATAACACTGCTTAAGTATTTTGTCTAAGAGGTATCACAAGTAGTATCCCTGTAGCTGTGGGAATCATTGGTTGAAAACGAGTTTAACACCAATGGGTACAGTGCTGCTAAATTGTCACAATTATTATCAACCTAAGTCTGAGTTCATCCACAAACTGAGGCGTATTTATAATATTGGAGCTAGACTGTGTATCCTTGTCTTTCTTGAGTGGTCATTGGAAGGCGTTTAAAAACACGTATACAATACTATGAATACCTCGAACGCTATGGTTAACGTTGCGATAAAAATTTTGTCGATATGTGCTGTCGGTCGCCAGACGTCATATTAGCTGGTCTCGCGTTTTACCTGAAGACTACGGCCGAGTTCCAGCAGCGGTATGAATAAAATGATATTAATAATAACAGTAATAATCGAATTATCCGGCAACTTCACACTTCACAGTGGATTTTCTCGAACTAAGAAATTTGCTGAATTTGTGAAAAATCAAAATGGCTTCACATCCAGCCTAGGATGCCTAGAAGAGTCTTTACATCCTGCTGACATGAGAATAGCATAATCTCTGCATCAGAAGCTTGCTTCTACTTGACCATTTAATAGACTCGCATTTTTTCCACCGTGACTAATTTTGTAAGCTAAGCACATCATCCGTTACAGCACACTCTTGGGGCTGGGTAATGTGGCCACAATGGTATGGTGGAACGAGCTATCACAGGTGCAATGCGTGGGTTCAGGCATTTACTTTTAAGAGGCACAAACAGATTTATTTTACCTCTGGTAACCTCAAGAGAAAGACGTTATAATCCAGAATCCGCATTAAACATCACGTTCCTTCATTACCAACTGGGCAGAGCCGGTTTACGTTGGGAAATGACACAGCGGAAGTCATGGTAAACAGAAATACAGTCGCCAGTAAGCTTACTTACATTAGAAAATTTTATTTTATTTGATGAACCGATAGCCATTAAAAGGGACAGGGCTCTTATTTTACTTGTACTTGATTGAACTAGAGACGTTTAAAAATTTGGTGCTGGACTGTGATTCGAATTCGTATCTCCTCTTTCGAGGATCTGAATCTCTCGGAACAGTATAGTTCAGTCATTTCGTTCCTTTTCCCAAGACTGCAATCTTCTCTAGGTCTCCTCCAAAGGTAAGTAAGTGGGTCTGAAACCTGATCCAGTACAAAAATATTCATAATTTCATTTCTAGCTTTATCAAGTGCACACCCACCTGCTAGTGAAAATTAACGCGCAATTTCAATGTCTGTTCATGTGTTTCCAACAATCGCAACAGGTGTCGTTATTTCTGGTCAAACACGCACACATCTTACTGTTCATGAGTAAGCAACCGATACTTAAGCTATATTCGTGGATGCACGGTAGGTGTGCAGTTCGATTATCGCTTAGGCACAAAAGTTTGTATCCTTATTTTAGATTCAGACACCTAGCGGCTTGTAAGAAAAACCGATATGTAACATTTGATTTTTCTTAGTGAACAATCGGATTACGTGTTGGGTTCGTATCTCTGTCACAGAACTTCACATCATGCACTTCATCTTTAAAAGCATGCACACTTTGTTACTTCAGAATGGAGGTATATCAGACATCTTTCGTGGTTAGATAACAGGGACGAAAGGGTCTTGATAGGAGTCACGGTTTATTACAAAAATTGTCGTCTTTTATTTTCAAGTTTAGATTTGGTTACTGGTATTGGCCAAAATTTCGGTAATTCATGACTCTTCATGGCTAATCATCAATATGATGTGATTAGATTAGATTAGATTAGATTAGATTAGATTAACTCTTGTTCCATGGATCATGAATACGACATTTCGTAATGATGTGGAACGTGTCATTTTAATGAAAGATTTCTTTAAATACCATGATTCAATTTCTTTACAACAATTTTTTACACTCTCTCTCTCACAAACACACACACATTCTTTTTTATTTTTATTTGTATGTTGTGCTCGACTATCGGCGAGGCACGAAAACGCCTGTGAATGACTTTCTTAGTTTTGAGTACACTTACGAAAGAAATATAAAAACAACAATGAGAGTTACTGATTTATGATGCTCGGTTGCAGTCAGTTCTGAGTGTTATTAGTAACTACGTTCCAGTCCCTAAACCTAGTTACAGAAAGCGAATCAGACGCATTACGTATTCCAGGCCGTAGCAGCCGCGACTTGGAGACACCAGCTATGTCACTTCCCAGACCGCTGTAGGATCACATCGGTTCGTCTTCTTCCTGCTGGTACTGTAACTGAGATTTGGCAACAAGGCAACGTATGTTTGGCAACTCTGTGATCGACGAGTTACTTCCTGGTGTGCACGGAATTAAGCCTCAAAGTTCACTTGATTTCACCTGTCATTTCCATTGAATAATCTGAGTTATTATCGCTTGAAGGGTAACAAAAGATTGAAAATTTACGGTTTTCAGCCCAGGAAAGTCGTTGCAAGTGGAAACCGCAACTAATCTCGACCTTCAAATAGCGGTTTACGAGTTCTAGTTACTATTGCCCTCGTAATAGGAAGCTAAGACCCATACCTCCTCGCCAGCTCTGTGGTAACGTGCTGACCTGTGAAAAAGCGTCTGTTACGGTTCGCAGTTCCAGTCTCACTGACTGTAACGTTTTTATCCCTTCTGTGAAAGAGCTACAAGCAGTCAGATCCAACATCAATAAGGAAATCGCAAGAAAATGCTTTCAGCTCATAGTGCAATGTTGAAAAACTTACAATGCTGCACAACAGGTAAGGCCTCTTTCCGCTGCTGACAAGCGAATTTTGGGTTTCTAGGAATACGTAACTATATTTATGAAATGCCACATTTGCATACCTCTTGAGTATGACACAGCATACCAATTAAACACAGACCCAATCAAAATCTAAGTAAGTAGTATTTTACTAATTCGTGTCGATAGAGGCATGCTTGTGTACAGATACTTTCGTCGTAAGGTTATCATGGTTAGTTTTATTTCATTTCTTATAATACAGTGCACAATTTTCGTAAGGTTTCTTTTAGTGTTGTTAAAACAATAGTAAACATGAGAGAGAAATTAATCATCATCGATATATGCGAATTCTCTGATGTTACCTATGACAGTCTGACAATGCACATGCAGTTTATTGATTACATGCATGTAGAAAACTTGTTCTGAGTTAAAGCTGTCAAACAAAGTTTGAAGAAGAATAAAATATCACTACCACACGACGGATAATGTAGAAAATACTTTTCTGACATATTATGGCACGATGCGCTCTCCCTGCACATCTTCGAGATGCATCTGCTGCCTGCTATTAAACCTGAATAGAACATAATGTCACAGTAGTTAGCCCTTTTTCCACATGCGACTACTTTGGGTTGAGAAGTGAAGGGAATTATGTTCAAAGTTCCATTAGATTGATACCTTCAGCAGAGAGCAGAATTGCGTTTTAAAAAATGTAGCACTGAATGTATTCGAACTCGCGACATCTTATCTATGCTACAAGCTGACACGTAGCTACAGCAGCTCCAGAGCTCGGCAACTATTCCTCCAGAACTTTTGGATTCCACAGCACTGTGAGATTATGCATATGGCCAGGTCTTGACTTCTGAGAGACAAACACTTACAGCTTTTCTTTTGGACTGAACGACGTTTTCTAGTAACAGATAGCGCAATAGAATAGCTCAAGTGGAAAGGAACACTTCCTATTTAAACTTCTGCATCCTACACTGTTGGCAGTTGTGTGTAGGTGGCAGTTAGGTGATTTTATTTCTGTGATTACAAAATAGTCGAATGTATGCACTGGGTAGCCGAGGCAGCTAGTTCATGGTGATTCGGTCAACCAAGTAAATGAATTTACTGAACATGCTGCAAATTACTACAGGGAGCCTGTGTGTCAGAATTCTCATCCAGTGTGGCGCAACTGCGTTACGATAGAAAAATGACTCGCAGAGAAGAGGATTTCGTGGTCTGTTGGACGGATGGTAGGTTGTTATACCTATGGTCTGGGTTCGATTCCCACTTTCGTCAATGATTTTAGATAGGGAGAGACAGATTCCATTCTCTCCTGGCTACACCAAGTGAAGGAGATATAATGGCTGCGTGGTCTGAAAATTCACATTAAAGATGATATTCCTTCTTTACCAAGTAGACGGTAGGTTGAACCACAATAAAGTCTGGAGTGGCGACATGTAGAAACTCTATCACCAGTAACCTTTCTTATACTAGTTATTTATTTCAAGTGACGACACAAACGCTATGTATGGTCACAGGACACTTATTCCATCTTTTATTTGAGCTTCTGTATGTCGATAAAATTGGTTCTAAACTGGGAATGCAACTCAGACCGCCCTTAACGCGGAATTTGATCCCTTCGTGGCAATACAGCTCGGCTACAATTTGTTGTTTGTTCAAAACTGCAGATTCCTCAACACCTTCACATATTACGCGTGAATGGGATCGAATCCTGGCCCGGCACTAAAGATTTAATTATGTATTATCAAGCTCTATCATGAGAACACCTATCTGCTGGTGGATAATAATTTTGATTTTTAATGTATTTTCATTCGTTGTCAACACTAACGATCTCTGACGTTTTTAACTCCCAGTGAGACACAGAACTATTTGCGAGATGACTGTAAGTTCAAGATGCTATTCTGAGCAGCTGGTGGAGAAAAATTCGGTAGCTGACGTCTGTTTGTGTGTAGTCAACAACGATATGTGTGGGGCTCTATTCCCAGTGAGCGCTGAACTCTTTGTCATATTATTTCAGTTCGTCGTGTCATTTAATGTTCATACATATTCTCAACTAGCTGCTCGTGAATAACTTTAATTTTTAATGTCATTTTGTGTTAAATAGTTCAAATGGTTCAAATGGCTCTGAGCACTATGGGACTTA
Organism: Schistocerca nitens; assembly: GCF_023898315.1. NCBI lineage: Eukaryota > Metazoa > Arthropoda > Insecta > Orthoptera > Acrididae > Schistocerca > Schistocerca nitens. Next base: position 253,867,626 of record NC_064622.1, read on the forward strand.
ACTTCTAAGGTCATCAGTCCCCTAGAACTTAGAACTACTTAAACCTAACTAACCTAAGGACATCACTCACATCCATGCCCGAGGCAGGATTCGAACCTGCGACCGTAGCGGTCACGCGGTTCCAGACTGAAGCGCCTAGAACCGCACGGCCACACCGGCCGGCCCCCACCATCTGGTATCAATGCATTACCCTATCATCCATTATATATAATCATTTTCATAGTACACTTGATATTATAGATGAGTAGGACACAAGACAGGACATAGATAATGTCCGTTTGACGTCAACAGTGTGTAACATTTTACTTTTTTTGAATAGGACAATGTTCCTCTCCAATAATTTTTAGATTAGTTACAATAAGCTTACGCTGCAAGAGAATTCGCTTGTATTTTTCAATATGTGGTCTGTTGTCGGTTTGAAGGCCTTCCATAACATCGGCAACGTAGTGCAACTCCACCGAGGGCTGTCTGGAGTAGGGTGGAGATAGCAATGTGAAAGTTGCGAGCTGTCGAAGACGATCTTCATATTCCTAATGCGATTAGGACATCGTATACTCTTGACGACGTTTAGCACCTGTGCAGTCAGTCACCCAATTTCAGAATTCATTTTGAGTAATCCTGCTAAATTCCCAAAATATTGTCTTTTTATATTGATGAGTAATATGGATAGTCGTCACGTTCATGTGCCGTCTACAACGCAAATTTAATGTTACTATCCTAGGAACTAACCTGCAATACGTTTTGTATTTCATAATCGGAACTATCTGCATTAACCGTCATCAGAGCAATGTCAGGGAACAGAATGCAGCAGTGCCTTGCTACCTACTTGAGGACCTGCTTGAGGAAAGGGTAGTTGCTGGTTCACATTATATTACACTAGCGAGAAGTACCGACTTTTCCTTTTCTCTGCAAACATCCAGAACTAAATTCAGTATCTAAATGCTAAGAATATATTTGCATTGTGCCAACTCAAAGATCAATAGATATGGATATAGATATAGATACAGATTTTTATATTTAAAGCCATTCTCGTTCTGCGTTGGAATAAACATCATTCATTATTTGCTTGTTCTTGTTACGATTGTTATTGTCATTCTCTCACTCGCAAGAGTTTTCACATTCCTATTTGGTATCGATGCACATGAAGAGTGGCTATGAAAGAAGGGAATACTGAATGTTACGTCATGCAGAATACACTCATTTACTTCGGCTCCTCGTGATCTACGCTACAGAAGTGAGATACATAAAGTTGACAGTGTGAGGACAGACCTGGTAGCACAACTGTGCAACTACACAGTGTTACCAGATAAAATGGTGCTGCGGAATCGAAAGTGTAGTACGGACTTTGCCACAGTAGCAGACAGCTGGTAATTTAGGACCATGACCGTGGATTACACTTTGGTCAGTGCTGGTTAGAGTGCTGCAACTGTAAATGGAAGGCTTTGTTTGATAGTCTTATGCTGATGCTGTCTGAATAAATTATGCCATTGGATACAAAGCGGTTTAGTTTTGAGACCTAACCCACGAGGGGGGAAGGCACAGTGGTCTGCTTCAGGAATTCCAAGCAATAAAACACAAAAAACAACCCAGGAAGGGAGACATGCATTTGGAATCTGTTCATCGTTACGGGGTCAAACAAGAGGGTAACATTACTGAAACAATGATCGGGCTACTTAGTATATAATAGAGCACACAGATTTCAAGGAGGAAACGTATGAAGAAGCAGACTTCCTCGTTATCAATATGTGCGGCATATCTTTCGTGTTAACGAAAGTAAATTCCCGCTTTCCCTCTTCTTACGTGTCAAATGAAATGAATGCCATGAGGAATAGAATATTTGTTGACTGCGTCTCTTCTTGCTTCCATCCTTACCAACATATTTCTTCATTCTCGTGGTGATCATGACATTCTATGTGTATGCTGCAAAAGATTGCAAGTGGACAAATTCGACATCGAGGTGCAAAGCGTTATATTCAATTCGAATAAGCTTCCGGTGTATTTTTACTTCGTTTGTATTTTTAGATGATTATGAACGTTACGGAAAATTATCTCACATGCTTTATGTTGAATGAGAAACATTGAATGATCCGTTTTGCTTTCCCTACGTTGAAATGATATAATGTCGGCGTCAACAGCCTTCTTCCACGCCGGAAGCTGAAACTTGTATCATTCTGGATTAATGATAATTGAATGTCTCATATGTATACATAGCCCACAAGGCGACGTCAGAAACCATCAGGGGAGAACGCCGCATAAAAACCAAACGTGCGCGCGCGTCTCCACTCTGAAGAACCGTATCGGAGAATCACGGCAAGCATTTCGCTGAAGAGCTGCCTCGTCAGAGAGCCTAGAAATGGCAGCGTCGTAGCAAGTATTTGTCAACACTCTGATAGTGCATTTACTTCCGGGTGTAGGTCGGCGTTACCTCGCTAAATTCACTTGACATTCGTTTTCCACATCGAAGACTCGTACGATATAATCCACTGCAAGATGACACGATTAGAAAGTATATTTAATTTCTGGACTCCAAGAACGGCGTTCTTCACATAAGTAACACCTGTTTGTGTGTGCATTCTGGAGGACGACGGTGCAATCCCGCGCCCGGCCATCCTGATTTAGGTTTTCAATGATTTCCCTAAATCGCTTCAGGCAAATGCCGGGATGGTTCCTTAGGAAGGGCACGGCCGATTTCCTTCCCCATCCTTCCCTAATCCGAGCTTGTGCTCCGTCTCTAATGACATCGTTGTCGACGGGACGTTAAAACAGTAATCTCCACCTCCTCTGTTCGGGTGTTTAAGGTTGCGTTTTGAGGCTCAGGCAACATCGCAGTGACTATATTCCGCCTCTGGCCGCCAGTGTGTCGTTAGCTCAGAGGTTCCCTTGTGCGTTGCAGTGCTTGTACTATAAGACATAGCAGTTCGAATCACGGTAGAAGCCGCTGACTACAACCTTTTATTTTCCATTTTAATTAATGGAGTTGCAAACTGCTAGTAAAAATTTCTTATGCGAAATCTGAAGAATGCCTTTAAACATCAATCTTCGTCCGATTTCGACTTAGTAAATTAAGTTAATATCATGGATTTCTGCTTTGCAAATTCCAAGGTGCTTCACTGTAAAATAGACCCTGAAAAGATTCAAACTGACTGTCAACGATATAAATTTGAGCTTTGTTCGTCATATAGGTCTAACATGTCAGAAGGCTGTTTATGAAGTGCACATGTTCATTAATGTAGTTCCCTTCTTCTAAATTTTTGCAATAGCATTTAACTGTAGACGTTTTCTAACACCGGCGTTAGCAATTCCTTTCCGTTCTCTGAAACCTTCAAAACGACAAATTTTTCTGGTTTAAATCTGATGACCTTAACTATCACTTCCGATCAACAATAAATACTTCATGAACCCATACATGGAACTCCAAATGTGCAGTGTTCCTGCACTGCTACAGAGCATGCATTGCAAGGTATTCACACAGTTTATCGCATAGACTTACCATAAGGAATGAAACAAGAACTGTAATACACTTTACACCACAGACGCTCACTCTGGCTTGACGAAAACATCCAAACATTGACCAAAAGTTGCACAAATAATTGAGTTTGAAAGGAAAAGAAACGAGGTATGAAGCATTTATAAATTCATCGAATGTAGTGAGGTGGTTTAATTTCGTCCCAGTCTATAAAATTAATTTCGGGCCATACTCAGCTCTTGCCGATTAATGTAATATAATACCCGCCTACTAATCAGGGCGTCTGTCTCCGTTGCTTTTGAGCGTGAATGGAAATTGTAGAAATTTTCTGTGGAGCAACATTTAATAATTAAGCGTTTTAAATCATCAAAAGCGATGAGCGGTAGCAGGCGCTTTCGATAAAGAACGGGGTAGTGCAGCGCCGCTGCTGTCGCCACGGCCGCTGCCAGTAGCCAGCAAATGGATCCCGGAGCTTTGCCGCATACGGCGTCCAGAGGAGGACAGTCTGCAGGAAATCTGCCGCAAAATCGTTACTGGATAAAATTTTGATATCGGTGTGTCACAAAGCGAAATAGATTGAATCTGCGCTACTGTTACATTCACGTCTTCAGCATTCAGACAGAAGAGGCTATAAAAATATTTTATGCCAGCTACTCTCGATCCACTGACATTATGAACAGAAACAACACACGCTACCGCTAGACCACAGGCGTAATCAGCCTAGAGTTTCTCTATCATGGGACAAGTTTTCCTCCAGGAAGTGCCGCAGTCTACAGTGTTGCCAGATTGTGCAGATAACCGGACTTAGAGAATTAGCGAGTTGGCCAGTTTTTTTGTCTCATGTCGCGATCGGCGCGGACTTAGCCTCTGAAGCGGCCGGCCGCCGGTCAAGTTTTATGTCAAAGAGTGTACGTGTCACCTGCCAGAGTCGCATTTAGCCCAATGAGTATCAGGGGTCCCATATCACTCCGACTGCACGCACCCCACACCATTACAGAGCCCCCACCAGCTTGGACATTCCCCTGCTGACATGTAGGACCCATTCATGAGGTTCTCTCCATACCCGTACACGTCCATCCGCTTGATACAATTTGAACCTAGGCTCGTCCGACCAGGCAACGCATTTCCAGTCTTCAATAGTCCACTGCCGGAGTTGACGGGTCCAAGCGAGGCGTAAAGGTTTGTGTCGTGCAGTCATAAAGGGTACACGAGTGGATCTTCGGCTCCGAAAGCCCATATCGTTGATGTCTCGTTGAGTGGTTCCTGACACTTGCTGCTGCCCCAGCATTAAAAGCCGCAGCGATTTGCGGAAGGGTTGCACTTCTGTGACGTTGAACGATTCTCTTCAGTCGCCGTTGTTCCCGTTCTTATAAGATCTTTTTCCGGCTGCAACGACGTCGGAGATTTTATGTTATACCGAATGTCTTATATTCACGGTACACTCGTGAAATGGTCGTAAGGGAAAATGCCCAGTTCATCGCGGCCTCGGAGATGCTGTATCACATTGCTCGTTCAAACTCACTTAAATCTTGATAACCTGCCATCGCAGCATCAGTAACCGATCTAAAAACTGTGGCAGACACTTGTTTCTTATATAGGCGTTGCCGACCGCAGCGTTGTATTCTGCCATTACCTCTGTATTTGAATACGCATGCCTATACTAGTTTCTTCAGCGCTTCAGTGTAATTCGTAGTAATTGTTCAGGGCGGACGTTCCATGACAGCCGTTTCAGTTCGTCATTGATCCGTTTACTCAGTTTCTTTTTGTTATAGAGGGCAGTTAACCCTCTGACAGAACACGGTGAGCTACCTAGCCGGCGGGGATTCGAACATTCGACTTCCTTATCAGCAATCGGATGCGATAGTCGTTGCGCCACCCAACGCCTGGTTGGTCCTGTATTTATGCTGAGTGTCTTCTATAGACGAAATCAGCACTTAGTATTGCCAAAAATAATGTTATTGTGCTTTGGATCGGAACTCATTCTAGCTATAATATACGGATTCGTTTGCAACAGTTGAACAATTACCGAGTTCAGTGATGCATCAGGGAGTAGGGAAAAGAATGTCCGTCATTGCACATACCGTCGCTCTAAATAAGGGTGAATAAACGAATCAACTGTCGCAAGGCTTCCACTATCGCCGTTCACAAAATTCTTTTCTATTTCTACTTAAAAGTTGTAACTGCGTTTTCCATCACTAAACAGGTAAACTCTTTGTAGAAAAAGTGCGTAAAAACTTCGTAACTTCAGCTAACGCTCCTAGAACAACCGTATCGCTTCGTCTTACTCCTGGTCTATGGCGTCACCAGAGCATCAACCAATAACAGAGCGTTTACAGTCACGTTACCAGATCTTGATATTTAATGATTTTTAAGCTTTAATTATATAAAAATAACACATATTTAATGAGAACATTGACCGAAAATGCTGTTTAAACGTTATAATCAGTCAGAATAACAACAATACGAACCATATTTTTAACATAGGAAAATAGCCTACTGCTAAATAACCTGAGAGCTGAAACCCTTGACAGATTAAAACTGCGTGTCGGACCGGACTCGATCTCGGTACCTTTGCCTTTCGCCGGCAAGTGCTCTACTCTCCTTCTTTGTGGGGGGGGGGGGTGTGAGGTGATCTCATTTCTTCTATTTTTTTCGTTGAATTTGTTTGGGGCGGATGTCCGATGTCACCCGTTTAGTTTCTTCGTTGACCTATTCATTCAGTTAACCCTCTGACCGAACACACTGAGCTACCGTGCCGGCAACCATCTGAGCTACCCAAGCACGACTCACGACCCGTCCTCACGGCTTCAATTCTGCCAGTACCTTGGCAGGTTTGGAGGGAGACGAGGTACTGGCAGAATTGAAGCTGTGAGGACGTCGTCTCCTTCCAAACCTGCCAAGGTACTGGCAGAATTGAAGCTGTGAGGACGGGCCGTGAGTCGTTCTTGGGTACCTCAGATGTTAGAGCACTTTCCCGCGAACGGAAGAGGTCCCGAGTTCGAGTCTCGGTCCGGCACACAGTTTTAATCTATCAGAAGATTTCATATCAGCGCACACTCCGATGCAGAGTGAAAATCTCATTCTGGAAACCTGAGAGCTACTGAAACTTTCGTCCATACAGAACGCTGCATAAATCAGTGACCAAGGACAGGTAACAAGTATCTCCAACATTGAGCTTTGTTCAGATGATCCTAACTTGGAGACGTAAACATAGCGAATTCGTAAGCTGAGTTCGTTTCCTAAACTAAGGTCAAAATCGGTCAGGATGCTTGTACTACAGGCCTTAGGAAGATGAAACGAGAATGTGTTAGCTTTGCGTGCTGATTGAATTACAATGACGTCTGGTTTACTGGGGTGTAGACGACGTATTCTGCATGTACAGGGAAAGGGTACCACCAATGTTCCGAATCTCACCTTCACATGATTTTATTTTGCAAAATTTCAGTACGTCAACTGCGCGATGTGATGAGATGTAACTGGATCATTCGCCGAAATCCAAGACCCTTTACATTCCGGGAGTGCGAGAAAGTAGCAGTCCACGGTTGCTGCAGTCTGTACTGCGGAATACAGCCGTATGTCTGTCAGGCGGTATGCAAGTTAACGAAAAGGTCAAGAGAACCAGAAGTGTTGAATCTGACAAGAGTTTTGTGCTGCCATTTATGAAAGAAAATGACTGAACGAATAGCGCAGTAGTGACATGTCATTGACTAAGGACTCTGCACACGAGCAGATAGGTTATTGGTAACAACAAGGAATAGTGTGGAAAGACATAGATTTAACCTCCCATCGACGACGGAGTCATCAGAAACAAAGCACCGTTGCAGACCATATCCGGATAGGGGAAGTAAGCGGCCACGTTCTTTACAGAAGAACTATTTCGGTAATTGTCTTGATTGATTTTGGAGAAATCACTAAAAACCTAAATCTCATCTGAATAAATAATTAACTCCGATTCTCTCGAATCAAGTACCGTGTGTTACCAGAGTGCCATCTCGCTCTGTTGGAACAATGAGTTGTGTTCGAAACCGTGAAAATATAGCGTCATGCTGAATTCGATCCGTCATCTTAAGGAACACTTTCGACAAGCAAATAAATACTATACCACGATGTGATAATTTTAGTATATTATATATTAAGTATAGTATATATGCCTCCAGAAATAGAATGTTAACATGTGACGATTGTATCAATTATGAATGAAAACACACACAACAGTGGTGTATTACCCTTCAGTATTTATTATTTATTTCAAAAAGCTGTTTTAGGCTGTTCTCGTTAGGTACAGAGTTAAATGTGTGGTGCAATGAATTTTTTTAGGAACAAAGATTTTAAAGTACTATATCTACAGATTCAGAAATAAAACGAGAGAAATTACTTCAGTGTGAATGCCATGATAGATTATACAGAGTGATTCACTAACTAATGCCACCTAGAATAACTCCGAAAGTATGATAGTAGCTGAAAAGCTTGTGGGGCAAATGTTGCATGGGACAACGGGGGCCATAATATGACGTTGGTTTTTTGTTGCTAGGTGGGGTCGCGTCAGAGGTATGAAGGTCAACTTTTTTTTTAAAGTGTGATGCTATAGTTTGGTACTTATTTTCTGATAGCGGCTATCGAGACTGATCCAATGATGTGTAACAGCATGGTCTTTGAAGGTCAACGAAGATCAAAAAGGTGGTATGAACGTCCATTTACAGAAGGCGTTCGAAGTGATGACCATTGGTAATAATCCAGTGCTGCAATCTTCTTATCATGGACTGAGTGGTATTCCTTGTCGCTTCGGCACTTGCACATGCTCTGACAATTCTCTCTCGTGTATCGTGCAAATAGTAAATATTCACCGAATATGGCGTATCCATGTAACGTGACATTGACATGAAAACACTATTCGGCGGTTTTGCAATACAACACCAATAGGAACGGTAAGACTAGTATTATCGAATGAAGCGAATGTGAATGATGTATTCCTTCACAGAACAATTCGATATGCTTCTCATTTACGGAGAATGACAGCTACTGACTTATAAGCTGGAAGATATCCTCAACGTACTCACCCTACACGTCGTACATTTAAATAGGTGTATGATAAATTGAGAACAACTGGATCTTAAACGCAACGGAAATATATTCGTCAAGGAAAGGTCACTTCCGAGGAAAGGGAAGTTGGTACTCTTGCCACTGTGGTTCGAGATCCTTGTGTTAGTTCGAATCAGATCGAAGGGAGTCTGGCATGAGCCTGAGTAGTGTTGTTCGTGTTCTGCATCATAATAATTATCATCCTTACCATATCAGTCTCCACCAAGATTTAACTGGTACGGATTGTATGCGTCGCATTGAATTCATCCGATGGGCTAAACTTCACATTCAGAGGAATGACATATTTATTAATTTGTTTTTATTTACTGACGAGGCTACATTCACGAAACATGGAAATATTAATTTGCATAACATGCATTATTGGGCAACCGAAAATCCATGTCGGCTGCAACAAGTTGCACACCAAAAACCATGGTCGCTGAATGTGTGGTGTGGGATTCTGGAGGTCAAAATTATAGGCCCATATTTCATCGAACGAAATCTTAATGGTAGGAATTGCACCAAATTCCTACAAGAAACATTAGGTCCGTTACTGGAAAAAAAGCCTTTAGTAACAAGGAACAAAATGTGCTATCAACACGACGGGTGTCCGGCACATTTTTCGCTGATGCCTAGAAATGAGTTGCAGAGACAATTCCCAAATCGTTGGTTTGGACGCGGAGGAGATGTGTTGTGGACGGCTCTTTCGCCAGACTTGACGCCTCTGGATTTTTTCTTGCGGTGATTCTTAAAAGACATCGTTTATAAAGACTTTCCTACTCCACCTGAATATATACGAGAGAGAATTGTCATAGCATGTGCTTCGATAAGTGCCGAAGTGATAAGGAATACCACTCATTCCATTGACCTTCAAAGATACATCATTGGATACGTCTCGATTGCCGCTATCAGAAAATGAGTACCAAACTATAGCAACAAATTTAAAAAAATAAATTTCACCTCCATAAGACTGAAACGACCCCACCTAGCAACAAAAAACCGGCGTCACATTATGGCTCCCGTTGTCCCATGCAACTTTTGTCCCACAAACTTTTCAGCTACTATCGTACTTTAGGAGTTATTCCAGGTGGCAGTAGTTAGTGACTCACCCTGTATAACCAAGATAAAATATGTGACTCATTAACTACTGAACTATATACAAATTACAACGACGTTCATAGACGAAAATAAATTTAACGATAAACTTTGGTGATGTATTCCAAGGGTGTTACTGAACAAAATAATGTTATCTTTAATAGGTCCTAAATTAAAAACGGATAACATGTACCAGCAACGTTAAGTAGGTAAATGTTGCTGCCGTGATTATACGAAGTATTTATCACGAATAGAGAAATTATAGTAACCGCAATAAGGAAAATGGGACATGTGAATAAGAGGGATAATTTACAAGATGGCTTAGATGGGACTGCGCGTAGTATCTGCAATCCATGAAAATAGTCAATCATGACCTCAAATAATGTTTTATTTCGTTACTGGTGAACGGTTCCAATCTCTGTAGACCATTTTGAGATCGGAGGTTGCCACCACTAGTGACCGCGTAGAAGATGAGAGGAGCTGTGTTATATTCCATGAGGTGTTTAATCGTCAGGTCCATTCTGCAACCTTTCACCTGTAATGAAACAAACTAAATGATTTTAGTTATTCGACTAAAACCGATATAGCCACAAAATTTACATTCGTGTAAGAGTACCGTCTATTATCAATGTACTGCAAACGTATTAACTCTTTTTTGGCCGATCCTAAAATCTTTGTTGGAATAAATAAGTTTTTAACATAGTTACAACTACGAATACACCAAACAAAAGTAGAAACATTTTCAGAAAACAAAGGATTTCGCAGTGTTACTGCTGTGCGTGGTTTCACAATGAAACCACTGGTAAACAACGAATTGCTTACCTTTTGTGCTACTCAACAAGACATTTATATTACTTATGTGCAGTACAAGATCGTACGTCCGACGTGTCCGTTTCGTACGTTGGAGGTGTTTCAATGTGCTCCACATTACACACTTTATTTGCGTTCTATTTACGTCGTATATGCGGCCTAACCGTTAGATGCATGATTTTTATTTAAAAGTGTAAAAATTACCACGTTTACAAAATTTTTGAGGCTTTCGTGGCCACTTGTTGACAAACTGCCTATTGGCTTCTGTCTCGGGTTCTTCGGCCGACGTTCATCTAATGATTTTTCTGACGTTTCGCCAGCACGAGCGGCTGGCATTGTCAAAGCTTCACCCTCCATTCACCATTCACCACCGGCAATGGAGGGTGAAGCTTTGACAATGCCAGCCACTCGTGCTGGTGAAACGTCAGAAAAATCATTAGATGAACGTCGGCCGAAGAACCCGAGACAGAAGCCAATAGGCAGTTTGTTACCACGTTTAGTTTATTGTGACTACGTTATAAAAAATATTGAAAAAATTTTTAATTAAATTAAAAAGTATTATTGTTGACAACCGCTACAAACACAAAAACAGACCTAATTTGAAATCTATCGTTAAGACACTCTAATTAACTGTCTACACCATATCTACTTACGTTTTCAAAATAAAAAATTAATTTTCAAACCAACAAATCAGTGCACAAACACCAGAAAAACGTCACTACATTCCGCCAACATTTACGATCGCTATGAAGAACCACTAGCAGCTTAGCAGCTTCAGTAGAGTGTATGCACTTAACTACATAACGAAGTTGTTACAAAATGTTGTTCAAAGAAATGAAGTCTGTAGCTGATCAGCTACACTATCAGAGGGTTAATTTACCTGTTCAGGTAGTGGAATGTTTGATTAATAAAAGCTGATGAGTTGTGCTTTATTTGATGTTGTTTTTGGCGAATACATTTATGTCTCCACAAGACTTGCAAAGACAGCGTCTCGAAACTCCTTCAGACTCATTCTATCTTACTCATTAATTTTGCTAATAATGATGCCACCACTCTCTAAAGCAACATCAAGGAATTGACACGTCGTGCAGTGCCACAATTTTCACATTAATCAAATGGTTCAAATGGCTCTAAGCACTATGGGACTTAACATCTGAGGTCATCAGTCCCCTAGACTTAGAACTACTTAAACCTAACTAACCTGAGGACAACACACACATCCATGCCCTAGGCAGGATTCGAACCTGCGACCGTAGCAGCAGCGCGGTTCCGGACTGAAGCGCCTAGAACCGCTCGGCCACAGAGGCCGGCTCACATTAATCAATACTTGCTTCTGACCATTTCGCTATGCAGACAGGAACTGGTGTGGGATGGCACATCTGAGCTCAGCAGCATGCGCACTCCATGATACTATGGTTAAGAGGATAGATAGTTCCATCCCTCATACTTGCCGACGAGTACGGTCTGGCTTGGCTCTGAGCACTATGGGACTTAACTTCTGAGGTCATCAGTCCCCTAGAACTTAGAACTACTTAAACCTAACTAACCTAAGGACATCACACACAACCATGCCCGAGGCAGGATTCGAACCTGTGACCGTAGCGGTCCCGCGGTTCCAGACTGAAGCGCCTAGAACCGCACGGCCACACCGGCCGGCAGTACGGTCTGATTATCTAGCTAAACACGAAACCTCATTCGAAGTAATGCCTTCTCACAATCAAAACGTAAATTTAAAGACACTTCAGAATTCCCTGTCAACAAAAGCTAAAGTTCTGTGAGCTGTATAACCACAAAAAATAAATTACAGAGATGGAGTACACAAGAAGCTTGAGCTATAGTGAAAGACATAAATGTGTGCTGTTACAAATTCGAGTACTCTAGATGGTCGCTAGGAGTAAACATCATGATTTCGCTATTAAGAAATTGTTAAATTAGTTATTCCACATTCTTTAAGTCATCTTCTCTCCAAACTATGGTCCGCTACACGTTTCTACTGAACTCCATTAGTTTCACTAGTAACGATCACGCTATCAAAGCCTGTTCTGTAGACTGATGTTTTTTCTGTAACATCACAGGCCTTAGTTTCGTTAACGACATCTTTCATGAGAAATATACGGGCACTCTGTAATAGAACAGGCAATAGGTGGCATCTCGTTCATGGTCAGCAAACTGCAGAATGTAGTTGGCATTAATAGTAAGTTGTTCAATTCATGTTTGAAGCAGACTTTATTTTTTTAATAGCATGGAATGTTTATGAGTTGTTTTCATCTTTGAATGTACCAAACTTCACAAATCTAGCACCATCATCGCACTTGTTGCGAGGTATGTCAACATGCTGTGATACCGGGACACAAAAAGGGATCGTGCACGTATAAAACACCACGTACTCATTGATGAAGATTTCTCAACTCTCCAGCCGGGTGGTAGCGTTGATATCTCGCGACGTTTCGGGAAATGTTATACTACCCATCTTCTGGCATATAAATAGCTCGCTCTCCGCGAATCTCGACAATTCGCTAGAAGATGGGTAGTATAACACTTCCCGAAACGTCGCGAGATATCAACGCTACCACCCGGCTGGGGAGCCGAGAAATCTTCATCAATAGTTTACGCCGGGAAAGCCTACAGTCACATATACCACTTACTCAGACCAAAAATTCACAGCAAAATACCATCAGTGAAATACAACATTATCGTTGCTTAGCTAACATTTCATAAGCATGCAACATCAGTATTATGAACTGTCACATAAGTTTCAGATCTTACATTGTAGTAAAGGAACTACGAAGTAAGCGACAAAACTTATTCCATATGTATGTTTCCAGGAATTAGCCACATTCTATTCAAAGTTGCCCGAACAAACTCCAATCCGTTATGAAAGGTGAGGCAAGCAGCGCATTACGTATTACCTTGGTATCAATCGCAGTCATTTTCCCTTGCCGGATGGACCCACGTCGGCCTTGACTTTTCTGCGGAGCAGAGAGATGAGTCGGTTCCGCAATCTGCAACAGCTGGCCTGTTAAGTGGGCTTCGATAATCATTCGCTCAGGTTCTTAAGCCGTCAGAAATTTTCCTCTATACGAGTCACCGCTGGCCTACCGAGTTGCCTTAACGGTTACGAGGCGTCACTGCCAGTGTAGTCATTTATTATGCTGCACTTGTATGCAAGGTTCAGATAATACGCCTAACGCAGAGAACTAGAGACATATCTCATAGATAGTTCCATTAAGTTTCGGGTGTGCAGCCGCAAGAAATCTCCTTATGAGAAATTGAGTGTCCTAACGCAAGTTGTTAAGTCCAGCTTTGACCTTCAAGATATGGTTATTAAAAGAGAAATTTCGTCGTAAGTAAGATTATCTGGATTTCTAACTGACACACGAAAAAAGGAAAACTATATCATTTTGTTACAAAATAAATAACGGTTCAGTATCCTCGAAAAATTATTTATCTTTGTGAACGATATAAAATATAAAGCAGTAAATGAAAGTAACTGATTAAATACGCTTGCATGTTGTGACGTCTCTGAGGAAGCTGAAACACGTCTGTCAGCTCTAAGAAGACTGGTAGCTGATTGCACTCTTAGAGGTTAGGAGGGGAGATGTATCGCAGCAAACTTTTCGAGTTGAGGAACACTTCCTTGATTACGAACTGTGAACTGCGGACAACGTACTTAAACGTTAATCCTACCTATTAGTCATTAAATAACACAGTTCTGATCGAATCAGCTTCGTACGTATCCGGCATCCAAAAGTATTGTGTAGTCCAGAATGAGATTTTCACTCTGCAGCGGAGTATGCGCTGATATGAAACTTCTTGGCAGATTAAAACTGTGTGCTCGATCGACACTCGCACTCAGGACAAAAATCGGAAGGAAGAGTGTTTGAGCGTCATTTCCTACAGCGATCTTTTCGGAACGGCCTTGTGACGTCCGCACTGTTTACCAGGAGGAACGCAGAGCGGTGACAAAAGTTTCTCCCGTCATGCTGCACTTTGTCGATGTCGTGACGTAGCCACAGTGAAAGGTGCGCTTCTTCTGCTCGCGGGACGATTCCGCAACGCAGCCATGACCTGTTAGTGGCTGAGAAACTGGAGACGAGCTACAGCTGATGAGAAACAATTAGGAGCATGGAACATCGCTTCCTCACGCTTCAAAAGTCTCGAGCCACTGGGTCAGACAGGTTTCGAGCGTAGCATACTTTCCAGCGGCAGCTCAGCCAGTAAAAAGCAACACTCTCTGCTGAAGATACACAGTAATTTTATTACAAGTGCAATATTTGTATGATCCGCTATAGATTGACATTGTCAGCCTCCGTAGTTGAGCGTCCATTATATATGGCTGCCATGCGGAAGACATTGGTTCGACTCGCGACACTGCCAAAAATAATTTCTTTGTGGGACGAGTGGCACGCGGTGCAGCGAGCTTCGTGGTGCAAATCGAGGAGCTACGTGATTGAGAGGTACTGGCTCCAATGTCTGGAAAGTTGGTAAATCGGACGGGAAGACGGTCTGCTGACAACTCTCTCCTCCATACAGCATCCGCATGATGACATGTGGGAAAGGTTGACACGGCTGCAGGTCGAGGTCGCTTGGGCCTTCAAGGCCAGGATAGTCTCACATGACTTAAATTCCGTTTTATTTATTAAATTTGCTCACCAAATATTCTACGACCTCACGGCGTATGATACAGAGTACCAATTAATGAACTGTATGATACAAAATCGTCATAACTTCAGAACGGTATGCCTTAGGACGTTCAGACTGCACGGTTGGCCGTGGGGCATGATGGGAATTAGTATGGTTTTGTTTAACGACGAAACCCACTTTAATCAGGATGGGCTCGTCAATAAGCAAAATTGGCGCATCTGGGGGACTGAGAAACCTCATTTCGCAATCGATAAGTCTCTTCAACCTCAACGGGCGATGTGTGGTGTGCAGTCTCCAGTCACGGAATAATCGGTGCGATATTCCTTGATGGCACGGTCACTTCCGACTGGTACGTAGAGGTTTCGGAAGATGATTTCATCCTCATTATCCAAAGGGACTTTGATTTTGGCAAGATGTGGCTCATGGAAGACGGAACTCGACCCCATCGAAGAAGGAGGAGGACTTTGGAGACCGCATTCAGCATCTGGGATAACCAGAGGCCACTGGCATGGGCTTCGATTGGCCACCGTATTCTCCGGATCTGAAAACGTGCGACTCCTTTTGTGGGACTATATTATAGACAAGGTTTACAGCAATAACCCCAAAATCGTTGCTGAGCTGAAAACAGTCATTCAGGAGGTCATCGACATCATCGAGGTTCCGATACTTCAGCGGGTCATGCAGAATTTTGCTATTCGTCTGCGCCACATCATCGCCAATGATAGCGCGCAGGTCGAACACGTCATAACATAACTCTGAACATCTATAGTGATGTTTACATGTTGAATAATGTCGTTTGTCATTTGTAACTAACTCAGGATTTTTTCATATTGTTCAATAATTTTCACTCTCTATTTATATTTCTAAAACTTTGAATTGCTCATTTTGAGTTGATATGAAGTGAAGAAAACAATGAATCCTCTTAGACGTTCAGCGGAGACTGTTCTTGTTCCGTTGGATTATCCTCTTCATCATAAAGTGTCTTCTTCTCACAGGCAGAAGTGGACCGTCATAATGTGTGTTTCGAATACCAATGAATTCTTTTCTGTCAAGTATAACAGCTGTAATTCTTTGCCTAGCCACTACTTCCAGCCAAAAAAAAACTGAAAAGAAATAAAAAGGAGGAACAAACAAACACACACCAAAAAACGGAAACAGTGTGATGGAGTCCGAACTGGTTCTAAGCTCCTAAACATTTGCGTTCTAACACGTAAGTTAAGAACCTTCACCTCTCTCTGCATTTTTTTCAGGCTCTACCGCGCCGTGGTGCTGGTCGCTAACGATGGAGGGCCACCAACCAGCGTTTTGTCAACTTTTGAATTTCCGTTCAGCAGCTGAATTCCTTTACATCAAAAGTCACCTTAATATGACTGGTGTAGATTTAACTCAATGTGTATTCACATTACAACTGTATTGTGGCTGGAAGGATCGGAAATCTGGAATTCAGCTTTGTGAGAGTGAATAGCCATCTGGAAATGGAAATGTCGTGTGGCTAGGGCCTCCCGTCGGGTAGACCGTTCGCCTGGTGCAGGTCTTTCGATTTGACGCCACTTCGGCGACCTGCGTGTCGATGGGGATGAAATGATGACGAGGGAGTTGACATTTTAACGACACAACTATCACATTTTGTTAAACCATAAAACAATATAGCATAAAATTAAATTGTAATTAACTGTTTGTAAAGCTTTTTTAGAACTGTGAATTGATCCGTTTTTTTATTTTTATTCATGTTCCCTCAGGTATTAGAAGTGTGTCAAGGACAGTAAGTGAAATTTTAAGTTAACTTTTTAAATCGCTAGAGAAGATGTGTAATGTTATAACACACCGTTGGTCTTAGGTAACGAATAGCGTAAATGTGGTTTTTAGATGGCTATTTAAAAAAAAGACCTTCAAAGACCTTCATCATCGGATTCATCTCGACAGCCGCTATCAGGAAATTCGTACGAAACTATAGCATCCCATTAAAAAAAAAAAAAGTTTAGGATCATATCTCTGACGCGACCCTACCTACTAACAAAAAACCAACGTCATATTATGGCCCCTCTTATCCCACGCAACATTTGTCCCACAAACTTTTCAGCTACTTCCCTACTTTCGGAGTTACTCTAGGTGGCAATAGTTTGTGACTCACCCTGTAGTATGGTGTGACATGATAGTACGTAACTTATGTACCGTTACGCGAACACCATTAAAGGTGCACTTGCCCGCGAAAATTGATACGAAAGTCCTGAGTTCGAGCATCGATTCGGCACAGAGTTTTAATCTGCCAGGAAGTTTGATCATAAAAATAAATTTCAAAATAACCCATTGTTTTCCTAGATAATGAGTTTTACAAAATACTATGGCTGGTTTCGATTGAACTTGCAAACATCTTCACATTTAAAGTAGACAGAATAAATATTGTTCTTAAAAAGTTTTTCTACTTACAATACGTTCAATAAAAATATGAACACAAACGACAACGAATATACCGCAAAATATTGTTAAAGTGAGTAACACGTCACATGCTGTACAGTCAAATGTTAAGTCTATAAAACTGTGATGAGTTTCGTGATGCTGCTATTTAAGACGAAAGGAAAGGTGCATCCGCTAGGGACCACCACTCTAGGCATAATTACAAAATAGAATTTATTATATTAAGACAAAGTTGAACAATACACAAAAGAAGACTGGCAGATTAACTTACAATCGTAAAAACTTTCAACAACTTGAAACAATAAAATGTGGAGATGAAACATTAATTCCGATGAGTAGGATGCTAAATGGTAATGGACGGTGCTAATTTACAGATTACAAAGTAATTTAACAAACTGAAGGCATGGTACGAAAAGGAATGTTGTATAGTCAAAAAGTTGATTGCATTTCACTAACTTAAGAAATAATTTAACAAATTAAAGGCAAAATGCAGAAGAGGATGAGGCACCACCGATGAGCTCGCTGCAACCACCAAGAACAGCTTCCTACCGGCGCGCTACGTTTTGTTGTCGCCACCAGTCGCCGGTATACCGTGGAAGAGGCCAGAAGGGCCCGCGGTAGAATCCGTCACCAAATAGAGGGTCTTGCGATGTGTAACATCTTACCCGGTACATTGGCAGAAATATTCTTCAGTGTTCTGCAGAGTAAGTTACTTTGAGAAATGTAATTTAAAATAAAACCCCATGTATTACAGACGGTAAGTGAACGATACGATTCTTGTTTTCAAAGGTGTTAAGGCAGACGTAGATAACGCCGCACAAACTACGTCTACTATTCGTCAATAGAAAGTAAACGTGTTCTTCGGAATTTCTAAACCGGTCATACCATTTTATAAAGTCGTGATGTTAAAGGTTATACTGCAAATAAAGAATGATTTTTCACATTATTGATCACGTAAAGCCTTAAAAATAAATTTCCTGATCCACTCCTTCAACCACACGAGTGTATCACAGTGCAAAATGCCAATTATATCAACGAATTTAAAACTGATATTAAGCTAGTGCCATAACATATCTTATAAAAAGGCCTTTACTTTTCATGTTAACAGTGTGGTGGATGGCATTCTTATTAGAAATGTGAGTAACGGTAACAGTGTGCGCAATTTATCCCATTTTCAAAGTTTACATAACTTCATATTCAAAAATTTTCGTACAGATTTTTGTGCCATTGACTGAATACAATGTGTTTATTTCATTATCTATCTATCTGCCTTAAGCCACTTTCAAGTATTATAACGTCAAAAATTATACGATTTGTGTGAAACACAAATCGTCGTTGAAAAATATATATATCAGATTTTATAAACCAGCTGTCCCATAAGTTAAGTGTGAAAACATACCTCTGATACATAAAAAGGCTGGAGATTTGGATGTCTGGCAAATATACATAAGGTTTTAGAAACCAGCTGACCCATAAGTTAAGTGTGAGAACATATCTCTGATACATGAAAGGGCTGCAAACTTGGATGTCTGGCAAATGTAGTGAAGATACAAGGTAGATTAGGCCTCCAAAGTACAGGTGTAAGTTTCGTATCATTGTATAGTCACTAATAACCAAATAATTTATTTCGAAATCAGGTTCAGGTCGTATACTCATTGTTATCAACATCCAGTTCTAGGGAACGGTCGCCATGTGACTGAAAAACCCGATGTTGGCGACAACAAAGTCAATTGAACTCTCTAGTACCCAACCCAAACGATGAGCTCCACCGCCATAAACGGAAATCCACTCTCTCCCTCTCTCTACAAATAATCGCCATTAAACTAAATAATGAACACTGGCCGCTTCTAAGTGAATCTACTTTTCGCTTTCAGTGTAGGAACTATATTGTTACACATATTTTTTTTTACTTTTCGCAATAAGAATAGTCACACTACGTAGCAACATCTAACTTCACTGAAAGTTGTAGACTGAATAAATGTGAATTTACAATAAGAATAAGCACCGTACGTAGCGTAAATTCATTGAAGGTTATAGACTTAATGTATTACTCACAGTCACTGTTGATACGGCCAAATCAAGTCTTTTACTAAAAAATCGTGGTGTTAAGGTCGGTGCATGAGTGATGGGACACAACATCTCCGAGGTAGCGATGAAGTGGCGTTTTTCCTGTACGACCATTTCATGAGCGTACCGTTAAAATCAAGAATCCGGTAAAACACCAAATCTCCGATATCTCTGCCGCCGTTAAAAGATCCTGCAATAACGGACCAACGACGACTGAAGAGAATCGTTGAACGTGAGAGAAGTGCAACCCTTCCGCAAATTTCTACAGATTTCAATGTTGGGCGATCAATAAGTGTTAGCGTGCGGACCATTCAACGAAACATCATCGATATGGGTTTTCGGAGAGGATAGTCCACTCGTGTACGTGGACTTTAAACTAGCTAACTTTAAGATTACGTTTTAGATCATTATTTCTTATTTTGATTTTATAATTATTTTAGGTTTTGTATTAAGATTCTTGATTTAATTTAATAATCTTTGCAATTGGTGATGTTGCTATTTTCATTTCTATTGCTTGACTGTTAAATTTTGGTGGTTGAATTATGATTTTACCTCGAGTTCTTTTGAAATGGAGCTTATCCTTGATGACGGCGCGAAACAAGGTTTTAAGTCTCACCTGGGCCCGTCAACACCGACATTGGACTGTTGATGACTGGAAACATGTTGCCTGGTCGGACAAGTCTCGTTTCAAATTGTATCGTGCGGACGGACGTGTACGGTTATGGACACAGCCTCATGAATCCATGGTCCCTGCATGTCCGCAGGGGACGATTGAAGCTGGTGGAGGTTCCGTAACAGTGAGAGGCGAGTGCAGTTGGAGTAATATGGGACCCCTGATACGTCTAATACGACTTTGACAGGTGACACGTGCGTAAGCGTCCTGTCTGATCACCTGCATCCATTTATGTCCATTGTTCGTTCCGATGGACTTGGGCAATTCCAGCAGGACAATGCGACACCCCACATGTCCAGAATTGCTGCAAGAGTGGCTCCAGGAACACTCTTCTGAGTTTAAACTTCTGAGTTTACTTCCGCTGGCCACCAAACTCCCCAGACATGAACATTATTGAGCATATCTGGGATGTCTTGCTACGTGCTGTTCAGAAGAGATCACCACCCCCTCGTACTCTTTGGGATTTATGGACAGGCCTGCAGGATTCATGGTGTCAGTTCCCCCAGCTCTGCTTCAGACATTAGTCGAGTCCATGCCACGTCGTGTTGCGGCACTTTTTGCGTACTCGCGTGGGCCCTACAAGATATTAGGCGGTGTACCAGTTTCTTTGGTTCTTCAGTTTACAGCAATACACAGTCAAATGGAGGTTGTTTACTCGTTCAAAAAGGTCTTTTATCGTTGATGTTTCCGTTGTAACAGCACTGGTATCCGTTTGTAAACTGCATCATTAACTAGCTGAAATTTTGAGTTTGTAGTAAGGCATATTTCATTTAATACAACCCAACTGTATTTGGAAATGCTACGAATAGAGTCCTGACAAAGCCGTAACAGTCAAACAGAAGCTATACTTTCACACACTGAATTATATCACTATTTTCCACACTTAACTGAGGTTTATGTTTGACCATTTAAGAAGGTAGTGTCATAGGCCCTCTGCTGTTCCTGATTTACATAAATGATCTTAGTGATAATCTGAGAAGCCCCCGTAGATTGTTTGCAGATGACGCTCTATTTTACCGTCTAGTAAAATCATCAGACGATCAATTCCAATTGCAAAATGATCTAGAGAGAATTTCTGTATGGTGCGAAAAGTGGCAATTGGCTCTAAACAAAGAAAAGTGCGAGGTTATCTATATGGTTACTAAAAGAAATCCGATAAATTTTGGGTATACGATAAGTCGCACAAATCTAAGGGCTGTCAATTCGACTAAATACCGGAATTACAATTACGAGGAAATTAAATTGGAAAGACTACACAGATAATATTGTGGGGAAGGCGAAACAAAGACTGCGCTTTCTTGGCACAAGACTTAGAAGATGCGACAAACCCACTAAAGAGACGGCCTACATTACACTTGTCCGTCCTCTGCTGGAATATTGCTGCGCGGTTTGGGATCCTTACCAGGCAGGATTGACGGAGGATATCGAAAAAGTGCAAAGAAGGGCAGCTCGTTTCGTGGTATCGCGCAACAGGTGTAAGAGCGTCACTGATAAGATACGCGAATGGGGTGGCAGTCACTGAAAAAAAAGGCGATTTTCTTTGCGGCGAGAACTATTTACAAAATTTCAATCACCAACTTTCTCTTCCGAATGCGAAAATATTTTTTTGACACCCACCTACGTATGGAGAAATGATCATCATAATAAAATAAGAGAGATCAGAGCTCGAACGGAAAGATTTAGGTGTTCCTTTTTCGTCCGCAGCTCGTGGTCGTGCGGTAGCGTTCTCGCTTCCCGCGCCCGGGTTCCCGGGTTCGATTCCCGGCGGGGTCAGGGATTTTCTCTGCCTCGTGATGACTGGGTGTTGTGTGCTGTCCTTAGGTTAATTATGTTTAAGTAGTTCTAAGTTCTAGGGGACTGATGACCATAGATGTTAAGTCCCATAGTGCTCAGAGCCATTTGAATTTGTTCCTTTTTCCCACGTGCCATTCGAGTGTGGAATGGTAGAGAAGTTGTATGAAAATGGTTCGATGAACCCTCTGCCAGTCACTTAAGTGTGAATTACGGAGTAAACATGAAGATGCAGATGCAGATGTGGAACAGTAAAGTTAGAGCACCATATATTGATGTCCTGTCAGAGTATCACACTCAAAGAAAAATATCATTCCAATAATTTTATGTCGCTGCATCAAGCATTCTTAATTAGGTTTTCTCGATCAACCATGACACCACCACCTTTTCATGTGCGTCTCCACTTTCGATTCCTGCGCCCTCCTACGACAGTCCATACCCGCATCGATCCCTCAATATTTTCGGCTCGGTCGAACAAGTCCGTTACTAGGTGCCAGCCCTCCGTACTTAGTCATTTATAAGTAAACTTATCTCTTAAAAATTAAAGAACCTTGACTAATGTTTTACTGAATTTAAATCGAATGTGAAGAAATATGGCAAAAGTCGAGAACGCAAGACACAGCAAAAACTAAAACACGAATAGTCACTTACCGACAGTCCTCTTTCCATTATTATAGTACAACCTCGCAACTTCCTGAAATGTATGTGACAGGAACGTTCGAAATTTTCCAATTTGGTAAGCACAAGTGATACTTTGATAGGGAGTGATCTGAACGGTGACATCACAGATACCACAGTATCCGGAGTAGTTGATGATGAAATACTTACCTATAAGCGTCTGAGGAGACTTACATCAGCCACGTGTCCGTTTGACAAGAGTTCCCAGTAATGACTCAGAGATATTTGTTACTCGATGAGGTTGGTCAATCAGCAGGTAGAACTCAGAACATTTGTCAACCTGATCAGCTCCGAGTGAATAATTCGATGTAGGAGCAAATTATGTATCAATACGCCTGTATAAGTGCAGTATACATATAGAGTATCTGAACTGCAGAAACCAGATCAGCTAAAGTTTCTCGCAGAAATACAGGGAAGACTGCCCGTTTAAGTTAAAATGAGCAACTCTGTACACAGAAGTTACTTCATATAATGGAACCCCTTACATATAAGACGTTTATACTGTCCGATACCGTTCGGGACACTTCCATCCCCCCGTGGGTACACTCTACATGCGTGTTTTTGGGTGTGTGTGTTTCGTTTTTCTTTCGTGGTCGTCAGTCTTCCGACTGGTTTGATGCAACCCACCACGTTTACCTCTGTTTCCTTACTTCTTCACCTCACTTACACCCTACACACTCAATTATTTGATTGAATATTCCGTTTTCTGTCATCCCTTTCAGAATTTACTCTTTATAGCTTCCTCTAGTAGCATGGAACTTATTCCCTGATATCCTAAAACATGTCATATCATCCTGTCCTTTCTTTTTGTCAATAGTTCTCACATATTTATTGTCTCTATGTTTCTGCGAGGGACGTTCTCAATTTCTAACTTACCAGTTTACCTAACTTTTAACATATATTTTGTTTACTATCGCAGATAAAACGCTTCCTTCTTGTCTCTGGTTTCCCACCGTCTACGACACGTTTCC
Organism: Schistocerca nitens; assembly: GCF_023898315.1. Lineage (NCBI taxonomy): Eukaryota > Metazoa > Arthropoda > Insecta > Orthoptera > Acrididae > Schistocerca > Schistocerca nitens. Next base: position 253,891,315 of record NC_064622.1, read on the forward strand.
GCGCTATGCTGTTTTCCAGAATACACGTTACACACTTTAATGACAGTATTTGATATTTTTTTGTCCCCACTGCACACCCTACGACATGCAGGAAGGTACGAAAGTGACGCACATGTGGATTGTAGCGTGCAAGACCTACTGTCCGCAGCCGTTGAAATCACTGTGTCTACGCCTCCGCGAAAATTACTGTTTGGAAGATGTTTTAATAAGAGGTAGTAGTCGATAGTACGAAACTACGAAATGTTGTAGTCGGTTTTAAATTTCCAAATATGTTAGTTAAAGTTAGTTACATTTCCTCCATTCCATCAAGAGGAAAAAGCTCATCACCTCAGTGAGTACTACTGGCAATGAATGAAAGACTAAAGTCCGCAAGGGCTATGGTTTTTGTGAGATCCTAATAATTGTAAAGAAGATTTATCATGAAATATTTAATAATAGAAGATTTTGTTTTATCAAGGTTCTATTGCACCCACATAAGAATCCCACCGTCCGTTATGAGGGAAATGTGAATGTCGGTCTGGTGCTTTATGTTATGACAACTTCGAGCAGAAGCGCATCAAATATTTGGTAGTAGATGTATAAATTTTATTCAGTTTGATACTCATTACCAACACCAGCTTCAGGTGTGCACACATGTGTACAAATACGTTGTTGTGTTCGTTGAGACATGTAACCAGTTATGCTCCAAATGTCATCTTTAGCAATCCTTGATACGCATGAAACACGTGCTGTATGCATTCATGAGGCATGCCATCTGGAAGATGGCATGAACGTATACGGCTTATGATTGCACCCGACAGGCTATAATATCGAAAAATCAGGGGACTTGGCAGTTCACTCATAGATCCCCCCATTTCTCAAGGTGTTTGCGATGTGAACTGCATTGTGTGGTCTTGCATTATACTGCCGGGTTAGTAACCTGGACATAGAGAATAAGCCAAGTTTAATATGCCTGCCACATACTGGAGATAACTGCGCCTCACTTCAGCAATTTCCAAATTAATCAAGTTGTATGTATAAGATACACACGTTATGATGATGATATAGGTCTTTAGAAAGTCAGCTACTCATAATCTTTTACAAGATCGTCTGCAGATACGTTGGCGTCGATGTGATCGCCACAAAAGGAATCAAGACACATTGCTACACATTGCACATTGCTTCTCAACTTAATATTTGACACTGTCTCTGTACCACGCTAGTCATTTCACTCAGACTGTACACCACACTAAAGTCAGAGGTAAACGCCTCATATCAACTCGATGTATCAGTCTATCTTCCAGAAATCTGTTCCCTGCGGCTGTAATTTCTGACAGAAAAAAATGGTTCAAATGGCTCTGAGCACTATGGGACTTTACTTCTGAGGTCATCAGTCCTCTAGAACTTAGAACTACTTAAACCTAACTAACCTAAGGATATCACACACATCCACGCCCGAAGCAGGATTCGAACCTGCGACCGCAGTGGTCGCGCGGTTCCAGACTGTAGCGACTAGAACCGATTTCTGACAGAATTTCAACGATTTTCATGCGAATATTCGACAGTGCTAGTCGAAAAAGCCTTCGATCTTTTTATCTTCTTGGTATGGGCTACTTACATTCTAAGGAGTTTTGGAAATACAGTTACATAGAAAGACTGGACCCCAGTATGGTTTAACAGCATCCACCATTTAATTTCACACACAACGTAGATTTATTATAATCAGAAAACAACCAATTTAGTTAAACAATTAGTCAGTTAAGGGTATTTTAAGCCATCAGTTAATCCTGAATTGGTTTTATCAATCTCGAAACGATGCAATGTGATTAATTAATATTATCAGACCAAGAGCCAGGTTGGTTAATTATTAGAACAAATTATGGATTAAAATTTCTTTATTTCACTTAAAAAATCAAATTCATTTACCACGGGGAACCAGCCCCAAAAGCACAACTAGACAAATAAAAAGTTTAAACCCTTTAAGAGAAGTAACTGGATCAAATTTACAAGACTAATTAAAATTTGACCAACAATATGGCTTTAGTGAAATGTGAGATAGAACTATTATCAAGGAAAAACTAGGTGCATAAACCTTTTAATACAAGAAAGTTAAGCAGTACAGTAAGTAACTTCGTGGAAAATAAAAAGTAGAATTTTAATTATTACAATAAATATTAAAGGCCCCAGTCCAGTTTCAAGCCACCATAAAGAAAACCTTAACTTTGCCTTTTAGTTGCGTGGACAGGTTACAACAGGCACAATATACAGATGGAACCCTTGGGATGACCACACACAACAGTCTCTGTCGCCCTATGTCTAGATATCCCTTGCGGATCGGAGGCGTACGGACTGCGTAGCACTGCTATCTCAGCGGTGCAAGCATGAACGATTAACACAAGAGGTGCAAGTAAAACTCTCGTTAACTGTACAGAGAAGTAGGCCAGATTTCTACTACAGTTTAATTATTAAATTTTTGTTAACAAAATCTTGCACCAGGCTAGTATGCTTGTGACAGTCGCCCGAAATACCAGGAGCTTACTATCTTGAAGCCTCAATAAGATGAATGAGCTCAAAAACGCAAATGTGTTGACTAGACTGCACAAGAAATTTACAGAAATTTTAAATACGTATATAATTTGCAATAACATGTTAACTAGGTTACAGATATACGTCACCAAGACCTATAACACTGCGTAGGATGTTGCACGTAAAATTCCAAAATTAATAACAAGGCATATCAAGCTTCAATATCTTACATCTTACCCCAGTTCCAGCAGTGAACCCACGAATAAATAGCAGATAAGATACACGCAGCAGAATAATTTTCCACTAACGCAATCGTAGTTTAAACTTAGAAGTCCATATGTTCATTACTACAACATACCACGATTCCTACCAATCTTAATACAAATAAATACACGAATTTAAAACAAATTGCTCACACGTAACCGTAACCATGTAACACTGAGCTTAGCCTGACCCAAACTAGATGTTCTCACTCTTTTAAAGTGTAGTCTCAAGCGAGCCCTCAGCAACGCTGGCAATACTCATGCAGCGTGAAGCAATTACAATACGTAGAGTGACTTCGGGACGGTGATACTTTCGCTTGCAAAAGAGCGACATTTTTCTCCGCAAATATAGCTTTAATGGACAAACGTATGTCTCCAAAATCTGTTCCGTAAGTTGGCCAGCGTGCAATCAAAATACGAAACGACCATCAGGATAGCCACCACTGCGTAATGCTGCCTGGCCGGACAGCCCGAGGAGGTATCACGGGTGTGCAACGTGCCCCATATGACAGACTTCCCTATAAGCGGCTTAGCCAGGCTCGGTGACCTCACCTCATTGCCGCTACACCAACCTCTTTCGATTCACTCGCCTTCAGTCCCGGAACATCACAACGCCACACCAAATAATCTTGAACCAAGCTACGCAAAAACAGCGACGGATCCGCTCGAGACAAACTGCCATGGCTCATGGGGTATTCCTTCTCGAAGAAATCACGCCTTCTTTTCTTTTCAAACTATCTTGCATCCATTTCTATACCACTCATTCCTGTAATCATTGCACTACATTCAACTGGATCTGTACCATGTGTCGGTATTATGCACCTAAATCTCTCAAGTACCCACCTTGGCATGATAGCATCTCACAGTTCGCCTTCAGTTCTGCCTCTTCCATGTCAACTAGCAACTTCATCCCTATCGAAATATTATATTCAGATTTCCTCCAACGCGAGGTGGCGGCGCTCTTCGTGTGTGGTGAGCGGCTCCTGCTAAATGTTGTGCAGGAAATCGACAGATTCATCCAAGGCTCTGTAATGGTGTGGGGAGACATCAGAATTGACGCCGTACGGATCTTGCCTTTATCCACGGTCGCCTTACCGCCAGCCATTACACTGAACAGATTCTGTGGGATCATGGTGTGGCTCCTTCATACCGAGGTGGCAATGAATTGCTTCCCATCCCCGGTATTGCCAGGGCTCTTGTGGTCGACGTCACCAGGGATGTCTTGCGAAGCCTGAACACTGAAATACCGGAAGGTCACCGGCGAGTCCCGACTTGAACCCCATTGACCATGTGTAGGACTTGCTTGACAGATGTTCTCGTGGTCGTCCTGTTCCATAACAGACTCTCCAAGAACTCTCAATGGCTTTCATTGAAGAATGATAATGGATAACACATGGTGATCTCCCCAAACTTATATGGAGCAAGCGATGAAGGTGTCAGGCGAAGATAAGCGTCACGGAGGGCATACAAGTTACTGAAGCTCTCAAAGTCCAGTGAAAATCACCCAGGATGAGGAGACGAATTATTGTTTCAACTTTGTTATGTAAACGAACGATGATGTGCTCATGTTTTGTTGTGGGCCACAATAGCGAAAATTAAAGGTCTAACTTGGTAACATGACCAGTCCTCATTTATTGCTCAGTAGAATATGGCAGACGCCCAAAGTCATGTACCTCTAATTCTTTCAAGCAGTGTATTTGAAAGTAATCCAGAGGATGGAACTGCTTCGAGAAGGAAGATTTTCCGTCTCCACGACAGAATATTTCATCCTAGATTAGATGCAGTGAAGTATGGCGTGCGAACGGCGGGCTACAAAGGGTGAATAGAGGTCAAAATAGCTAAGAGGCAGATGGATGGAGAATGGCCACCGAAAGGTAAGGTTCCAGGCCCTAAATACCCATGTTGCAAACCGACCAGAAATTTTCTATCCAAGGGAGATATTTTATTAGTATTTTGGGCCAAATATTGCATCAATGGGGAAAGTAGGAACAAGATTCATCTGGTTCCAGGATTGCTTGTCGCAATGTATTTAAATGAAAACAAAGATTAAAGAACTGCATTTTAGTGCTTTGACATACATACAACTCAAGCCACCTTATGGTGAGTAGCGGAGGGTGTCTTGTACCATCGTTTGACACTCCCGTTCGTCTTGCACTCGCCACTAGAGTGGGTGCCTCCTTATTAGCTCCAGTTTTACTTGTCATCGTGGTTCAAACATGAAATGTACATTGGAGGTTTTCTACATTTTCTGAACTGTGTTTCACGAAAAGAACGTCGTCATCCCTCCACTGATTCCCATTTGATTTCACGAACCGTCTCCATAATATTCGCTTGTTGATCGAACCCGTCAGTGACAAACCTGCCAGCCCGTCTCTGAACTGCTTCATCGCTTCCTTTAATCAGACTTAGTGCGGATCCCAACATTCAAGCAATATTTAATGATGGGTCGTACTAGCTTTCTATACGCGACTTCCATCGCAGACGAGACACACTCTCCAAAAATTCTCCCAAATAAACCGCAGTCGACCGTTCACCTTCCCCGCTACGGCCCTTTTGTGCCAGTTCCATTTCATATCTCTTAGCAACGTTACGCCTAAATATGTAATGGACGTGACTGTGTCAGACAGCACACTACTAAGGTGTTGGTTGAATATTACGGGATTGTTTCTCCCACTCATCTGCATTAACTTATATTTTTATACATTTAGAACAAGCTGCCAATCATAACACAGACTACAAGTTTTGTCTAAATCATCTCGTATCCTGTTGCAGTCACTTAATGACGACACCTTCCTGCACATTACAGCTCATCTGCAAACAGGAGCAGATTGCAGCTCACCCTGTCCATCAGTTCACTTATGTATATAGAACTTCCCTGTGTCAGTCCTGACGAATCCATTGTCTCTTATGAAAACTGGTTGCCCAGCGCAACGTATTGGATTCTACTGCTTAAGAAGTCCTTGAGCCACACACTTATCTGGGAACCTATTCCGTACGCTCGTACCTTCGTTAACAGTCTGCAGCGTGGCCCCTGTCAAAGCTTGCTGATTTGTTGACAGAATCTATTCTGTCTGTTCGAACTGAGAACATGATCCAGAATTTTGTAGCAAACCCATGTTCAGAATATTGGTCTGTAACTTTGCGGGTCCGTTCTTTTACTCTTCCTACGTATAGGAGTCACTTGTGGTTTTCTCCAGTCGCTTTTGACTTTGCTCTGTGCGAGAGGGAAGGGATAAATGTAAGCTAAGTAAGTGGCCAACACCTCAGAGTAAACCGTCAAGACCTGGCGACTTATTTTTTTAACGCTTTCAGTTGCTTCTCTGCGTCACGGATACCAATTACTATGTTCTCCACAAGGGAGTCTGTGGGATAATCAAACGACTATATATTTGTACAAGCCTCCTACGTGAATGATTTCTTAAACTTGAAATTTAAAACTTCAGCTATGCTACTGCTGTCTTTGGTTGCCACACCAGATTAGTCGACGAGTGACTACATAGAAGCCGTGACCCGCTTAGCGATTTTACGTAGAACTCTCATTTTCTCGGGTTCTCGTCTTCTTGCTACGATATGACTGTGGTAGCTACTGTCTGCTTCGTGCATATATCTGTTTACAGACGCTCGAATTCCTGTTAACTATTGCCTGGCGCCCTTTGACAATTGTTTTTCGAGGCGAGGGTGGGTCTGTCCTTTTTTATTCACGTTGGGTCTTTTCCGTCCATAATCCATTTACTCGGCACGTACTTCTGCAGAGCGCGATTTATAACCCGCTTAAATTTTGCTCATAACTTTTCTACGTCCATCATATTCGAACTAAATGAAGTCAGTTCACTGTTTCAGTAGATGCTAACAACTGTTTATCTGCTCTTCCTAGCAAAAGTACTCTCATAACCTTTCTGGTGGATTTATTTACTTTAGTAACCATTTTCGTTACGGTGATGACTGTACTGTCATCGTCGATAAGACCACGGCTGTTAGTAGTTACATGATATAAGATATTTCTGTTGCTTGTGGGCTCGCGAAATAGTTGCTCAAGACAGTTTTGGAAAACGCGTTCAAAAGTAATTCACAAGACTGCCTGACCATCCCACCTGCTACATACTCTGTAGATTAAAGTCGTCTCAAATTGCCATTACATTATGTGCGTATTTATGCGCTGCTGAGCGTAGACACTCTATGAATGATTCTGAAACTGTCACGGCGGAATCGGACGGCCGGCAAAAAATCCGATAGTTAACTTGTGCTCACCTAGATCTGTGATACGCGTCCAGAAAACTTCATCAATCACACTCGATATCGACCACGACAGATAATGTTTTTGTCGTCTGCAATTTAAAATCTCTCTCTTATGACATCCATCTTTCCGATTTACTGTCCATTACCCGCACTTTCTTTACACAAAATCTTTCATTATGAGGGGTGTTGAATAAATTAGATTCCTGCTTCCGTCGCCTGATACTTGGGCATCATGAACGTTCTGTAATATTCGGTTCGTTGGCCAACGATATACGGTACCATGAAAAGTTCTGCATCTTGAATGGGCTCATGTAAAGTCGTACAACCTATTCTTGTGATGCGTCCAATTAAATACAGATATTTTGTATACCGGCAAACGCACTTTCGGATATCACGTGTGTAAACATACGTGACGACAAGGAGAACGTCGTATTCGTTGAGGCTCCCTATCATTATACCTCAGAGAAGAGAGTTTGAAACTTGAAGACCTGATAACATAGTGATAAACTGGAAATATTTGTGTACTGCAAGTGCTGCTTCAGCATTATTTCAAATATGACATAGTTACATCTCGTTTACCTCGACATTCGCAACTAATTCCAGCAGTCGACTGCTTCTTTCGAAAGTGTGATGAGAAAAAATAAAATAAATAATGAAAGTTTTTCCCAGAAAACTACTCTAGTATCTCAATCTCTCGGCTGTACACCCACATCAAAGAAGCTGAGTCCCGCCAGTCCTCCTGACTTTCGCATTTCGATTTACTTCTTCCGCTATCAGCCTCTCGAAACGATTTATGCCGTCTACAGATTCCTGTCCAACCACTGAAATCTCTGCATATCTAAAACCCTTGTAAGCGATGACAGCCTCAAAAAGATTATCACTCTACTGTTGCTGTCAGTATCAAGTTAACAACGAGTTGAGGACTACCCAGAGATTTCACTGATTTATTTTCTCTTTGGTAAACTTGCTTGTTGGAAGTATTCCCTTACATAATGATTTTTGTGCCAAATCACTTCGAGTGTCTCCATTTGATCTTTCAGGAAAAGAGCATCCTGTTCAACTCTCATTCTAGCTCATACTACGTTTCATTCCCACGTAATAATGTTGTTCTAATTTAGAATAGCATCAGAAACTTCTCACTCAATTTCATGTCAATAATGTTACCAGACCACCACCTTACACAGAAATGGTTGACACACTACTCAAGCTACGGTAATTTTTTGCAGTTTATCGCATATAGCACTGTTCTTTCGCATAGGATATGCCAGGAGAACGTCTTTTGCAATTTTGATTTTTTGTAAGACACGAGGGCGGAAAAGCAAACACAGTCGAACGTGGGGAACTATAGTGTAAAGGAGAATTAGTATATTTCCTTAATAGTAAAAGTGTGAACGCAGCTTACTGACATTGCCTGACACTGTACTAGACAGGTCTCTGCTACTAACTCAGCTGCTTGTGAAAAACAAGGTCGACTATAAATCGATAGTCGAAAACGTAACAGAGAGTGAATGACGACTAGAAGTAATGTGATATTTAATCAGTGCTGATGGACATGTGCTTGAATCTTCTTACACAAAAACACGTAAGCTATCGTAATATGAAAATTGAAGTCCAGAAAACATGGTAGCAGCTTTAACCGAGAGTTAGCACAGTTCTGTGGTTTCAGTAACGAAACATAGCTAAAAGTCTAACGGCCATTACCAAGTGACGTGTTTGCCACGACCCGCCCTCCCCCCCCCCCCCCCCCACACACACACACACTTACGCTTGCACCTGCTGTAGAGGTCAAGACAATAAGGTGGAAAATTTGGAAGAATTCTTCCGTCTGGGAAGCAGTATTATAATCGGCGAATCGACGACGATGTAAGACGTACAGTTTCCCGGACGCTGAGAGGCTCCGTCACTGCAGTAGCTCTACTGGCATTAGATACTGCTGTGGAAAGGAAGAAGAAATGTATGAATCATCCTCATAAAAATGTTAAAGACAAAGTGCACAAGTAAAGTAGGAAATTAAGGTGCATTGAAAATAAACACTATGGAAAAAAATGGAAGACGCATTCCAGAAGAAGGGACAGGTCAGTGAGATATTTGCTACGACATACTGAAATAGGTTAATCGTAGGCTGGATGGAACAGCAAGGGAACTGTGGTTTGTTTCGGATTCAGTAGTCTACGGACTGATTCTATGTGGCCCGACATGAATTCAGAACTTGCGACAACCCTTCACCTCAGCGTAACACTTACACGCTAAGACTTCAGTTTTTTGCTAGATGTAGGGTAAGGACGGCTGTGGTGACAAAGGTGGGGGAAGATACTACTTCGATTTATTCTCTTGGAGCTTGCTGCAGCGTAGCCGTGAACATTTAAAACAATTCAAAGAAACTTCATTGGTTTTGGCGACGATTTTCGTGGAGCTAATTGTGCGGACTCCTCTGAAGTGAAATATTTTGTGTTTTCTCTACGTCCGATGTCAGGTAAGCGACAAACTCATTTTCATGTACAGTACTAAAAATATATATTCTGGTAGTTAAGAGCTACAGTTATGGTAAAATGTTATATTTTAGCCTTAGAAATCCTACAGGACAAAAAATCAAATTTACACTCATGTACAATATGGGTATTACCAAAATTTTAAGTACATGCCAAAAACAGAGGAAATATCGTTTCAAGACTTACGTACCACATAGTCAACATAGTGTTTCCAAAAATATAAAAAGAACGTTAAAATTATGTACGTATTAAGAAGTGCAAATGAACAGTTACAGCGCAGGCAAGTCTATTCCTCCCGCTGCCGTAAGGAATTTTCGGGAATGAGGAGCCCTATCAGGATATAGGAAACCATTTGTATTTCTCACAGTATTCTCCAACTATTAAAAATAAAACTGATACAATAACAGTACAAGTTAATAAAAAAATTAGTATTTTTAAAATTTTTCTCAACTAAAGTTAAATGCTTAAAATCACTGAACAGTATAACACAGCAGAACCACATACGGCGCGTACGACAAAGTTGTGTGCCATGTTGGTACGTAAAAAAATCATTAAATATGAACCACAGTTTCAGTATTAAAAGAAAAAATAGGAGGACATTTGAAAAAATCTTCGTTACTTCCAACCTTCTACAGACTTAAAGACTTTACCATAAAAACATTACAGGTTATATGAAGGTAACAGAATATCTTTTTCTGCCATGTCCCAGTTAAAAACAGACGTTAAAACACAAAGTTGTCCTTTACAAAGCAAAAAAAAAAAATGTACTTGGCATCCTGGTGGAAAACTTAGCATATACACAATAATGGAGGTGTGAGGTGGGAGTGGATTGTAGAGGGAGGGAAGGGGTAGGGGAGAAGAGATAATGGGGAGGATGGAGGGCTGGGATACGGACGAGGGGGGTGGAGCATGAAGATGAAGGAGCACAAAAAGGGGGTTATGTGTGCAGGATGGCAAGAATATAAATACACTCCTGGAAATGGAAAACAGAACATATTGACACCGGTGTGTCAGACCTACCATACTTGCTCCGGACACTGCGAGAGGGCTGTACAAGCAATGATCACACGCACGGCACAGCGGACACACCAGGAACCGCGGTGTTGGCCGTCGAATGGCGCTAGCTGCGTAGCATTTGTGCACTGCCGCCGTCAGTGTCAGCCAGTTTGCCGTGGCATACGGAGCTCCATCGCAGTCTTTAACACTGGTAGCATGCCGCGACAGCGTGGACGTGAACCGTATGTGCAGTTGACGGACTTTGAGCGAGGGCGTATAGTGGGCATGCGGGAGGCCGGGTGGACGTACCGCCGAATTGCTCAACACGTGGGGCGTGAGGTCTCCACAGTACGTCGATGTTTTCGCCAGTGGTCGGCGGAAGGTGCACGTGCCCGTCGACCTGGGACCGGACCGCAGCGACGCACGGATGCACGCCAAGACCGTAGGATCCTACGCAGTGCCGTAGGGGACCGCACCGCCACTTCCCAGCAAATTAGGGACACTGTTGCTCCTGGGGTATCGGCGAGGACCATTCGCAACCGTCTCCATGAAGCTGGGCTACGGTCCCGCACACCGTTAGGCCGTCTTCCGCTCACGCCCCAACATCGTGCAGCCCGCCTCCAGTGGTGTCGCGACAGGCGTGAATGGAGGGACGAATGGAGACGTGTTGTCTTCAGCGATGAGAGTCGCTTCTGCCTTGGTGCCAATGATGGTCGTATGCGTGTTTGGCGCCGTGCAGGTGAGCGCCACAATCAGGACTGCATACGACCGAGGCACACAGGGCCAACACCCGGCATCATGGTGTGGGGAGCGATCTCCTACACTGGCCGTACACCACTGGTGATCGTCGAGGGGACACTGAATAGTGCACGGTACATCCAAACCGTCATCGAACCCATCGTTCTACCATTCCTAGACCGGCAAGGGAACTTGCTGTTCCAACAGGACAATGCACGTCCGCATGTATCCCGTGCCACCCAACGTGCTCTAGAAGGTGTAAGTCAACTACCCTGGCCAGCAAGATCTCCGGATCTGTCCCCCATTGAGCATGTTTGGGACTGGATGAAGCGTCGTCTCACGCGGTCTGCACGTCCAGCACGAACGCTGGTCCAACTGAGGCGCCAGGTGGAAATGGCATGGCAAGCCGTTCCACAGGACTACATCCAGCATCTCTACGATCGTCTCCATGGGAGAATAGCAGCCTGCATTGCTGCGAGAGGTGGATATACACTGTACTAGTGCCGACATTGTGCATGCTCTGTTGCCTGTGTCTATGTGCCTGTGGTTCTGTCAGTGTGATCATGTGATGTATCTGACCCCAGGAATGTGTCAATAAAGTTTCCCCTTCCTGGGACAATGAATTCACGGTGTTCTTATTTCAATTTCCAGGAGTGTATTATACGCTGAAGACCCAAAGAAACTGGTCCACCTACCTAATATGGTATAGGGCCCCGGTGAGCACGCGGAAGTGTCGCAACACGACGTGATAAGGACTCGACTAACGTCTGAAGTAGTGCTGGAGGGAATTGACGTCACGAATCCTGCAGAGCTATCCATAATCTGTAAGAGTATGAGGACTGTGGATCTTTTCTGAACAGCACGTTGCAAGGCATAACAAATATGCTCAATAATGTTCATGTATGAGGAGTTTGGTAGCTAACGGAAATGTTAAACTCAGAAAAGTGTTCCTGGGGCCACTCTGCAGCAATTCCGGACGTGTGGAGTGTCGCATTACCATGGTGGCATTGCCCAAGTCCGTCGGAATCCACAATCAACACGAATAGATGCAGGTGATCGGACAGGATGCTTGCGTACGTGTCACCTGTCAGAGTCATATCTAGACGTATCAGGGGTCCCACATCGCTCCAACTGCACTCGCCCCACACCGTTACAGAGCCACCACCATCTTGAACAGGACTCTGATGACATGGAGGCTCCATGGATTCATGGGGTGTCTCCATACGCGTACATATCCATCAGCTCGATACAATGTGAAATGAGACTCGTCCGATCAGGCAACATGTTTCTAGTCACCAACAGTCCAATGTTGGTGCCGACAGGCCAAGGGGAGGCGTAAAGATTTGTGTCGTGCAGTAATCAAGGGTACACGAGCGGACTTTCGGCTCCGAAAGCCCATATATATGATGTTTCGTTGAATGATTAGCACGCTGACACATGTTGATGGCCTAACATTGACATCTGCAGCAATTTGTCTAAGGGTTGAACATGTGCGTTGAATGATTCTCTGTAGTCGTCGTTGGTCCCGTTTTTGCAGGATCTTTTTCCGGCCGGAGCCATGTCCGAGATTTGATGTTTTACCGGATTCCTGAGATTCACTGTACACTCGTGAAATGGTCGTGTTGGGAAAATCCGCACTTCGTCGCTACCTCAGAGATGCTGTGTCCCACCGCTCGTGCGCCTACTACATCACCTTCAAATGCACTTAAATCTTGATAACCTGCCATTGTAGCAGCAGTAAGTGATCTAACAAATGCACTAGACACTTGTCTTATCTATGCGTTGCCAACCGTAGCGCCGTTTTCTGCCTGTTTACATATCTTTGTATTTGAATACGCATGTCTATACCGGTTTCTCTGTCGTTTAAGTGTATTATCAGTACTAGTGAAACAAACTTACTGAAATTGGAGCGGAAACGACCATTTGCCATTTTTGCAATCATGTAAATAACAACTACCATAGACTAACGAATTCATCAGGAAAACCTTTCACATATGTTGCCCAGGAGCAATCGTACAGGTAAAATATGCTAACAAAAAAAATTTAACATAACTGAGTGGTGAAGACCTTATAATCAACCAGTAAACCAAGCTTCATGATATACTGCTCACATACTACTACATATGCGGCACAAAGCCACAACAAGCACAGAAACCTTATTATCCAATGAGCTGCAACCTATAGGGAACAAAGACAGTAGTGCGTACTGAAATTAAAATCTGTATTCTTCTGTATGCCGGCAGTGGAATACAATAATGACAGGGATCACATAACAAACCAATGATAATTGCAAGAACCAAAGTAAAGGCCATAGAATATGCAGTGTATTTGTATAAAATAGTGAAAGTATAGTGGGGGGGGGGGGGGGAAGGTGGAAAGGAACAAGTTGCGGTAGGTAGTTACATGGATGAAAACGCCGGGAACTGAACTCAGTACACGCAAAGAGCATGGAGCACAAAATGTCACTATGAGAATATCAGAAAAGGAAAGGTGCGGAAGGAGTGGGGAGGAGAAGGAGGGGGTATAAACCGCGTGTACAGGAGTTTGTGGTCGAGGGGTTGGCGGAAATGAGAACTGGATTGGTTGTAGAGGAAGAGAGTATGAACTATACGTCATTTTAAGCGAAGACCATCGAAGCCGGAAATCGACTTGTTCGTGCAAAACTCTATTCAGATCCTTTATTCTTACCTTAAAAACATCAAGTTCCTCCAAAATATCCACCTGCACATCTTTCTATGCGTGATGCAGGATCTTAAGTGTGTTACCTGTAATATCAACCCTATAATCCTCATTCTTTAAATGCTGTCCAAACGCTGTCCTACTAGGAGGAACCACTTGTTCGTTAAAACGTGTGAGATAAGTCTTCTACCCGTTCGTCCAGTACAAAGTGATTCACAGGATCCGCATTGTCACTTTGCTAGAAGACAACGGAACTGATATCACAAGGGTATTTAGTAAAGTTAAGTATACCAAGGCATTAGTCTATTAACAACTTCGTGAAAACCTATTTTCTCTTATTACAGGTGTATGTTAAGATGTCATCAAATTATTTAAGAAAATCACTACAACGATCATGGCATTCCCAAGCTACCTAACAGGCATTGGATGCTGTAAGAAAAGAAACGATGCAGTTTTCCACTGCTGTCAGACTACTCAGCGTAGAAGAACTCCGTTATAAAACGCACAGTTATTTTTTATTGAAGCAATCGATTTCGGTCCAACATCAATCAGACCATCGTCGGATCTCCTATACCAGAAGGAAAAGATGTAGCGAACACATATTAACCCTGACAATATCTAAACATTTTCCATAACTCGCATTATCAAAAAAAATTTCATTTAGTGTTGAACCTGAAGATATATTTTTGCTCACTTTTAGCAACATCAACACCCTTTAAATAAGGAGGACTGAGTGGAATAGCTTTATATCCGTCACAGAGGAAAATTTATAAAAGGCAAATTTTATTCGTTGTTGCTGACTTTTACTCTCGACATACTTTTTAGAAATATGCTAATATTTAAGCAAGGCCCTGAATCAGAAAATACTAGATATGATATTAATTAGGAAAAATTACGTCGGTTACTGAGTCAAAATTTAGAGTTACATTTAACTGAGAAACTTAAAACATATAGGAGATCTGGTAGTAGAAAGCGTTAAAAAAATAAACAGTTTTCTAAAAATTTTAAAATATAAAGTAACTGACTTGAATATAATATTTTCAAAAAGTACCCTCGTCCCTCCTTTGTATTGCTAGGTTTAATACGAGAGAGTGCTTACAAAAGCAGCTCAGATATTCATTCTCACAGTTACTATATCAAACGTAGCTTGTAAACTGTTTCATTCCTATTATTAACTGTCTATGCGTAACATTTATGTGCTGACAAAATCAGACACGGTTATATGCGCCCCGCTATCACAATCGGCTCTGAATAGGCCCTAGACTTTACGATGGAAGCCCTAAATATTCCAGAGATGTAATGATTACAAATTTAGTCGAGCTGTCAACATATCACAGATGACAATACCGCTCATAATTCGATTAACGATTGCCTGCATCACACATTACATTACTATTTGGTCACTAGTAGACCAGTTATGTTTTAAGGTCGCCAAATACCATCACAAAATTAATCAAAATATCCACGGGTGTGCTGCCGTACACCCGTGGATATTTTGATTATCAAATACGCCGGGAGAAACTCAAGAATCACATAACAAAATTAGTTTGGAACATAGTTATAAAAATACTCATAAAACAGAATATGCAAATCTTTGTCGAAGTTTTTAGTAATACTGTAAAACGTCCCTTAAAAAATCTGAAACAACCCAAGTGTATCTGAGTTGTACAAATGCAGTACTCTATCTTTACAATTTAATAAATGCAAAGAAGTATGTGTTCTGCTCGTAACGCATTGCCATAACACTATCACTAAACAGCTACAACAAAGCAATTCAACTACACAATCTGCCGAGGTCAGACTACAGACTGTGTCTATGGAGCTCCACATTTAGCAACACCTGCCGCAAAGTACATTATTAATTCATACTGTGCAGCTAGGCGCTAACGGCAGAACATTCCGATGAAGAACTCAGTAAAAGGGTTGAAATGTCTATCGAGTAAAAAAAAAAACTGGTAAAGAACATGATGCGGTCTAACAACCTTCAGTCATTTACCTTTCTATCACATGTACTCGGACAATGCAGACAAAATCGTGCGGTAGAGCAGTAGGATGAGACATGAAATTTGATAGAACTCATCAGAGCAGAGCAATGAGGAATTCAGAGCCCAAAGACAGTGGCCGTCAGAAGACTGTAGCGAATACCTTCTTGATATGCCTACAAGAAGAGAACTCACTTCCTCCTACTCTGCGGCCAGTTATAGTGTCATATTATTAGCACGTTTTTACTAGGTCGCTTTCCTGTCTGTATGTTCAGTAAAAATTTTGCAATTGCTTTTAAACTAACTTCTCTATGAGCTAGACACCAGAAATTTTAAATATACCTCAGTACTGACTGACAATGCAAAATTATCTCCCTTTCTTGCCACTCTGTTCGGCAAGGGTGGGGGGAGGGGTGATAAGGTTGGTAACACTTGACTTTTCGGCTGCCATGCAGGACCGATGGGTTGTGTAGTGCAGTATCGGAATGTTTTCTAGGTGGTATGCAAGTAGATAAACACTGTTGAGCAAAGAGAGTGGAAAGAGGAGAAGAACACAAGAAGGTGACGAGGAGATGTTTGCAATATGTGTGACAGGCGCTTAAACAGACGAAGTCGTGGATAAATAGCTAATACGTGCTTGTGAATTTTTAAAAGGTGTGACAGTACTTGTAAAATTTATAACGAGAAACAGTGGGCTACATGCAACAGGGAATAATTATGAAGTGAACTACTCATGCATTTGTTATGTGTGGCATGTACACCACGTTTTTTGTTATAATTTTTACAAGTGTTGTAATAACTATTAAGAATTCACAAGCAGAGATTTTCAGGACTATCTGTATGGCATTAAAAATATGTACAGGGTTAAGAGAAATTATTTAATATCTCTTACTCCAGTTTCAAAACATTTTACATTAAAATTTATTTTTATTTAAATTATTATTAGTAGTTTCTCAGATGGTACAACTGTGTAGCAGCAGTCATGTAGCAAAATTACCACCGACTGAGGATCTGTGCCGCTAAAATCTTCGAAGTCTTTTTCCATTGATGGCAAAGATATGAAGGAAGACAAGGCAACAGAAAAAGGATGTGGTGGCCAACTTACAGTATCCTGAAAAGTTTTTTTTATCATTCAGCGATCATGACAGCCACTAAAGGCATCACAAGAAGTCAGGATTACTACTATCGCACATGATTATGATCTAAAGAGCAGTTCTTTGGTAACACATTTAGCGGCAGATAACTTTTGTCCAGTGAAACTTACTGCACGTCGGAGTGAGAGCAAGTTATGTTACTGTTAAACTATCTTTCGTCTTCCTGTAGGTCAGTCTTTGCCTCTGCACAGTCTGAAGAATTCTTAGTTGAAGTGTGGTAGGTGATGGAGTAGACAGTACTGCTGTGTTTACTTGTGATTGTGCCTGTTAGGTGAG
Organism: Schistocerca nitens; assembly: GCF_023898315.1. NCBI lineage: Eukaryota > Metazoa > Arthropoda > Insecta > Orthoptera > Acrididae > Schistocerca > Schistocerca nitens. Next base: position 253,908,633 of record NC_064622.1, read on the forward strand.
GAAAGATTTATCGTAAAAGCAAGACAAATATGGTGTATATACGAAGGGCGAAAATAATGTAAATTTTATAATACTTTCCTTCTTTTGTGGGAATGGTTACTGTCAGCTAGTTAACTTTGTTCGCTTGAGCAGAGCTGAGTAAAAGACCAACCCAGTTCCCTGATTCGTACATTAACATATTAAATGATGAGTATTTTAGGTTTTTGTAGAAATTCTCTATTAACATTAAACCCTTTTTAAACCACCGTTCACTTTTGTGACTTCTGAAATTTTCCCGACGTATTTCGTCTTCTAATAATTTCCGGGTATGCAGCCGGATCCCGTCGATAATCTTTTAAATCGTGACAACGGCTTTCAGCTGGATGAAAATTGGAATCCTGTTATTAAAATTATAAAATCACAGCGGAATCGACAACGTCATTCGATACTCAATGACTAGCTGATCTTTTACTTTCACCACCGAGGGCAGCACGTACAACCCGGCCATGCCGCGCATGTTAACAACTGACGCATGCGCTGTAGGATGCCAGTACATTTCGCATGCGCGAGATTCGGCATAAATACCGCGACTGCACCTGGGCTCTTCAGTAGTTGTGTGCTCACCTGACGATGGCCGGACGTCTCTGGGCCGAAATATCGTGGCAGAATGTCGACGGGATCCGGCTACATACCCGGAAATTATTAGAACACCGTTCACTTTGTTAAGCATAGTATTGTTCAGGCCTACGTTATGGGTGAAGATCATGTGAAATTTTACTCTATGTTTTTGAATAGATACTTCATTCTAAAATCGTTGTCGTGAAATATCATTTCATAGGAAAAACCATAGAGGGAGATCAGTTGATGAATACACTATGCATATTCAGAAGGATGTAGGCTATAGTAGTTTCTTGGGGATGAAGAAGCTTGCGCAGGATAGAGTAGCAAGGAGTGCTGCATCAAACCACTTTCTGCACTGAAGACCACAACACCAACAACAACAGCAATAATTACTCTCCCCATTCCACTATTTAAGGGTTTATCATTACACATTACCAGATTGCACCATATTCTGTGATAAAGTCTGAACATTGTTTGGAAATTTTATTTAAAAATAGAAATATATCTTAGCTGCTTCCAGCTTGCTGTTTGCTGTTGTACTTTCGAGAAATCTGCAACAATGTTGTCACGACGCGAGGTAAGTGGAAATTTTTATTAGGGACAGATAACTGTTTTACTTCAGTTTCGTATTTAATATAAACTATATTCAGACAGTTAAATTGAAATTGAGTTCTGTTTTACCAAAGGTTAGCATGTGAGTTTGATTTGGATAACTGTGTGAGGTGAATTTGGATTAAATTTCATACAGAAACGATAGTGGGGACCTCACAAAATGCATGTGTAAGTCCAGCTTCGTGATGGCCACTTTCTATATGGAAAGGATGGATGCAATAAGGCAAATGTAAGTAGCAGATTGGGATAGCCGATCTTTTCCAAGGGAGGTGCTGTACTGCTATCAAACATTGCCAGAAAGTTCCATGTCGCTGGTATATAAGTGAAATGTGGACGATGGGACTGGTTGGTGGGACGTTTGCTACATGTTATCTGTTGGGGAAAAATAGCAACATTCGAGGATAGAAGGCTGTACGTAATCTTTGAGAGAACGTTATGAATCACTTCCGACTTTACGTGTATACACTCATTGCTGGCCCCTTGAGATTTCGCATGCATGTAATTCCTGTAGACACTCAACTTTGTTCTCGTTATGTTCTCCGCTCTTTGTGTTGCACGTATTGTGATTTGCGTTTATAAAGCTTAGCCAAAACCGAAAAATAGCAACAATGGCTGAATAGTAACAACACATACATGCATAAAATAATACAAGTGTATTTGTGGCAAAAGAACTAAGTGAGATTAGAAAAGGGTACTCGTGCAGCTATAACATTTTCGCATCAAGAAAATTTTAGAAATACGACGGAAAGTATATATACAATAATATCTTGCTTGCGTTTGATTCGATCGTTGGAAACAGACTGTGGACTATAATGGACAAGGCAGGGACCCAGTGCACCTTATGCATGAAATTAGAAGAATATATAAAGATACCAAAATAATCATTAATAACCGCACTTCAAAAATAGGTAAGATAATCATATACTATGTGTCAGACGGGGATGTAGCATGTCACCAAGTGTTTTCCACATCATGTTGAAGAACTCACAAGAAGCTGGAAGAAGAAAGTCCATGAAAAGCTGAAAAGAAACAATCATTGAAATGCAGTGTTTAAGCAGATGAGGTATTACAAAATACAGAGGTATACTTACAACTTTTTGTGTACGAACTTGGAAGAAAACGTTACAGTCTAAAAAATCTGGTATTAAAAAATAGCTATTGCCCACTACGGAAAATTCCCAGTTCGATCTGAGATTGTTACCGAAAGTAAAGTTCTCCAGCAAGTCACAGGTATCAGTGATTTAGGAAGTGAAGTAAGTCTGGAAATAGACAAAGACACAGAAAAGAAAACCACCAAATTTCAACATATAAATTGATCTATAAACAAATCAAACATCAAGTTAGCAAAGCGACGAAACTAAAACTCACGACAGTGTTTGTACTGCTTTTTGGCAGCGAGTTTTGGATTGAAAGTAAAAGGTAGAGAAATGACATACGGTCGGCAGAAACGAGATTTGTGAAAATTGTGAAAGGTTACTCAAGGATGTACCAGATAAAAAATTATTACATTCATGCAGAACTGAAAATTAATAATTTAAATAAGAAGACTGAAAAATACAGGAAAAAATAGGACAACGCCTAAGCGGACGATTAAAGACAGAATTCCAGTCGTAAATAACTACAGGCCGTCAGGTGGGAGGGAATTAGGACTGCCAAGAAAAACATAGAATTAATTATGTAAAGTCGAAAGAGGCATATTGCCTATACCTCGAAGCAGGAAAGAAAAATAAAAGGAAATTAACTTTTATTATTACCGATACCAAAATTCCCATGTATGTTAAACCAATTGAAAACCACGAAACAGCGGAAAATAATGATTTAGGAAATTTGGCAACATGTCGAGCGGCACAGACATACAAGAAAAAAATGCCGTACTATCTACTTCTGTACTTCATCGCTGTTCCTGTTGTTGTTGTTGTTGTTGTGGTCTTCAGTCCTGAAATTGATTTGATGCAGCTCTCCATGCTACTCTACCCTGTGCAAGCTTCTTCATCTCCCAGTACCTACTGCGACCTACATCCTTCTGAATCTGCTTAGTGTATTCATCTTTTGGTCTCCCTCTACGATTTTTACCCTCCATGCTGCCCTCCAATACTAAATTGGTGATCCCTTGATGCCTTAACACATGTCCTACCAACCGATCCCTTCTTCTAGTCAAGTTATGCCTCAAACTGTCCCTGTCAAGAAATAATACTTGTTTTCAACTGAAACATCCGAAAGAATTGCCCGATAATTACACATATGGCGGAAGTGAAGGCATGTGTGAGTGAAATTGATAATTCTGGTTATAAAGTGACGCCTTCTCTTATGCGGCCAGAAAGGTCTCTAATACGGAAAATGGAGTTAATAAAATGAGGCCAAAACAGATACGCCTCGACGTTATTTGCAGATGAAAGGGAACGCAGATGAATGAACAATCTAAAGGAAAAGGAACGGACTTAGTATGATATTTTAAGTGCCATGATACTGGTAGTTGTGTGAAACTAATAGCCATATCCAAGTAATAAAACAGCCTTCTTTGAAGAACTCAGGGTATCACCACCTCACCTGAAATGTTGCCCTTCGCTCGTAACTGTCGTCTTGCATCCACTTGCACATCTGCCTGTCTGTCACCTAGGCTTACGAGCTTACCTGAGGAAACTCCTCTGCTGTCGGTTGGTGTATCAGACTTTCCACCTTGTCAGAGTGTCCAGAAGATAATTTGTATTCAAGTTAACACCAAATGCGTGTGATTGCTTTCCTTTGCCTCTTTGTCAGTGGAGGAAGACAGAATTGAGGCACTGATTGAATGATGCGTACTAGATACATTGGGAAAAAATGTAGCGCTCGTAATGAAGGTGGAGGGCAACGTAGGTGACAGACAACTTGTGACAGACGGCTTCTTGCACACGTGAGTATGAGCGAGAGTAGCTGAACATCAGATACGGAGAGGCTGTTTCGATGTCTTGCAGAAGTACCAGTTGAAACGCCAACATGGGTGGCAATACCTTTCCTCACCAACTGTAAGCGGAATTCCAGAGAAGTTACGCTCCTTGCAAGAGACGCAAAACGTTTCCACAGTGACGTTACTGGTCCTGGGGGCCTTAGATTCGCTCACAAACCTCATTTGGTAACTGAGAAAGCTAATATTAAGTATCGTATGACATAGGAGGTGAGGTGTAGACATGCTTCCCATTTATTCACCTTTAGTAAACTTTTTACGGCCAATATCGCATTAATTAATATTTATTATCGACGACCGGCTGCGACAGTTTAAACTCTCATCTTCTTATCTACGAAAAATTTTTAGTTATAGACTGTATCCCATTTTGAGTTTATCACTTAATCCATGTCATCATTAAGGTGGCGAATAAGCCAATCATCTTTAATAAATGTTAATTAACGCGATCTTGGTTTTAAAAGTTTTTTCGTATTGAATATATATATATCGCTCCTTCGAATTTCGTCTTTTGTATTCAGTTTCGATTGACGATTACAGAAACTAGCCTTAGAAATAAAAAATCTTAGAGATATTCAGACCTTTTATTACCGTTTTTCTTCAGTAACTTTCACACTGTGAAGCAATGCAGAAGAAGCATCCGGTGCGCCTCCGGCGTCCCAAGAATGAGAACCGAGCGAGGTGTTTTGCGCTTATTGTAACAGTTGGAGTTTGAGCGTGAGAGAGGTGGGGACGTTGCTGTTGTGGCTGTACGATTCGGGGTAGGCAATGCCACACGTATTACACTAAGACCACGATACTCGATAATCCGGCAGACCCGATAGTCCAGCAAGCATCAGAAAGACTCTGATAATACTGTCAGACTCCTTCGACAATTATGACAACAGTCCGGCACGGCGTCTCGCCTGCAACAATCGTCCGACCCTCTGAGCGTTTATATTCTCGCGTAGGTCAGCCACTTTCATTGTTAGGCCAGGAGATAACTATGGCATAACTGGACGAAGAAGCTGAGATGAAAAGCGAGTGTACGACGAGTCGACAACTGACCGCTCTGAAATTGTACAGCCGGCCGAAGTGGCCGTGCGGTTAAAGGCGCTGCAGTCTGGAACCGCAAGACCGCTATGGTCGCAGGTTCGAATCCTGCCTCGGGCATGGATGTTTGTGATGTCCTTAGGTTAGTTAGGTTTAACTAGTTCTAAGTTCTAGGGGACTAATGACCTCAGCAGTTGAGTCCCATAGTGCTCAGAGCCATTTTTTTGAAATTGTACGAATACTATATTCTGTATCCACTAAGTGAATTGAGTGCGTTTTCAGCAGAAGAAATTGATAAATGGTTCGAAACTGAAAGACATTTAGTAATTGAAGAAGAGTTTCTGACTGTGGGATGTTACAAAGTGTTCTAAACGCATAGGACGCGTCAGAAACCGAGGGTGACGCAGACGCCTAAAACAAACATCTCCTAGGCTGAAGCTTCGTAAACCTCAAACCCGTCTGTGAATTTCGCTCAGACTACCCAACAATACAATACGTATGCAGTTACGAATCTGGACGTAACATACAATAATTTTTGTCACAAAACAGTTCAATCCAAGAAACAAGTTACCGTTTCTGTGATGCTCCAGAGGATTAAGAAAAAAATTCACGAAACCATTAGTTGCAGACACTTGTCATATATATTGATATCCTCGGCCACGACCGAGTCTTGTGCTGTTCGTAAATACAGTGGTTCCTTCTAAACTGCACCAAATTCTTGGTAATAGTTCTTATTAATTAGCTTGTTCCTGATCTTTTCAAGTAAGTGGTGATCATTTTATTTCGTAAGTGCTGTACAAATATTATTTATGTACATCGAACTTTCCTATAAGTTTGAATCTTAAAATACTCTAATAGAACAGTAAATTATTTGACTTTCAATTCAATTTTGCTTTTACTGAAAACTAATAGATACTTTTAATTTTTTATTTTGTAATCTTCCATAGTGTGTCTTATGAACTACAGTTACTTGTTTGTGTACGTTAAAACTACAGGTTTTACTTATATCTTTTTTCTAAACCAGGTTTTTAGAAATGACATTCATAATCCGGCAAATCTGATAATCTGGCATTCAGAGATCGGTGAAGGTCCCACTGTGTATCTTATATGTTCACTAAATATTTAAATAGCAATGTACCGTGACTCTGCGTGTAGTGCAGAGTAGAATGCGTATACATATATGATGTTGTTTTGCCAAGTGTTTTGTGTAACGTTCTAATCATGCTGTATGAACATTGATAACTACGTGAACTGTATAAATTGGGACATTTGAATCTAACATTTATTACTGCATTTTATTGTAATGTGTGACTTTGTGTACTAGCTCGTTTTCATTTATTAAAAGTTACTGGCAGCTCTGAATTTAAAACGGAATTTCTATTTCGTAGCACTGAGAGCCTTAGCTCACTCGCTAGAAATTTCCTTTACAGTCTCACATCAACACAGCCGAACTCCACGATCTATGAGCTACTTCTGGATCAGTAAAAGACACCAGGTTAGTGGACAATTAGAAGTACTGGTGCACATGAGCACTCTTTGTATTTAAGGGGGGTAAGACGTGAAACGTGCCGACTTGGAGCGGGAGAGGCACCACAGGACATTTTAATTTACACTGTCTACACTTTTACAAATAAATTCATAAAACTTTGTTAGCATGAGCAGGAAGGATTCAGGATTCGCACTCATAGCAGAGGAAGTTCAAAAACATAACAAAACAAATTATTTTACATGTGAAATTTCATCATTTTTCACTTGGTATTGGCTGCATTTGTTGCTGTAGGTACACTTTTCTTCATAAGTAAGAGAGATTCTTCGATGAATTTTGCACAGCATACAAACCAAACTTACAGGTGTATGAAACTCTAGAATTTCCCAAATCTGTTAAAAACTGTGGTAAAAATTGAGGTAATTAACTGTAAAATTCGAGTTTTCTCTAAACACGAAGTTTAAAACTTAGCAGCCCATTAATTTTTCCATAGATTAAATAAATTCTAGAGTTACATACAGCTGTAAATATGGTTTGTAAGCTGTGCAAAATTCATCGAAGAATCTCTCTTACTTATGAAGAAAAGCGTACCTATAGCAACAAATGCAGCCAACAGTAAGTGAAAAAAAAATCATGAAATTTCACATTTAAAAAATATTATTTTTTCGTGTTTTTGAACTTCCACTGCTATGAGTGTGAATCCTGAATCCTTCCTGGTCATGCTGACAAGGTTTTATGAATTCATTTGTAAAAGTATAGACAGTGCAAATTAAAATGTCCTGTGGTGCTTCTCCTTCTCGAAGTCGGCCCGTTTGACGTTCTACCCCCCCTCCCCCCCCCCCCTTAAAGTACAAATTTGAGCTGGTGGGTATATTCTGTAGCAATACAGAGGAGGGAATACTCAGGCCAAAAGGATACTGGATGCACAGAACACTTACTTTTTTTCCCATTTAGTTAGTTCCTGAACAAGTAGTGTTCACAACTGTAGCTTCCTCTGTCGTATTGTTTCCACCGTTCACGGCATCCCTGGTTGGAAATTAAATTATTAATAATTCTACATCTACATCTACAGCTTTATTCCGCAAGACACCTAACAGTGTATGGCAGAGGATACCACTGACCTTCCCCTTTTCCTGTTCCAGTGACATATCGTTCGCAGAAAAGCAATGGTTGGTAAGCCTCCATTTGGGCTTGAATCTCTCTAATTTTATCTTCCTGGTCTTTTCGCAAGCTATACACAAGAAGAAGCAATACTTTGGTTGTTTCTTCCAGGAACATACGCTCTCGAAATTTTAACAGTAGACCATACTGTGCAATCCGACGCCTCTCCTACAGCGTCTGCAACTGGAGTTGGATCAGCATCTCCGCGGAACTGTAGGATATACTAAATAAGTCTGTAATGGAGCGTGCTGCTCTTCGTTGGATCTTCTTTATTTCCTCTATCAATCCAATCTGTTTAAGATCTCAGACTGATGAGCAATATTCAAGTATTGGACAAGTATTGAACAGACAAATATTTTGTAAGGTACTTCTTTTGTTGCTGGACTACACTTGCTCATGAATGACAGTGTGACATTTGCCTTACCTGAGATTAATTTTACACAATCGTACAACTTTAAATCGATCTGTACGTATACTTACGGAAGTAACTGCTTCCAGTGACTGTTTGGCTACTACGTAATCGTACTACAAAGGTTCCTTTCTCTCTGTGTATTCACAGTGCGGTACATTCGTTTATGTTGACGGTCAAGTGCCACCTCCTGCACCAAGCCTGGATCGTCTTCAGGTTTTCCTGCACTTCATTGCAAACTTCTCGAGTTACCGCTTCTCTGTATACAACAGCACTATCCGCAAAACGACACATGAGACTTCCGACGTAACGTACTATGTAATTTATATTTACTGTGAAAGATAATGGTTCTGTAACACTCCCTTGGGGCACACCCAATGTTACTTTTACGTCTGAAGACTTACGTCGCTGTGTTCTGTTTGCTAGAAACTCTTGGCTCCAATCACACAGTTGGTCTCATATTCCGTAAGCAAGTATTGTTTGTTCATTAGGTAGCACTGCGAACCTGTATCGAATACATTCTAGAAGTCAAAGGACACGGTATCTACCTGGGCAAATGTATCAACTGCTTTCTGTGTCTCGTGGAAGAACAGGGCGAAATGGGTTTCACACGATCGTCCTTTAGGGTAACCATGTCCAACGTAAGAGATTTCCGGTCTCCAGAAATATCATAACACGAGAGCAAAATCCATGTTCGAAAATTCTACAACAGACTGTTGTCAAGGATATAGGTCTATTATTTTGTAGCGTCTGTTCGACGACGTTTCCCGAAAACGGAAATTATCTGCGTTATTGCCAATATTTTGTAATGCACCACTGTTCTAGAGACCGATGGTACGCTGCAGCTAGAAGAGGGCACGGTCTCTGGCGTATTCTGTGTAGAATCGAACTGGTATGCCACTACGTCCAGTGCCTTTTCTCTGTAGAACGATTTCAGTTGTGTCCATCGCTCACTTAATACGATACCTGTGTTTTATCATTGGTGCGACGGTCTGAATGAGTAATTACAGTCCGATCTTTCACTGTGAAACGATTTCTTAAAAAGACGTTTAATATTTATGCCTTTTATGTATCATCCTCTGTTTCATTGCCGTTATGGTTTCAGAGTTTCTGGACCGAAGGTTCCGACCCGTTTACCGATTCAGCATAAGACCAAAGCTTATCAGGATTTTCTCAAGTTGATAGGTTGCATTTTACTTTCGATTTCGTCGAAATCTTCTCGTACAGCAATCCTTTCGCTAATTTTTGGCTACTCTTTGTTTTCATTTATTTTATTTTATTTTATTTTTATTTTAGTTATTCATTTATTAATTTTTTGAGCTTTTGATGCGTTTATATCTGCAGTGCAGCTCTCTTTGCATTCATAGCAACTTACTGACTGTAAGCTCACAATTTTTATCTCAGTGTTGTGTACTCTATGTTGCTCTTAGAGTTTGCATTCAGATGTTCAACTTTATCAGTGCTGGTGAGCCGTGTATCGACTTGTGCTATACCTTGTGTTTAGATTGCATTGGTCTTCCTTTTCTTCCCCTGACATGTTTGTTTGATATGTTGTCTGTCATTAAGTGGCTGCTTGGTTGTCTTTTCCCTCTTCTATAGATATCTGCGTTTTTTCTTCCGGGAAACTGCTGAGGAAGTGAGATCTTTGACCGGTTGGAACCTCGTGTGGTGGCGCGAAAGTAGGGTCGTTGCGCTAGAGAGTGTGGTGGACACGGGAGTGAGTGTGGCTCTCCAGCGCAAAGCAGGCGTGGTCGGGTGTACAGAGTCGCCACGTGATGTATGTCGGTTGTGTGTAACGAGCGGGTTGAGTTGACGGAAGAGCTCCCAGCGTGTTGGTTGTATACAGAATCACCCCACGAGTAGTTGCTGTTCATTTCGCCTTGGTGGGACGTTAACAAGCTTCTTTAAATCCTCCGTTTCAACACTGGAGTTTAAATGGAGATACCTAACATGAAGGAGCGGTCACTACCCGTCAACGTTGCAGAGAAGGCGTGAACTCCGGTGACAGAGCGTGTTTTTGCGGCCTTCGCGTGTTGGGTACGCTGGTGACGCGTGCGCGGTCAGATGTGTGGATCCTTGCCATCGGAGGGCGTGTACTGCCTGTTCGAGCATAACTGCAAGTTAAGTTCGTGGAAGGTTTAATCATTAAGTAATAATTTTGTGTAATCAGCGCCTCTTCTGCCTTGTGGCCTCCGGCGACCGGGTTTCCTGTCCCTGGCACCGGTGTAATTGAAGACAGTGATCATTCCTCCACCTCTCGTTACTGGTCGATGGGAGGTGTAGTTTTGGCAGTTTAATTGTTTCGTTATTCTTTCGTGGGCTATGAGTAAAGCCATGCTTCTTGTTGGTTGATCATGTGGTCGCTCATTCAGGACTGTGTGGTGTAATGGTCCTTGCACGAGGTTCGCTCTACCTCTGTCAGCAAGTTAAGCTATCTTATAACAAGTTTTCGCTGGTTGAAAGTCGGTGCAGTGACCAGCCTGAGAGTGGCAATTCTGTTTACGGGCGTATTTAAATTGGTCAGTATTCTGTCTAGCCTGAGCATCCCTGAGTGGGTGATTTGTGGCCGCCTTACACGGGTCCGTCGAATCTGTTATGTTTTTTTAAATTCCTCCAAGTTTGTAAATTCCTTTTATTGCCATTAATCGTGTGTTTGCTGAGACCTGTTTAATCTTTTTAATGGCGGTGTTGGTAGCTTCACTACCTCACCGTACCTTATTAACAAAATTCTGTATTTACTTTAGTAGCCTGTTTACTAATGTTCTTTAAATTTTTTTAAATTGTTGTATTGCTATAAATAACTTTGATTGGCGTTTGCGGCGTGTTTTAAAAGGTAGTTTATTGCCGTACTGCTAGCTTCTGTGTTTTTTTTTAATTTTGTTAAACTGTTGTATTGCTATAAATTACTTGATTGCCGTTAGCGGGGTGTTTTAAAAGGTTGTGTGTTGCCGTACTGCTAGTTTCTGTGTGTTTCTTTTTTTTTTTAATTTAAATTGTTGTATTGCTATAATTTACTTTATTGCCGTTAGTGGCGTGTTTAAAAGGCTGTTTACAGCCGTACTGCTAGTTTCTGTAAGATACGAATAAAACATTTGTGAAAATCTCAACTCGACAGTAAACTACTAGAAATTTGGCCTCGTTTCCCAACTCGTGGTGTGACCTGTCAGTTAATCTGAAATCTGTCTCTTGTCGCTCCTGCTAAACTCAAATATTCGTACTCCTTTTTACAGTCGCATTCAGGGATGCTGTAATGCCCTGTTCTACGCTAATTGAGACGAGAAGTTTGCGTCTGTCGCCAACAAGTCAGACGTGTTACGTTCAGGAGGCGATTCTTTGATTAACTGTTCGAGATAAGTTTCGGATGGAGAACATAGTACAATTTCACTTGATTCTCTCTCCTGCTAACAGGCCTTGACTCATTCGAGTCACCAAAAGTTTAGATGGTAAGTTAAAATTGCGCCCTAAATATGTACTGTGACCGAGATGTTTCCTCAAAATAATCTTCAAGTTTCCCCTCAGATGTTCAGGCATAACTGCTGCTGAGACAGGGGGCCTGTAAAAGCATCAGATCACCATACTTCATCCACGTTTAACGCCAAATTTCATCCAAATTATTTCATACTCTTAATCTGCACTAATCTCACTAGGTATTAACGTATTTTTATTGCTATAAATACTCCTCCACCACGACCGTTCAACCTTTCTTTGCGACACAGAGTCCTGTAGTTTAGAATCTGAAGGCTATAGACATCTGGTTTATGTCCATATTACGATCTTGACGTAGTTACCATTTATAAGCGAGACTAGTTCCTGGACCTTTCCACACACGCTACTGCAGTTATCTGATAATGTATTGACATTTTCTTTCTCTAATCTCTTGTGACGAATGCTGGTCTGTTTATACTCTTAACGCGTCTTTTCGGCCTGTAGAGGAATTTCTCTGTCCTAAAAACCCATATGTTAACGCCACACATATTCTGTTACCCTCGTAGACCCTTCACGCGTGTAGTGCAATGCCTGCCTTAG